>NC_133137.1:97400692-97707063 GCF_048418815.1 Hemitrygon akajei | reverse complement strand
TCATGATCTTCTGGGCTTCAAAAACATGTTGATGGAACTTTTAAGAGTTTACAATTGTGCTATGCAGTACTGAAACATGCTTTCAGTTATAGTATGGATATCTAACTGTTTAACCAAAAAGGGGAGAGGCAACTGGCATATACGGGAAGCACATGGGATGTCCCAATGTAACGTCATGTGGAGATAGTCCTGTCGTATGGGTCAGAGCTAGTGTGTTATCATGAGAGCCAGTGGAAGTGCCTCTGGCCACCTTAGTCAGGTTTGCTCACCCTGTTTTTCAATTGTCCTGATAGACTGTGGGTGGTAAGGTCAGGGGATGTGATGCTTACACTGCAAGGCTTTTGTCAATTCCTGTATAACTTTAACCGTAAATTCAAGACAATTATCACTTGAGATATTCTCGGAGATCCCTAACCTAGGGATAAATTCTTATCATAATAAATCAGCAATAGTTACAGCATCATATCCATGAATTTGATAAACTGTTTAACTTTAGGAAAACAAACACAGTAACAGCTATATCATCATAACCCATACATTTGGGTAACAGCATGAAGTCCATTTGGAGATGCACAAATATCCTTCTGGTGTCATGGTGCACTCACAAAGGACTGGACCCGGATGTGGAAGAATGGCACAATCCCAAGGAAGAAACTAAAGCAAGAGGCTAAACATCAGACCCAGACCCTCAGAGGAGCAACTGAATGACCCCACAAGGTAATCCATCATCTCCAACACAACAACCCCACTGAGGCACTGCCCGAGAGTCCTCTTTAAATCATCATAGAATGTGGGATACACATGCCAGCCACAATTAGCTTAACAAGATTAAACTGAAAGCACAAGGGCTGAACAACTCTAGTTAAGATATTTATTAGTAAATACAGCTGCTCAAGAACCTCAGAGGCTCAACACTCTATTGTACGGTTTCTCATCTGAGGATCCACAGAACCCTAGGCTTCTGCAAGACATTGTGATTAAAAAAAAATGTGCTAGCACTCACCGTAGTGGACAGTGACTGAGCAGCCCTGTTAGCATTTTCATTAAAAGTCTCTCAGCGCAGTATGGCAGTACGCAGTAGGACCATGTTTATTTGATTGAGTCCATTCTCAGTTTTTGACATGAAATAGGGGAGGCCATTGATAATTGGTGAGCTCTGTATTGTATGGAGAGGAAGATAGTAGGCTGATGAGGAGCGTGAAGTGCTTTTTCCAAGCATTGAAGGGACTCGCCCAACTTGGGCTGTGATATCAGCCTCACCCTCCTGAATTACCTCCCTCAACTTCTCTTTACACACCACCGACTGATTGGTGGAAGCGAACAAACTCTACTGGTGTAGTAGAAAATTAGAGGGAAATCTTAATTTCAATGTGGCAATTTTTGAAGAGGAGGTGTGAGATGGTAGAGGAGGATTCTAGGCCTAGGCCTACAGACAAATCTGACAGGATTATTGATAAAGAATTACAATCTTCTCAGTTATTTCACAGCACTAGTGCAACAACGGACACAAAAGAGTCAGTCTTTGCAATGAAAGCTACTTATCAATGGGTTTTACATGGATTGGTGATCCAAGTTGTCCTATTCCATTGTGCCTGGTCTGTGGCAAACAACAAGCACAGTTTTCACATGCTAGGCCTATATTTGATCCTGATCATGCCACTCAGGAAAAAAATATTTTCAAACTCTTGTAAAAAGCTGTGTCTTAGGCTATTTATTTATTAATATTATTTTGACATATGTTTTTTAGAAACTTTGCTACTCAACATTGTCAATCAATTTTCATGACATAAATAACACTAATTAAAATTAATTTATAACCTTTATTTAAATTAAATTTACTGAGCCTACCTTTAGAAAAATTAAATCCCATTTAGGCTTAAACCAATTATTTGGCAGAAAGTTTTTATGTTTAACTTAAAGGGAAAGAAAGAGATTAATTTCAAGAAAAGTTGGCTAAAAAATCATCTTCTACTCAAAAGAGCAATGAAAATTATATTTTATTATTCTATCTACAACTTATTGATCATGCTAATGTACTGTGAGCTGTAGATATAATAATTTTTACCTGAGACATGAAAATTGTTTGAAGGGTTGCTCCAGGGCAAAGAGATTGAGAAAGGCTGCTCCATGGCAAGCCACAGTGTCCTGCCAGTGTCCTGGCAGAGTCCTGCCATGTGCAGAAGTTCGCTGATGACACGGCCATAGTGGGGTGTGTCAGGAATGGACAAGAGGAAGAGTATAGGAAACTGATACAGGACTTTGTGATATGGTGCAACTCAAACTACCTGCGTCTCAATATCACCAAGACCAAGGAGATGGTGGTGGACTTTAGGAGATCTAGGCCTCATATGGAGCCAGTGATCATTAATGGAGAATGTGTGGAGCAGGTTAAGACCTACAAGTATCTGGGAGTACAGTTAGATGAGAAGCTAGACTGGACTGCCAACACAGATGCCTTGTGCAGGAAGGCACAGAGTCGACTGTACTTCCTTAGAAGGTTGGCGTCATTCAACGTTTGTAGTGAGATGCTGAAGATGTTCTATAGGTCAGTTGTGGAGAGCGCCCTCTTCTTTGTGGTGGCGTGTTGGGGAGGCAGCATTAAGAAGAGGGATGCCTCACGTCTTAATAAGCTGGTAAGGAAGGCGGGCTCTGTCGTGGGCACAGAACTGGAGAGTATGACATCGGTAGCAGAGCGAAGGGCGCTGAGTAGGCTACGGTCAATCATGGAAAACCCTGAACATCCTCTGCATAGCACCATCCAGAGACAGAGAAGCAGCTTCAGCGACAGGTTGCTATCGATGCAATGCTCCTCAGACAGGATGAAGAGATCATTACTCCCTAATGCCATTCGGCTTTACAATTCAACTGCCAGGGGCAAGATATGTTAAAGTGCCGGGGTTAGGACTGAGCTTAAGTTACCATTCAATGTATTTTAGTAAACTATTTAAGAACTTTTTAAAAGCTATTTATTAATGTTTTTTGAGAGGGTGATTTTAGATGCATATCATATTTATACTGAGTTAAGTATTGTAAGTAATTAGTTTTGCTACAATAAGTGTATGGGACACTGGAAAAAATGTTGAATTTCCCCATGGGGATGAATAAAGTATCTATCTATCTATCTATCTATCTATCTATCTATCTATCTATCTATCTATCTATCTATCTATCTATCTATCTATCTATCTATCTATCTATCTATCTATCTATCTATCTATCTATCTATCTATCTATCTAACACCTGGAGGAAGGGCTCAGAAGTGACAGATACCAGTGTTGACTTTCAGGATTCTATCTCTAGGAAATTATACAATTGCTACGACTTTTCATGCTATAGTCGAGAATCTCTCATTTTTATTATGTCCATTTTCCTTTATTGTCTTGTTTTAGTCCATAAAAAGTCTGTTCAGCCTCTGACAACCAGACTGTAATTATACTAGTTTATCAAAAGAATGTATTGACTGCCTGATCAGATTGGGTACCACAAAGCCATAAAGACTGGGAGGATAAGCACAGCTCCAACTGCTATTTTTAAGTATGCTGATGTTGGCTGAATCAAACCTACCTGAGTGGTGTCACTCAATGTCATCACAAAGAAAGAGCTGATTATTGATTTCCGCAAGATGAAACTGGATGTTGATGAGTCAGTCCTCCTTGGGGGAATCAGAAACAGGAAAGATCAGACACTTTAAATTCTTTGGTGTTATCATTTCAGAGGATCTGTCCTGAGTTTCACACGTAAGTGTCATTACAAAGAAAGCAGGGCACCACGTCTATTTTCTTAGAAGTTTGAGATTTAGCAATTCATCCAAAACTTTGACAGACTCCTATAGGTGTGCACTGGGGAGCATATTGACTGGTTGCATTATGGCCTGGTATAGAAACATCAATGTCCTTAATTAGAAAAACCTCCAGAAAGTAATGGATAATGCCCAGTTCATCATGGATAAAGCCCTGCCACCATTGAGCACATCTACATGGAGTGCTGATGCAGAAAAGCAACATCCACAATTATGGACCCCCACCATGTTCTCTTCTCACTGCTACCACCAGGAAAGAGGTACAGGACCATCCGGACCCATACCACCAGCTTCAGAAACATCAGTACATTTGGACACAGCTGCCTCTCCAGGCCAACCAAAAGTGTTTTTTGTATTTTTTAAAAGTCTTTTTTTCAATCATAAGACATCGCAGGACATTAAGAACTCCGAGTACTGGAGGATTACCCTATCTTGGTGGAGGAGCTGGCATTGATGTGGACTGTTTTACTGCCTCCTACAGAAATACATTAGAGTCATTGCACAAAGGTGGTGTGCAGTCTAGCGGCAAAAGATTGTCTTGGATATTTCTCTTCTGATGATAGGGCACTGTTTGACATTGGTAACGTAAAATACCGTTCCTCTTATTTATTGGTGAGACAGATATTGTAGGAGCTGTGCGGCCTTGGTCATAGTGAGGACTGCAGCTTTTTTTTCATTTTCTGCCCCTCAATTCACAACTGTTTCCACACTCATTTTTCAAGAAGCAGCACGTCCAACAGTTGTCAGACAAGTGCTGTTGCTCATTCATCTGCTAGAAACATAATGTCAATGGTGAGTTTTAGAGGAAGGAAGGATTAGTCAGTAACTCACACACCTCTGAACAGTCCCAACTAACCCTTCCACTTGTTTTCTAGCTAATGAACTACATTTGAAGTGTTATCTCTGCTGTAGTGCAGGCAATGCAGCATTTCATGCCCCCATAGTTTCCACCCGCAAGGGCATTCTTGACTAGTGTTGTGGGATAAATATCAAGGACAAACCTTGTTGACAATGGAAACTTTACAACTGACTGACTGGACCTTGATTGTTCTTGACCAAGTGCATGTTCAGAGTGTTTCCATTCAGATGCATCTAGAACAAGGGATCATTGGTTCTGAATAAGTGTTCCCCATTGAAGATAGAAATAAGGAGTTAAATAAGTTCAGTTCCTTTAAGCCGTTTTTATTTCCTTCATCGTGAGTCTTTCGGGCAAGTTATATTTTGGCTGGGATCAGCAGTCACGTCACATCGTCAAGCAATTTGTTACTTTAGGAAAGTTTCTCCTAATTGACAGTATAAATCATTTGGACTTTCACATTTATCGCTTTAAGGACTGTTTGAGTTGACGTATAACAGTTAACTTCCGGTTAAGTTAGTCGTTTGTTTACTTTTCATGTTTGTTGAGCAGAGTTAAATAAATTTTTATTTGTTTATAAAAAACCTGTCTCAACTCTATATTCATTGTGCCGGAGATGTACCGTAATAATTGGGGGCTTGTCCGGGATATATTCTGTTTTTGAGCTTAAGTGCTTGTTTAACTATCAATCTGATTTGGAAAAGGGAAATATCCGATTCTTTTGTTTGATTGGTTTGTGGGTGGTATTCGGCAACAATGATATTGATGACTTTCTGGCATCGCCAGACCCGATGTTATTAGCGAAGGCAAAAAAGAGCGATGTATCTGAGATTGCTAGCAGGTTGGAACTTAAAGGTATTTTGAAGGCTACAACAAAGCCTGTAATTCAGAGAAAAATCATGTCACATTATGTAGAGTCGGGTGATTTTGAAGAAGCGGTTTTAGATATGTTTCCAATAAGTAATCTAGAGATGCAGTTACAAATCAAACAAATGAAGTTAGAACAATGTAAAGTGGACTTGGAACAAAGTAGGTTAGAAGCTAAAAATAAAAGGAGGGAATTTTCCATTATCTTCATACCAAAGAACATTTGATTCGGGCTGCCCGGAAAAAGGGTATGATCAGCTTTCAAAATTTTAAATTCTGTATTCTGGAAGACTATAGTCCCGAAGTTTTAAGGGCAAGAATTGCTTTTAAATCGGTTATGTCAGAAATTCATCAGGAAGGCTACAAGCAAGCGCTGTTATTTCCAGCACAATTGAGAGTTACTCTCAAAGATGGGACTTATCGGCTGTTCAAATCTCCAGCGGATGCTCAAAGATTCCTTGAAGAATAATACTTTTTTTTTACTACGGGTTGACTAATGTAATAATTAGTTTATAGATTTGGCGTCATTCAATGTCTGTAGTGAGATGCTGAAGATGTTCTATAGGTCAGTTGTGGAGAGCGCCCTCTTCTTTGCGGTGGCGTGTTGGTGAGGAAGCATTAGGAAGAGGGACGCCTCACGTCTTAATAATCTGGTAAGGAAGGCGGGCTCTGTCGTGGGCAAAGTACTGGAGAGTTTAACATCGGTAGCTGAGCGAAGGGCGCTGAGTAGGCTACGGTCAATTATGGAAAACTCTGAACATCCTCTACATAGCACCATCCAGAGACAGAGAAGCAGTTTCAGCGACAGGTTACTATCGATGCAATGCTCCTCAGACAGGATGAAGAGGTCAATACTCCCCAATGCCATTAGGCTTTACAATTCAACCGCCAGGACTTAAGAACTTTTTAAAAGCTATTATTAATGCTTTTTGAGATAGTGATTTAGATGCATATCATATTTTTTTTACTGAGTTAAGTATTGTATGTAATTAGTTTTGCTACAACAAGTGTATGGGACATTGGAAAAAAGTTTAATTTCCCCATGGGGATGAATAAAGTATCTATCTATCTATCTATCTATCTATCTATCTATCTATCTATCTATCTTTTATAAAATGATGATTTTTTTTACGTGATGCCTTACACGTATTTCTTACACACGGTAAAAGTCCATTTTTAGTTTATTCTGAGTTCGTTCTTTTTATATTATTATTCTGTTAGTTTTGAAAGTAACTCATTAGGATTTTCTTTTAAGTTCATATACACTTTTTAATATTTTTAACACTTAAATATTAAGATTTTTTAAAATAAAAAACATTTTTTAAGATGTCGTTTCTTTTCCCTGAAAGACCTTAGTGCTTGGATACGTCACATCCATTTTGATGTGTCTGAATAAGTTTAAGGACTTTCTTTTAAAACACTAATACAATATTATCCATTTATGGGTTTTATCATTTTATTTTTTTAAAAATCCTTTTGTTTTATATATATAATACTAATTTTATACTTTAATCTTTGTTATACTAACCCTTTCTTATAATATGGGTGGTTTGTATCTTTTATTTAACTTTTTTGTTTGAGTTGCTGTCTTTGGACATGGAGGTAAATTTAGTATTAGATCGCTTGCTTGCCTCTTTTTTGCTTTTTTCTTGGGGTTTTGAGGGTGGAGGGAGGGGGATTTTTCTTTTTGCTTACTTCACGCTTAGTTTTACTTCATGGGCGGATTTGAAACTACAAAAATGGTTGCAGTGTCATGACTTCCGGTTCCTCTTTGAACTTACTTCCCTCTTCCGGATTCATGAGTTCATCTTTTTTTTTAACCTTATGTGTTAATTGTAATAAATGTTGGCAATATGGATAAGATTATTAATTTTGTTTCTTAGAATACTAATGGTTTAAATCATCTGATCAAACGGAAAAAAGTATCAAAGTATTCCACAGAACGAATACTAATATTGTCTTTGTAAAAGAGACTCATGTGAGGAAGGTGGATAGTCAACGTTTTTTTAGGTTTTGGAAAGACCAACAGTATCACTCGAATTCCCAAGCCAAAGTAAGAGGCATTTCCATTTTTATAGATTCTTCAACCTCCTTTATACACTATGAAACAATTTCAGACCCACAAGGTAGATTTTTGCTTAATACTGGTCTACTTTTTAATAAAAAAGTTGTTATAGTTAATGTTTATGCTCCAAACACTGATTGTCCTGAATGTTTTAAGTATCTATTTACATCCTTTCCTAATTTGAATCAGTACATGCTGATAATGGGTGGGGATTTTAACTGTTGCTTAAACCCTTCAATGGATAGATCTAAGCCCACCCAAGCTCTTCCGAATAAATCGGCCTCTCTTATTAATTCCTTTATGATTGATTCTGGAATTTCTGAAATTTGGCATTTTTTACACCCTAATGACAAAAAGTTTTCATACTTTTCTCATGTTTGTCATAATTATTCAAGTATTGATTACTTTTATATTGATCACCATTTACTTACAGATGTTATTGATTGTAAAAATGACTCCATTACCATTTCTGACCATGCACCTTTGAAGCTATCTATTAAGACAATGGACTCATCTACTAATGCTAAATCTTGGAGGTTCAACTCTATTTTATTGCAGGACTTAGACTTTCTTAATTTTATTAAACAGCAAATTGAGTTGTTTTTCTCAACAAATTCTACAGCAGAGATCTCTAGTGGAATTTTATGGGACACTTTTAAAGCATTTATTCGTGGACAGATTATTTCATACTCTGCTGGAGTTAGGAAACAAACTAATTCTAAAATATTAACATTGGTTGATAAAATCAAAGCAATTGATAAGATTTATTCAGTGACCCCCAGCAAAGAACTTTATAAAGAAAGAGTTGAACTTCAAATGGAGCATAGTTTGTTATTATCCTCTTCGATTGAAAATCAGTTAATTAAATCTAGAACCCAGTTTTATGTATATGGAGATAAGTCTGGCAAATTATTGGCTAATCAATTGAAAACTGCTTTGGTTAAACGACGAATTACTAGGATTCGTAAACGAGATGGCACTCTGACGATCGACCATAAAGAGATAAATAAAGCCTTTCAAGATTTTTATAATTCTTTATATCAATCAGAATTTGATGAGGATTCTTCTATAATAGATGAATTTTTAAGAAAATTGAATATCCCAAAATTAACAACAGAGGACAGTGTATTCCTAGATGCACCTATTATGGAAACTGAAATAAAAGAGGCTACTTTTTCAATGAATTCCGGTAAAGCTCCTGGTCCGGATGGTTATACTGTAAAATTTTTAAAATCCTTTTCCTCTATACTCTCTCCTTGGCTTTGTAAAATTTTTAAAAATGCATCAACTGTAGGTAAATTGCCACAATCTTCTTATGAAGCCTCTATTTCTTTAATTCTTAAAATAGATAAAGACCCCACTGAATGTGCATCCTATCGGCCTATATCTTTGCTGAATATGGATTTTAAGATTTTTAGTAAAATTTTGGCCACTGTCTAGAAAATATATTACCTCGAATTATTTCCGAAGATCAGACTGGATTTATTAAAAACCGCTACTCATCTTTTAACATTAGAAAATTAATTAATATTGCTTATAGTCCTTCACCCAAAATACCAGAATGTGTCATCTCCTTAGATGCTGAAAAAGCATTTGATAGAGTTGAATGGCCATATTTATTTAATACATTGCAGCATTTTAATTTTAGTTCGAAATTTATATCATGGATTAAATTAATATACTATAAACCCTTGGCTTCGGTCTTTACCAATAATCAAAGATCTCCTTTTTTTCAGTTATTCCGTGGTACAAGGCAAGGCTGTCCTTTAAGCCCTTTACTATTTGACATTGTTTTGGAACCTTTAGCTATAGCCATTCATGAATCACCTAATATTTTGGGTATTAGTCGTGGGGAAGGGACGTATAAGTTATCATTATATGCTGGTGATTTGTTACTATACATATCCAACCCTGAGAGATCTATTCCTGCTATTTCATCCTTGCTTGCTCAGTTTAGTAACTTTTCTGGTTACAAATTTGATTTTAATAAGAGCGAATTATTTCCATTAAATATGCAAGTTCCAATTTATAAACATTTACCATTTAAAGTTGTCACAGATTATTTTACTTATTTGGGTATTAAAATTACCAAAAAACATAAAGATTTATTTAAAGTTAATTTTTTACCTTTAATTGACCAAATTAAGCAACTTGTTACCAGGTGGTCTCCATTATCTTTGTTGAATTAATGCTATTAAGATGATGGTATTACCTAAATTCTTAAATTTATTTCAAGCATTACCAATTTTTATTCCTAAATCTTTTTTTGATATTATTGACTCCAAAATATCTTCCTATGTGTGGCAGAATAAAAATCCTAGACTAAGCAAAAAATATTTACAGAAGCCTAAGAATGAGGGTGGTTTGGCTTTGCCAAACCTGAGATTTTACTATTGGGCAGTTAATATTTTGGACACAAGAATCGACTATAGCAGCTTGCCGACAATGGGTAAATTTGGAATGTAAATCTGTACAAGACTTTTCATTGTTTTCAATTTTAGGATTTTCACTTCCTTTTTCTTTATCTAAATTGAATAAACAAATAACTAATCCTATAGTTAAACATACATTGTGAATATGGTTTCAATTTTGTAATTTTTTTCACTTGAGTAAGTTTATCTTATCAAGCCCTATAATATCTAACTTTCTTTTTCAGCCCTCTTTTATGGATCAAGCTTTTGTTTTATGGAAAACAAAAGGTATAACATGTTTCCGTGATCTATTTTTAGATATTAGTTTTATGTCCTTTGAACAGCTATCTAATAAATATAATTTACCTAAAACTCATTTTTTTAGATATTTGCAAGTTAGAAATTTCTTGAATAATAAGTTACAGTCTTTTCCGAAATTACGTCCATCGGTCATTACGGAAATTTTTTTAGCTCTGAATCCTTGTCAGAAGGGTTTAGTAGCCACCATTTATAATATTATCATGAAAATGCAGCCAGAAGTATCAGAAAAAATTAAGAAGGAATGGGAAAAAGAACTTCATTGTCTTATACCCACTGAGCAGTGGGAGAAAATTTTACAATTAGTCAATTCTTCTTCTATTTGTGCTAAACATACCCTAATACAATTTAAGGTTGTACATAGAGCTCATATGTCTAAGGATAAACTTGCTGGATTTTATTCTTATGTTAATCCAACCTGTGACAGATGTCATTCTGAAGTTGCTTCATTGACCCACATGTTTTGGTCTTGTCCTTGTTTGCAAAATTACTGGAAAGATATTTTTGGTATTATTTCAACAGTTCTGAATATCAATTTCAAACTGCATCCTATTACTGTAATTTCTGGTTTACCAATGGTGGATAATAGTCGTTTATCCCCTTCAGCTCGACGGATGATTGCATTTGTTACATTAATGGCTAGAAGATCTATTCTATTGAATTGGAAAGAAATTAATCCTCCAACTATATTTCAGTGGTTTTCTCAAACTATCTCTTGTTTGAGCTTAGAAAAAATTAGAAGTGTTGTCTTTGATCCTTCAGTTAAATTTGAAGAAACTTGAAGACCATTTTTTCAACATTTTCATATGAGTTGAAGTGTCTTTTCCTAAACCTCACTTTTATTATCCTTAATTATTTGGATGAAGGTATGGAGTTATTGGCACTACTGTATATATTTGACATAATGCAATGGCCCATGTCGGTTAGTTTTTTCCCCCTTTTTTGGGGGGCTTTTTTAAACTTCTTTTGTTCGTAATTACTATGAGTTTGGGAGGTTATTATATATTGATTATCATCTATTTGAATGTTTATTTGAACTACTAACTATGTACTCTCAAACTCTCTATTCATGTTTCATTTATGTTTGTTTAAAAATTAATAAAAAGATTTAAAAAGAAAAGGAGGAAATTTGAACTTGCGATGGCGGAATTAAGGTCCGAGAATTAGTCCTATGGTTCTAGGAAACAGTTTGCTGCTAGTCGAGAAGTTATATTAGCTCCTCCATTTAATAAAACAGAAGTGGATACATATTTCTAACATTTTGAAACTGTTGTTCAGATTTCAGAGTGGCCAAAAGAGAAATGGCCAGTAATGTTACAGAGTGTAATTAAAGACAAGGCACAACAAGTTTATTCGGCTTTAACTGTGGAGCAAGCACTTGATTATGATATTGTGAAGCAGCATATACTGAAAGTGTATGAACTGGTTCCAGAAGCTTATAGAGAAAGATTCAGAAATTTTAAGAAATCCATGGAAAAAACTTATGTGGAATTTGCCTACGATAAAGCTGTACGTTTTGAGAGATGGGTTTCCTCTAAAAATGTGATTGGGGAGTATAATAAATTAAAAGAGTTGATTTTAATGGAGAATTTAAAAGGAGCATCCCTGTTGAAGTAGGAACATACTTAAATGAGAGGGACACTACTACATTGCAAGAGTGTGCTAACTTAGCTGATGAGTATGCTTTAATCGTTGAGAGTAAATTTCATCAGGGTAGAACTTCTAAAAGGAAGAATAGCACAGAGAGTCAAGGTAAACTAGAAATTAAATCAGAAGTTAGTGAGAAAGGTAAGGAGGAAGGAAAACATGTGAAGGAAAGACAGTTTTGTCCCATTTGTAATTATTGTAAGAAACCTGGTCACGTAATAGCTAACTGTTTCCGATTGAAGATCAAGGAGAATGAGGCAGTCCTAGATGCTTGTGGGCAACATATTGAAACACCTGTAAATCCACAGGGTTCGATAAATATAAATGAAGCTTTGTCTGAGTCTGACCAAGTTAAGAGGGGATATGATCATTTTAAAAAAGAAGGATTTGTATCCTTGAAAGAGGAATCCACTCCGGTGCCAATAAAAATCCTTAGGGATACTGGAGTTTCTCAATCACTAATGTTAGACAGTGTGTTAAAGTTTAGTAATGAGTCAGACACCGGTGAGGTAAACTATCTACGAGGTGTTGAGAGTGCCCTTGTGCCTGTACATTTGCATAGACTAAATTTAAGGTCAGGGTTAGTTACAGGATCTGCTAAAATAGGACTACAACCCAGCTTAACTGTGAATGATGTTTCTCTATTGTTGGGGAATGACTTAGCAGTTGGATCAGTCTTTCCTGAAGTGCATTTGACAATAAAGTCAGAGGAACCACGGATGGATTCTAACACAGATTTCTCCTGTGTTGTAACTCGAGCTATGTCCAAAAAGCTTGATAAGCGGGATAAAATTGTTACCCAGGACTGTTCAACTCGGGATTCGAATTTTGAGGATGTGTCAGAAACTTTCTTACCTTCATTGTTTGATCAAGATTCTTGGAGTAATTTTGACCATGACGATTTGTCTCTGTCTCGGAAGGAGATGATAGCAGAGTAGAGTAGAGACTCTGAGATTATCAAAGTAAAGGAACAAGCTCTCCCGGATAGTAAAATTAATAAGGTGCCAGTACGATATTATTCTGAGAAAGGAGTATTAATGAGGAAATGGAGATCACATTCAATTCCTGCAAGTGATGAATGGAAGATTGTTCACCAGTTAGTAGTTCCTAAAGTTTATCAGAATGAGATTTTAACTTTAGCTCATAGTGTGTCCTTGGGTGGATATCAAGGGGTGAAGAAAACTGGGAACAAGGTTTTTAAACATTTTTACTGGCCTAGTTTGAGAAAAGATGTGCCGACATTTTACAGAACGTGTCATTCTTGCCAAATTGTGGGTAAACCTAATCATGTTACTCCAGTGACCCCACTACAGCCTATTTCCGCATTTGGTGAACTGTTTTCCAAAACTATTGTAGATGGTGTAGGCCCATTGCCAAAAACAAAAACTGGGTATCAATATTTGTGCACAGCATCTAGGTTTCTAGAGGCAATACCACTCAGGAATATAATGACTAAAACTGTAATAAAGGCTCTTATAAAATTCTTTACTTATTTTGTGTTGCCTAAGGAAATACAATCTGACCAAGATTGTTTATAAACTGGGAGCTAAGCAGATTACCTCGTCTGCATACCATCCAGAATCACAAGGAGCCTTGGAGAGGTTTCATTCTACCCTCAGGACTATGATTAGGATGTATTGTGTAGAAAATGAAAATGATTGGGATGAGGGCATATATTTACTTCTATTTGCAGTATGGAAGTCAGTACAGGTATCATTAGGTTTTAGTCCATTTGAACTTGTATTTGGGCATAGAGTTAGAGGACCTTTGGCCTTATTAAAAGAACAATGGATTAATCAAGAGGTGTATACTAATCTGCTGGATTATGTTTCAAAATTTAAGGATAGATTACATAAAGCTTGTAGCTTAGCCAGGGAAAATTTTAAATCGGCTCAGGAGAAAATGAAAGCCTGGTATGATAAAGAAGCTAGAATGAGGACATTTAAGCCTGGAGATAAGGTGCTGGTTCTTTTTCCAGTGCAAATGAATCCTTTACAAGTTAGATTTCATGGTCCTTATGAAATTATGCCTAAAGTTAATGACGTGGATTATTGGATAAAAATGACAGATCGAAGAAGGCCAACCTAGCTTTGTCATATATACGTATATGATAAAACCATATTATGACGGATATAACCAATAGTGTCAATAACTCTGTTCCTCTATCCAAATATTTAAAAGTAATAAAAAAGGTTTGGGAAAGTTAGATTTATCTCATATGAAAGTGTTGAATAAATGGTCTCCAGGCTTCTTCAAATTTAACTGAATGGTCAAAAATAACACTTCTGATTTTTTCTAAATTTAAACAAAATATAGTTTGGGAAAACCATTGGAATGTAGTTGGAGGATTAATTTCTTTCCAGTTCAATAGAAAGGATCTTCTAGCCATTAATGTAACAAATGCAATCATCCGACGAGCTGAAGGGGATAAATAACTATTTTCCACCATTGGTAAGCCAAAAATTGCAGTAATAGGGTGAGGATGTAAATTAATACTCAAAACTGTTGAAATAATACAAAAAATATCTTTCCAATATTTCTCCAAAAAAGGACAAGACCAGAACATGTGTGTCAAAGAGGCTACTTCGGAATGGCATCTATCACAGATAGGATTAATGTGGAAGTAAAAACGAGTAAGTTTGTCCTTAGACATATGGACTCTATGCACCACCTTAAATTATATCAATGCGTGTTTAGCACATGTAGAGAAGGAGTTAACTAAATGTAAAATTTTCTCCCATTTCTCTGTAGGTAAGGAAAGTTGAAGTTCATTTTCTTATTCATTCTTAATTTTATCTGATTTACCTGGCTATATTTTCATGATCATATCATAAATAGTTGCTACTAAACCCTTCTGATAAGGGTTTAAACCTAAATTTTTTTTTCCGAGTTATCAGTTGGGTATGAATTCGGAAAAGTCTGTAACATATTATTTAAACAATTTCTAATTTGTTTGTATCTAAAAATGGGATCTGGGTAAATTATATTTATTAGACAACTGTTCAAAAGACATGAAACAGTTATCCAAGAATAAGTTGCGAAAACATGTTATACCCTTCGTTTTCCATATCAAAAATTCTTGGTCCATAACAGAGGGTTGGAAAAAGAAGTTAGATATAATAGGGCTTGATAAAATAAACTTATTCAAACAAAAAATTTACGAAATTGAAACCATATTCGTAATGTATATTTAATTATTGGATTAACCATTTGTTTATTTAATTTAGAAAGAACAAAGGGAAGCGAAGTCCCTAAAATAGAAACCAATGAGAACCCTTTTACAGATTTACATTCAAGGTTTATCCATTGTGGTCTTCATATTGCCACCTAGTCCTGTGTCCAATATATTAAATATCGAACATTAATTGCCCAATAGTAAAATCTTCAATTTGGCAATGCCAAGCCACCTTCCTTTTCAGACTTCTGTAAATATTTGTTTTACTTAATCTAGGATTTTTATTCTGCCATATATATGAAGAAATTTTAGAGTCAACAATGTCAAAAAAGGATTTAGAAATAAAAATAAATAGAACATCCAGATGGTCTCTTGTAAACTGGAGATGTGTAGCAATGATTTTTTTGGACAGCAGTGGTTTCCTCTGTTGTGTCCTTCCATGAAAACCATTCTTGTTCAGTTTTTCTTATATAGAGGACAGATAAACAGAGAACTTAGCAAGTTCCAGATAATTCTGCAGGCCTTTTGCTATTACCCTTGGGTTCTTTTTCACCCGCTTCAGTATTGCATGTTTTACTTTTGGTGTAATCTTTGTAGGATGCCTACTCCTAGGGAGAGTAGCAACAGTATTGAGTTTCCTCCATTTGTAGATCATTTCTCTTACTGTGGACTAATGAACACGCAGGTCTTTAGAAATGCTTTTGTAGCCTTTTCCAGCTTCTTTCATTTCTACAATTCTTCTTCTAAGGTCCTCTGAAAGCTATTTTGATTGAGGCATGACGCGCATAAACAGATCTTTCTTGAGAAGAGCAGGCTCCATCAGCAACCTGACTTTGTGTGTGTCTATTTTTTTTTATAGGGCAGAGCACCTCTTCAACCTACACCTCCAATCTCATCTCATTGATTTCAGCACCTGACCTCAAATAGCTTTTATAGAAGGCATTACCCAGAGGATCATATACTTTTTACAAATAATACATGTGATTTTGGATCATTTTTCTTAATAAATAAAATAACAAGTACAATGTTTTTGCTGCTATTTATTTAATTGAGCTCTTTATCTAGTTTTAGGACTTACTTGAAGATCTGATCACATTTTAGATTATATTTATGCAGTAATAGTAAAAATTCTACAAGGTTCACAAACTTTCTAGCATCACTGTATTGAGTATTTATATAATTGTAAATTACATTTCGAGATACAGGATGTTAAGAGGCCCTACTGGCTCAACAAGCTTGTGCTGCCCAAATGAACAATTAATTTACTAACCTGTACGTCTTTGGAATGAAAGTGGAAACCCGGAGCATCTGGAGGAAACCCATGTAGTCATGGGCCTGGGAAACATACAAGTTATTTACATATAGCAACAGAATTGAACCCTGGCCACTGGTACTGTAATATGTTACACTAAGTGCTACCCAGTAGTCAAGCAGTACCTTTTTCTTTGGGATGAAATGTCTAACAGCACAGGGTAAACATTTAAGGTGAGAGGGGATACGTTTTAAGGGGATGTGCAGGGTAATTTTTGTTATGCAGTGAATAGTGGATGCTTTGAATGCAGTGCCAAGGTTGGTAATGGAGACAAATACAATGGAAGTGTTGAGGATCTCAGATAGAGATTAAATGTGCAGAGAATGAAGGGATACGTACAATGTGGAGGCTGATGGGACTCATAAAGTGGGGTTGTAATAACTAACATTGTGGGCTGAAGGCCCTGTTCCTGACTTGTACTGTTCCATGAGGGTCTCCCAGCTCTCCAAGATGATGGGATAGTAAATGCTACTGCACATTGATCCGTATTTTCCAGTAACTGGGACTCTCGGCCAGGCAGCTGGATCACTAACCGGACGGGGAGATCTTAAAGAATTGACAGATGGATCAAAGGTGAGAGGAAGAAACAATGCTGCTCAGGAAGTTGCCATGATCTGAAATCCACTGATTGAAAGGCTGGTGGAAGCAGAGACAATAATAAATATCAAAGGATATGGCTAAATGTGTGAAGGAACAATTCACTTTCCTTGTTTTACTCCCCAGGCTGCAGAGGAAGCCTGTTTTGTCTGAGCGTTATTTTCTCTCTCTTCCTGTGAAGACAGTGCAGCAGTTTTCCAACCCTCGTCTGTTTCCACTTTCCTCTCAGTGGGTCCCACTTGCTCCTCAATCACACTGCTTACACATGTACTTTGAATTCAATGGTGGAGCTGAAGCATTTACCATTGTCTGTGTTTATCCTTTCTCCATTGCATGAATCTCTACCTTACCACCTCTTTAATTTTCCTTTTTTCACCTCAGTAATTATTCCTTTGATAAAACCGAGCATGAAGAGGGACAAAATGCTGTTCTCCTTCAGGCAGCCAGGCTCCCCTGCTGGCAAGACAGCAACATGACATCAAATGGCAGAATAACACAGTGAAGTACAGGGCTCAATATACTGCACTCTTTTCTTCTTTTTCATTCTCTCCATATATCTCTCTCTTTCTCAGTATCCCTTCATCCCTTTATGCCTATTTCCCTGTCTGTCTCTCTCTGTCTTGCTCTCTCCCACTCTCTCTCTCATTGTCCCTCAGGCCATATTTCTTTCTATCTCTCTTTCAGTTAACTTTCCCTGTCGTGTCCTCACTTGTCTCCATATCTCTAACTTGTTCTCTTTCTCTCAATAATAATCTCTATTGGAACAATACAAAACTGGAGACAGCCCTGTGAGCGAAGCCTTCTTGTTTTACTGAGATCAAAAACAAGGGAATGATGAGGATGAGAGTAGGACCATACAAGAAATTTATGTTTGGAGTCATGAGATATTGGAAAAGTACTAAATGAATAATTTTCATCTGTTTCATTCAAGGAGTAAGACATGGAGTTTGGAGAGATCTGTGGGGGGTGTTCTGACATTCTAGGACATTTTGAGATCAAGCTGAAGATGGATCTTCTAGAAATCATTAAAGTGCATGAATCACTAGGGTCTGAAAGGATCTATGGTGGGACTCTAATGGGAACTTTCCTTTTGAGTAGTGTTGGAGAGAATTCTTGGGGATAGGATTTACTCACATGTGGAAGAACGTAGGTTAATTTAGGACAGTCAACAAGCTTGAGTAAATTATTTGAGGAAAATGACTAAACAGGGAATGGAGGGATATGAATTGGTGGTAACAATTATTTTAATTTGGCATTATGCTGAGCAGCTGTGCTGTTCTCAGTTATTTTCCTCCTCCAGACACCCCCTGCTCGACCAGCACAACCCAATAAACTGCACAACTCCCCTTTGGCTTAAACTTCACTTAACTAAAGTACAGAGTTCATAGCCATTCATCAAACAAACATGACTGTTACTAACTCCTGTGCTAAAATAGTTGTTTCAACTATGCCAAGGAATTATTCAGAGTGCCTCAATGAAGGGTCTTTGATCTGAAACGTAGACTCTGAATCTTCTTCCCACGTTCACTGCCTGACCTGCTGAGAGTTTCTACCATGTTGTGCTTTTATTTCAGGAAATTGTTCTGTCCATTATTGAGCTTGTTGGCAAAAGGAGAAGCAGAGTCAGCTTTGTCTGATACAAAGATCAAGTTCCTTGGGGTGGCTTCCATTGCCGTACGCAGAGTGGTGAAGAATATTGGTGAAGGGTACACCGTGCAGTGTGCTGTACAAGAATGGTGAGGAATGAACTGAAGAGTTCCTTTCTCTCTGAATGTTACAGAATATCTGGCAATAGTCACATTGGTAATGTTTGGGGAAGAGAAAGACGCTCTGTTCTATGGAGAAACACCTGGGATTTTTTTTAGCCTTTGGGTATCTTTTGTTCAGGGATCTTCATGAATTAATTTCTTAAAAAGAAGTTTTTCGGTTGCAGAAATGCATTGTGGAAAGAATATAGAGGCGTCTTAATTGACCATGATAACACCCAGACCATTTGTTCTATCAATGCTGGTGGAGTGATGGATTCTGACCAGGAGATGAGGAGAACTCTTCAGCCAGTGGATTGTGGACTTTTTTCCCAAGTGTACAGGGAATTAAGATTTCATCAGAGCAGGTAAAATTGTGAGTAATCTCAGAATTATGGTTGATGTTTATTCATTATCTGTACTGCTAATCTGCTTGAGTAATGTAAAAGAGATGTCTGACACTTCATTGATTTGTGGTTGGTAAAATAACAGGGGGGCACTTCTCTCGGTACACTCTAACTGAATCCAAACCTGCTCTCACGTCACTGGGAGTCCAAGAAACTCTTGAGGACTTCTTGCTTTCCAACCAGATGCATTTTGCAGACACTGAGGGGGGGAAGAGGTTCCTGGGATTGCAACTACAGTCAAAACCCTAGAGCCCTGGATGGCTCAACTATACAGAGAGTAGAAAGGTCAAGGGAGCAGCAGTTACTGGGAATTTACCGGCTATGGAGCAGATATGTGAGTGTGTTTGGGTGCATTGTGGTTCAAGGTGGTTCACTGTCTCCTGGTGTCAGGACTGAGGACATCACAGTGACTGCAGATCATTTTGAATGTTCAAAAAGTGAACAGTCAGAGGTTGTGGTCCATATTGGTACCAATGACATTGATGGAAGAAGGAATATATAGAACACTGCAGCTCACAACAGATCATTCAGTCGATAATTTTTGCACCAGTCGATGCCAATTTTTACTAAACCCTCTCCTACAGTGTATCATCCATCATCCATCTTCCTCTATTCACTCCATATTCATGAGTCCAGCTAAAAGCCTCTTAAACACCAAACTGCCTGATTCTATTACTACCCTGGTACTCCATTCTAGACACCTAACAGTCATTGCATGAACAACTTGCCCTTCATGTCATCTTTAAACATCTTAATGCATGACTTCTGACTCATTATGTCTTTTCTGTGGCTCTTGAATCTCTGCAATTTCTCTGCAAAATTTGCTCTTCAACATCCTTCCCTCTGGTCAATGATCTTTTGTCTGAATCGTGCGACTCCAGCTTTTATTTTATTTATAATGATTTTTCTTGATCGTCTCCAGTGCAGGAATATTGCCGTCAGAACTGCTGCTGCCCACTGCCATCTGTTCAGAATATTTGAGACCTTTCCAGCCCTTTATCTGGATGCAGGCCTGCCACAAAATTAGAATCTCTGTCTCCCCACTTTGCTTCATATGTTCTTGTGTTTAGGTCTCAGCACTGTCAAATATTTTTTTACCTTCTTGTACTTGTCATCTAGTCTTATCTAATAACAAGTTATTTTTGCTGTGGAGCTTTTATTTCTCCTGGTAATTTTGCCCGTTTCACCAAGTCAGTGCCACTGGAGAGGTCAAGAAGACCAGAGAACAGCCAATGTTGTTCCTTTGTTTTACACCATAAGACCATAAGATAATGGAGCCATTAGGCCCAGCAAGTCTGCTCAGCCATTTTGTCATAGCTGATCCATTTTTCCTCTCAGCCCCAATCTCTTATCTTCCCCCTGTATCCCTTCATGCCAAGATCAGTCAAGAATATGTCAAACTTTGCCTTCTAGTCCTCTTGAAATGAATGCTAACATTGCATTTACCTTCCTCGCCACAGACACAACCTGCAAATTAACCTTTGAGAATCCTGCACAAGGACTCCCATATTGCTTTGTGCCTCAGATTTTTGTATTTTCTCTCCATTTAGAACATAGTCAACCCATTCATATCTTCTACCAAGGTGCATGACCATATAAATCCCAACACTGCATTCCATCTGCTACTTCTTTGCCTATTCTCCTAATCTACTTCAGTCCTTCTGTAGCCTCTCTATTTCTTCAACACTACCTGCCCCTCCACCTATCTTCATACCATCTGCAGACTTTGCAACAAAGCTATTAATTCCATCATCTAAATCATCGACACATAGCTTTAACACAGGCCCCAGTGGAACATCACTAGTCACTGGTAGCATCCCAGAAAAGGCTCCCTTTATTCCCACTCTTTCCCTCCTGCCAATCAGTCACTGCTTTATACCTGCTAGAATCTTTCCTGTAATACCATGGGCTCGTAGCTTGTTAAGCAGCCTCATGTGTGGCAGTTTGTCAAAGATCTTCTGAAAATCCAAATGCACAACATCGACCAATTCTGCTTTGTCTATCCTGCTTGTTATTTCTTCAAAGAATTCCATCTGAATTTCCCTTGAGGAAACCATGCTGACTATGGCCTATTTTATCATGTGCCTCCAAGTACCCTGAAACCACATCCTTAACAATCGACTCTAACATCTTCCCAACCACTGAGGTCAGAATAACTGTCCTATAATTTCCCTTCTTCTGCCTCTCTCCCTATCGAGTGACATTTACAATCTTCAGTCTTTTGGAACCATTCCAGCATCTAGCGATTCTTGAATGATCATTACTTATGCCTTCAAAATCCCTTTAGTCACTCTTTCTGAATCCTTGGGTGTACAGCATCTGCTCCAGGTGGCATATTTACCTTCAGACCTTTCAGTTTCCAAGAACCTTCTCTCTAGTAATGGTAACTTCACACAATTCATGCCCCCTGACACGGAGAACCCCACAGTGAAGACTGATGCAAAATACTTCTCCTGTTCATCTGCCATTTTGTTGCCCCCCTCCCCATTACTACCTCTCCAGCATCACTTCCCAATGGTCTGACATCTACTCTTGCCTCTTTTTTACACTTCATGTGTCTGAAGGAACTTTTGGTATCCTCTTTAATCTTATTGATAAGCTTACTTTCGTATTCCATCTTTATCTTCTAATTACTTTTTAGTTGCCTTCTGTATGGAGAGGTCTCACCTCCCATTTTATGGGATACTCTGAAGGCTGTCTTAAGAGGGAAAATTATAGTGATATCTTCATATAAGAAAAAAATAAGGAATAAAACAGAGGAATTACAAAATAGGCTGAAGGAACTAGAGAAAAACACAAATTGAATTTGGCACAGGATACATGGCACAGGGGAAATTAAAAAAATTAGGAATGAATTAATAGTTTGGCTACACAATGAATCAGGAAAAATTTAATGTTTCTGAAACAGAGACATTATGAAAGTGGATTAAAGTCTATGAAAATACTGGCGTGGAAACTGAAAAAAAAATAGCAGAAAATAGAATTCATAGAATTAGGGACCCAAGAACGAAAATGCTAAAAAATGAGGTAAGTGAAATTCAAGAAGCTTTTGGTGTTGTACAAAACTCTATATTCCAAAGTTCCAGGGGGAAGCATAACCCAAATTGACACCTTCTTGTATTCTCTAGAGTGACCCACTTTAAGTGAAGAACAAAATGGAATGATGACTGCTGACATAACTGAAGTTGAATTAAAAGCTGCAATTAGTAGGCTTAAATTAAGAAAGTCACCAGGATCAGATGGGTATACGGCAGAGTGGTACAAAGAATATAATCTAGAGGGAGATATTGCAATTCTTAAATGGTGTGCATATGACTTGGATTTTACACCAAATAAATTGGATGCTAGATTTAAGGACTGGACAGCTAAAGGAATAACAGTTCTTTGCAACATAATGAAAGAAGGAACACCGTTCAGTTTTGAAATGCTTAAAGAGAAACATTTATTAGAAAAACAAGATTTTTATCGGCATTTACAGATGCGACAATACGTTAATAAGATGCTTAAAAATGTAACCAAGGCAAGCACATGCTTGATAGAGCTATTTAGAAAAGCCTATAATTCAGATAACGGTAGTAGAATCATTTCAAGCATGTATAAGGGGTTGTCAAATCTTAAAACACATTCGACTTCATACATTAAAACAAAATGGGAGAAGGAAAGAGGGATAATTATATCTGAGGAAGAATGGACAATAATATGGAGGTATCAATGGAAGTGTACCAGTTCACAGAAATGGAAGGAGTTGGGATGGAAAAACCTGATAAGATATTTTATTACAGCCTCTCAGAAATCCCATTATGATAGTAACGTCCCTGTTTGCTGGAGAAATTGTGGAAATCAAAATGCAAATCATTATCATATTTTTTGGGACTGCCCTGTTATCAAAGACTATTGGAGGGGGATACACAATGCCCTACCAGGCATCTTTAAATGTGAAATACCCTTAGTGAGTAAGACCATATATTTTGGATATATACCTCAAGCATGGTTGAAAAGAGATAAATATTTAATGAATATGCTGTTGGTGGCTGGTAAAAAGACTCTTTCTAGGAAATGGTTATCACAGGAGAGCCCAACTTTAATGCATGAATGGAAATTACAATGGGCATTTACAAAATGGAGAAGATAACAGCATCTGTTAATCATAAGCTGGAACAATTTGATTCATACTAGAAAAAATGGTTTAACTACATAATGCCTTGTAGGGCTGATTTTATTCTCACAAATCAATGAATATGTTGTAAAAAAAAATCACTCCCTACTTGTACATAGTAATCAGTTCTAGCCAATTCCTTTCTCAGTCCTCTATAATTCCCTTTACTCCACTGTAATACTGATATATCTGACTTTAGTTTCTCCTTCTCAAATTTCCAGGTGAATCTAATTATATTATGATCAATATCCCCTGAGGGTTCTTTTACCTTAAGCTGTCTAATCAATTCCGGTTCATTGCACAACACCCAATTCAGAATAGCTGATCTCCTAGTGTACTCAACCACGAGCTGCTCTAAAAGAACATCTTGTAGGCATTTTAGAAATTCTCCCTCTTGGAACTCCCACTAAGCTACCTGCATATTGAAATCCCCCATGACCATCATAACATTGCCCTTTTGGCATGCATTTTCTGTCTCCTGTTGTAATTAGTAGGCCACATTCTTATTACTGTTTGAGGGTTTGTATTCAACTCACATTAGGGAGTTTTTAACCTTGCAGTTCTTTAGCTTTATCCACAATTATTCAACTCCATTTGATCCTATGTCACCCCTGACTAATGATTTGATTTCATTTTTTACCAACAGAGCCCCTCTGCCTTCTTGCTCGTCCTTTCAATACAATGTGTATCATTGGACATTAAGCTCCCAGCTATCATCTTCTTTCAGCCATGATTCAGTGATGCCTACATCATACCCGCCAATCTGTAACTGTGCTATAGTTCATCAGACTTATTCCATATACTGCACGCATTAAAATATAACACCTTTAGTCCTGTATTCGCCCTTTTCAATTTTGTCCGCTTTTTACGTTACAGCTCATCCTGTCAACTGCAATCCTGCACTATCATCAGCCTCTCCTTGCTAGGAGTCTCACTGCACATTGCCTTCATTTGTAAACCAACTACTCATCTTCCGTACTATCACTCCAGTTCCAATCCCCCTGCCAAATTAGTTTCAACCCACCTAAACAACTCAAGCAAACCTTTCCACAAGGGTATTGGACCTCCTCGGGTTCAGGTGTAACTGGTCCCTTTTGTACACACCATCCCTTCCCCAGACGAGATCCCAATGATCCATATATCTGAACCCCTGCCCCCGAACTCATTCCACAGCCACACATTCACCTGACAAATTATCCTCTTCTTACCCTCACTGGTTCATGATATGGGCAGCAATCCAGAGATTACTACCCTGGAGGTCCTGCTTCTCAGCTTTCTCCCTAGATCCTTAAAATTTCTCTTCAGGACCTCCTCACCTTGTCTACCTATATCATTGGTGCCAATGTGTACCAAGACATCTGGCTGCTCACCATCCCCCCTGAGAATGCCATGGACACGATCCCGGACTTCCCACAAAACCACATATCGTACAAAATACTGCCCCTGGAGCTATTCTCACTATAGTATGCTCTAATAGATGAGGAATGAACAAAGATAACTTACAAGACAATTTACCTCACCCAACGCCTACTCTCACTTAAGCCTGATGAGCCAAAGCCACTCTAATGATTGGCACACTCCAAAAGAATGGCCACTCTGCTTGCACATGAATTATTCTTCTTGGCCCTTTCTAAATGAATCCCTCTTGCTGATTGGTCTCTCCTGAACTCGGACATACTGCTGTGAAACTCTGCCGTTAAAATCTCAATCACCACTCCAACTTAAAAAGTAGCTCTTTTTACTCACAAATGAAAAAATCTGCAGATGCTGAAAATCCAAGCAGCACACACAAGAGGCTGGAGGAACTCAACAGGCCAGGCAGCATCTATGGAAAAGAGAATAGTTGCCGTTTCGGGCCGAGACCCTTCATGAAGACCCCTGTCAAGGTTGATCCAGGTAGTGGGAGGTGGTATGCAGATGGAACATGGGAGGGTGTGAATGGTGCTGGGAGGAAATTGGTGGAAGGGATAAAGGGATGACAGAGATGTAATCCAATAGGTGATGAAGGCAGAGCAGGGAATAAAGTGAGGAGGTGGAGAGAGCAAATGGGAGCAGTGGGAGAAGGGATGCAGTTGGAAGAAAGTGAGGGTGATGGGCAGATGGAGAAGGTTAAGGAGGGGAATGGGACATGGTGATGGGACTCAGGTAGATCTGGAGGGGAGAACTAATGGACAGGGGGAGAGGATTTGCCAGAAGGTAGAAAATTCAATGTTCATAGTACCAGGTTTCAGGATGTGATGCCCAGGCAGAATATGAGCTGTCGTTTTTCATGCAGACTTGAGTACATGCTGTTTATTCTGTGAGTAAAGAATGACTGTTGTCCTTCAACATCTCTTGGCAGGTGAGGTTTCCCTCCTGCAATGTGGTCATGTCACTTGGGGAAGTTTTAATCTGGAAACAGGGTGATCAGAAACAGGAAAATCTCATTGGAAGGTCAGGAGTAGAATCCTCTGAGGAGTGTCACAGTTCCTAGAATTCTATGGGAAATCATCTCTTTCCCATTTCTGTCAATTATCTATTGAACAGAGATCCTTTATTTCACTCTCATGTGCTGTTGCCAGAACCCAGCACACCAATTGTGGCCAAAATGAATGAGTTAATTTTGCAAAGTCTGTGCTGAATTCCCCTCAGTTCAGCACTGAGTGTCGAGGTGGGGAGGAAGCAACAGTGGGACAGGAAGGCTGCTGGAAACTGGACTCATACAACAACACACACACAGCTCAGGATGCAATTCTCTTTATTATTGGCTGAGAAACTAAGTGAGTACAGACACCACAGACAGTGAGAGCGGCTACAAAGAAATCAGGGCACTGAATCCACTGTTTGAAATCATGAGTGGATGGTTCTGGAGTCTTCCAATTTCAGTGCAGTTTGTACGAACAAACAAAACCATGTCTCCTGTTACAGGGAAAATCATTCCACTGTTCAGAACCTTGAAACAGAGAAAAGGAATCCAAAGTGACCAGTTAGTCCATAAGCATAACGTCACAGAGGCTGAAAATCTGAAAATAATTCTTGAAATACTCAGTAGGTCAGGCAACATGTATAGTGAGAGAAACAGGTAAGTCATTGATGGAGATGTTATCTCTTTTCTCTCTCTGTAGATGCTGCCTCACCAGCTCAGTGTTAGAATCACAGGGTCACAGAACAATACATCATGGATAGAGGTGTTTCAGCCCAGTAAGTCCACGTCAAGCATGATTTCCACCCGTCCGGTCTCAATTTCCTGCATTTGGCCTGTACCATTCTAAACCCCATCCCTCTCTGTACTAATCCGAGTCCTCTTAATATGAGAATACTGACCCAGCCTCAATCACTGATGCTGGTAGCTCATTCCATATCCTCACCTCTGTCTGATTGAAGAAGTTGTCCTCTGTTCTCTTTAAAATCATTCCCCTCAAACCTAAATCGATGCCTCCTAATTTTCTCCTCCCCTAAACTGGGGAATAGACTTACCATCCATCTTTTCTATGCCTCTCATACTTCTAAACATTTTGTTCGGGTCACCTCAAAATGTTGGACTGGACTCAGATATTCCGAGGAATAGGGGCCCATTCTGGCCAATATCTCCCTTCAACCCCGTCCCTCTACTCCTGGCAACATCCTTCTAAATACTCTCTCTGTCCTTTCTGATGAAGACTACTGTGCTAAAAGCCTTTTTCAGCACTCGTTCTATCTGTGAAGCTGCTGTCAATGAACCATGCACATGTGCTCCTCTGTTCCTCTGTCCCACTGTAATCCAGAATGCCTGACCATACATAGACCAGATTGAATTTCCAAAATGAATCAGTTCTCATGCCCTGGCCCAATTTCTAAACTGAAGAAGATCCCCCTGTAATCTATAGTAACCTCTTTCACTATGACAACACCTCCTAATCTTGTGACTTCTGAAAACCTATTGAATTGAATTGAGGTGATGTTATTACTTACATCCGTCATATACATGAGGAGTAAAACTCTTTACATTACATCCCTGTCTAAATGTGCAATGTGCAACTTATAGTAATCTATAATAAATATTACGTACAATAGGATAGTCAGTATAACATAGAAATACAGTTGCATCAGCATGAATTAATCAGTCTGATGGCCTGGTGGAAGAAGCTGTCCGGAGCCTGTTGGTCCTGGCTTTTATCCCACGGTTCTGTTTCCTGGATGGAAGCAGCTGGAACAGTTTGTGGTTGGGGTGACTCGGGTCCCCAATGATCCTTGGGGCCCTTTTTATACACCTGTCTTTGTAAATGTCCTGAATAGTGGGAAATTCACAATTACAGATGCACTGGGTTGTCTGCACCACTCTCTGCAGAGTCCTGCGATTGAGAGAAGTACAGTTCCCATACCAGACAGTGATGCAGCCAATCAGGATGCTCTCAATTTGCCCCTATAGAAAGTTCTTAGGATTTGGGGGCCCATACCAAACTTCTTCAACCATCCCAGGTGAAAGAGGAGCTGTTGAGCATTTTCACCACACAGCTGGTATGTACAGGCCATGTGAGATCTTCGGTGAAGTTTATGCCGAGGAACTTAAAGCTGTTAAGCTTCTCAACCCCGGATCCATTGATGTCAATAGGGGCAAAACTATCTTCATTCCTTGTGCATTTGCATCCAGATCATTTAGATAACTAATGAATAACAAAGGTTCCGATATTGATGGTATAATGCCCAAAATCAATCTCCAAAACAAGAAACAAACTTCAACCACCAGCCTCTACCTTCCACTACAAAGCCATTTGAATCTATCTTACCTGCTCAGACTGGATTCAATGTGACTTAATGTTATAGAGCAGCCTACCACACAGAAAGTTATTAAAGGCCTTGTTAAGCTACCCAGCATTTTCAATTTTCAGATTAGTTTAAGTGTTCATTGTCTGTGAGCCATGAAGTTTCCCTGACCATGTTCCATGACTTTGCCTTGTGAATAAATGGAGTCACTTCCTGTGGACCATGTGCAGTCAGAGTGTGTGTTGCTCAAACCGGACATCACACAATATTCACCGGGGATTGAACTGTTCCAAACTGAGTGCTCGGTTCACGCTGGGTTGGAACTCTATGTGTGAGCTGGAAAATATGACTGTCCCATCAGAGATAATCTGAGCCCTCCCCATTCCATGGACCTCACATAATGGGGACAGAGTTTGTAATCCATTGAATAGTTTAATATACCATATGGAGTGATGCAGAAGTTGAACATAATATTTCAGGTTTCAATTTCACACTGATAACTTTACGCTTCTTCATGTTTTTGACTTTCTTTATCTTCAGTGGCACATTGTTGATCTTCCAAACCTGGTATTACATCCCTTGTACATCGCTCCACATACAAGGTAACACTGAGTTGAACCTGACGAAGTTCTCAATGTGAAATATTAACTCTGCTGTTCTCTCCATAGTTGCTGCCTGACCTGCTGAGTGCTTTGTGAAAATGCAGGTTTTATCTCAGATTCCCAGCACGGGAAGTGTCTTTTTTCATCCTCATACACTGTCTGTTCCCCTGACCCCTGCAATACATCCCATTTATCCTCCTCTAACTGCTGGGCAATGAGTCCAGTTCTGCTGAGCATGGGGCTGGTTCATTCCTTCTGTTGTGACAGTCCTCTTCAATACTGCGTCTGAAATGAACTTTAAAAAATAACATTTCTCTCACTGTTACACTTACTCGAAAAAAAATGAATGTGTGTACAGTCTTCTTTGCCTCCATGATTATTGGGTTCATTGTTAGCCCATTTTCTATAATTGTAGCATGTTCCATCACTTCATGTGAAATCCCCTTCCTGTGGGACATAAATCAGTGATTATTTCTGTGGGAACGTTCAGTAACCTGTCACTTAATGGTACAGGGAGGAGCTGTACCCGAGTCAGAGTGAGACCAGAATACGAGCAGACAGGACAAACGGGGCAGTGGATGAGATTTTAAATAACAGACTGTCAGAATGGGGGAAATCTCATGGAAGTAACAGAATTCTTGGAACAAAAGAAACTGGATCTGAGAGTAAAAGTCAGGGAAAATGAATTATGACAGCTCGGACAATGAGTCATTGAGTACAAATACACAGACTGGGCTCTGTCGTGGGCAAAGTACTGGAGAGTTTAACATCGGTAGCTGAGCGAAGGGCGCTGAGTAGGCTACGGTCAATTATGGATAACTCTGAACATCCTCTACATAGCACCATCCAGAGACAGAGAAGCAGTTTCAGCGACAGGTTACTATCGATGCAATGCTCCTCAGACAGGATGAAGAGGTCAATACTCCCCAATGCCATTAGGCTTTACAATTCTACCGCCAGGACTTAAGAACTTTTTAAAAGCTATTATTAATGCTTTTTGAGATAGTGATTTAGATGCATATCATATTTTTTACTGAGTTAAGTATTGTATGTAATTAGTTTTGCTACAACAAGTGTATGGGACATTGGAAAAAAGTTGAATTTCCCCATGGGGATGAATAAAGTATCTATCTATCTATCTAAACACTAGAGGGAGAAAGGACAGAAGAACTTCACATGAATGGACACAAACTACAAAACCAAATGGGAATTGGAGGCAGGAAAATTTGTGATACACTCAGATCCTGTGTACAGTTCTGGTCTCCAACGTATAGATAGGGTACGGAGACACCACTGAACATATTTGCAGGGAAAGGACCAGAAATGAGAGTTCATACTTATCAATAAAGTTTGAGAAAACTTGAATGTTGTCATCCTTCAATGACTGAGTTTGATCTCTCTGTCTCTCTATTTCTCTCTGTCTCTGTCTCTGTCTCTCTCACTCTCTTTCTGAATAGCTACCTGCTCTAGCTGTAGAACCAGAGCTACAATTAAAACTTGGATGTTAAAGCCAGATGATTGTGTGTGGAATGGCCAAGCATCTCACTGGGATCCTCCTTCAAATGTGAAGATTCAACAAGTTCAGCATGGAGAAAAGTTTCCACTTGAGGTGCAAGATCATATATATAGGAGAGTCACTGATCAATCCATAGAAACATAGAAAACCTACAGCACAATACAGGCCCTTTGGCCCACAAAGCTGTGCCGAAGATGTCCCTACCTTAGAACTACCTAGGCTTTACCCATAGTCCTCTATTTTTCTAAGCTCAATGTAGCCATCCAGGAGACGCTATCATTTCCGCCTCCACCGCCGCTGACAACCCATTCTATGCATTCATCACTCTCTGCGTAAAAAACTTACCCCTGACATCTCCCCTGTACCTAATTCCAAGCTCCTTAAAACTATGCCCTCTCGTACTAGCCATTTCAGCCCTGGGGTAAAGTCTCGGACTATTCGCACGATCAATGCCTCTCATCATCTTGTACACATCTATCAGGTCACCTCTCATCCTCCGTCACTCCAATGATGGTCTTCCATTGCTCATTGGTCCCTTAGAGAATCAGAGTGGACAGCTATGTGTGGATTCAAAAGAGATGGGGGAGATTTTGAACAATTTTTTTTCTTTGATATTCACTAAGGAGAAGGATATTGAATTGTGTAAGGTAAGGGAAACAAGTAGGGAAGTTATGGACACTGTGTCGATTAAACAGGAGGAAGTACTGGCGCTTTTAAGGAATATAAAAGTGGATAAATCTCCAGATCCTGACAGGATATTCCCTAGGTCCTTGAGGGAGGTTAGTGTAGAAATAGCAGGGGCTCTGACAGAAATATTTCAAATGTCATTAGAAACGAGGCTGGTGCCGGAGGATTGGCATATTGCTCATGTTGTTCCATTGTTTAGAAAGGGTTCTAAAAGTAAACCTAGCAATTATAGGCCTGTAAGTTTGAAGTCAGTGGTGGGTAAATTAATGGAAAGTATTCTTAGAAATGGTATATATAATTATCTGGATAGCCAGGGTCTGATTAGGAACAGTCAATATGGATTTGTGCGCAGAAGGTCATGTTTGACAAATCTTATTGAATTTTTTGAAGAGGTTACTAGGAAAGTTGACGAGGGTAAAGCAGTGGATGTTGTCTATATGGACTTCAGTAAGGCCTTTGACAAGGTTCCACACGGAAGGTTAGTTAGGAAGGTTCAGTCGTTAGGTATTAATATTGAAGTAGTAAAATGGATTCAACAGTGGCTGGATGGGAGTTGCCAGAGAGTAGTGGTGGATAACTATTTGTCAGGTTGGAGGCCGGTGACTAGTGGTGTGCCTCAGGGATCTGTACTGGGTCCAATGTTGTTTGTCATATACATTAATGATTTGGATGATGGGGTGGTAAATTGGATTAGTAAGTATGCAGATAATACTAAGATTGGTGGTGTTGTGGATAATGAAGTAGGTTTTCAAAGTTTGCAGAGAGATTTAGGCCAGTTAGAAGAGTGGGCTGAAAGATGGCAGATGGAGTTTAATGCTGATAAGTGTGAGGTGCTACATTTTGGTAGGACTAATCAAAATGGGATTAGTCCTACATGGTAAATGGTAGGGCATTGAGGAATGCAGTAGAACAGAGTGATCTAGGAATAATGGTGCATAGTTCCCTGAAGGTGGAATCTCATTTGGATAGGGTGGTGAAGAAAGCTTTTGGTATGCTGGCCTTTATAAATCAGAGCATTGAGTATAGCATTTGGGATGTAATGTTAAAATTGTACAAGGCATTGGAGAGGCCAAATTTGGAGTATTGTGTACAGTTCTGGTCACCAAATTATAGGAAAGATGTCAATAAAATAAAGAGAGTACAGAGGAGATTTACTAGAATGTTACCTGGGTTTCAGCACCTAAGTTACAGAGAAAAGTTGAACAAGTTAGGTTTTTATTCTTTGGAGCGTAGAAGGTTGAAGGGGGACTTGATAGAGGTATTTAAAATTATGAGGATAGATAGAGTTGATGCAGATAGGCTTTTTCCATTGAGAGTAGGGGGATTCAAACAAGAGGACATGAGTTGAGAGTTAGTGGGCAAAAGTTTAGGGGTAACATGAGGGGGAATTTCTTTACTCAGAGAGTGGTAGCTGTGTGGAATGATTTTACAGTAGAAGTGGTAGAGGCAGGTTTGGTATTGTCATTTAAAGTAAAATTGGATAGGTATATGGACAGGAAAGGAATGGAGGGTTATGGGCTGAGTGCAGGTCGGTGGGACTGGGTAAGAGTAAGCGTTCGGCACGTACTAGAAGGGCCGAGTTGGCCTGTTTCCGTGCTGTAATTGTTATATGGTTATAAGGAGAAAAGGCTGAGTTCACTCAACCTGTTCTCATAAGGCATGCTCCCCAATCCAGGCAACATCCTTGTAAATCTCCTCTGCATCCTTTCTATGGTTTCCACATCCTTCCTGTAGTGAGGCAACCAGAATTGAACACAATACTCCAAATGGGGTCTGACCAGGGTCCTCTATGGCTGCAACTTTACTTTTCAGCTCGTAAACTCAATTCCACGATTGATGAAGGCCAATGCATCGTATGCCTTCTTAACCACAGAGTCAACCCTGTGTAGCAGCTTTGAGTGTACTATGGACTCGGATCCCAAGATCCCTCTAATCCTCCATGTTGCTAAGAGTCTTACCATAAATGTCTTATTCTGCCATCATATTTGACCTACCAAAATGAACCACCTCACACTTACCTGAGTTGAACTCCATATGCCACTTCGCAGCCCAGTTTTGCATCTTATCAATGTCCCGCTGTAACCTCTAACAACCCTTCACACTGTCCACAACACCCCAACCTTTGTGTCATCAGCAAATTTACAAACCTAACCCTCCACTTCCTCATCCAGGTCATTTATAAAAATCACAAAGAGTATGGGTCCCAGAGCAGATCCCTGAGGCATGCCACTGGTCACCGGCCTCGATGCAGACTATGACTGGTCTACAACCACACTTTCCCTTCTGTGGGCAAGCGAGTTTTGGATCCACAAAGCAATATCCTCATGGATCCCATGCCTCCTTACTTTCTTAATAAGCCTTGCATGGGGTACCTTATCAAATGTCTTGCTAAAATCCATATACACTACATCTATGGCTCTACCTTCATCAATGTGATAAATCACATCCTCAAAAAAATTCAATCAGGCTCATATGGCATCACCTGCCTTTGACAATGCCATTCTGACTATTCCTAATCATATTATGTCTCTCCAAATTTTCATAAATCCTGCCTCTCAGGATCACTTCCATCAACTTACCAACCACTGAAGTAAGACTCACTGGCATATAATTTCCTGGGCTATCCCTACTCCCTTTCTTGAATAAGGGAACAACATCCACAACCCTCCAATCTACTGGAACCTCTCCTGTCCTCATTGATGATGCAAAGATCATTACCCAGAGGCTCAGCAATCTCCTCCCTCACTTCCCACAGTAGCCTGGGGTACATCCTGTCTGACCCTGGTGACTTATCCATCTTGATGCTTTCCATAAGCTCCAGTTCATCTTCTTCCTTGATATCTACATGCTTAAGCTTTTCACTCTACTGCAAGCCATCCCTACAATCACCAGAATCCTTTTCCGTAGTGAATACTGAAGCACAGTATTCATTCAGCACCTCCTCTATTTCCTCTGGTTACATACACACTTTTCCACTAACACACTTGATTGGTCCTATTCTCTCACATCTTATCCTCTTGCTCTTCATATACTTATAGAATATCTCGGGGTTTTTCTTAATCCTTTCCACCAAGGCCTTTCCATGGCTCCTTCTGGCTCTCCTAATTTCATTCTTAAGCTCCTTCCTGCTAGCCTTATAGTCTTATAGTTTCCTATCATTACCTAGTTTTTTGAACCATTTATAAGCTCTTCTTTTCTTCTTGACTAGATTTACAACAGCCTTTGTGCACCACGGATCTTGCACCCTACTATCCTTTCCATGTCTCATTGGAATGTACCTACTCAGAACCCCACACAAATATCCCCTGAACAGTTCCCACATTTCTTCCATACATTTCCCTGAGAACATCTGTTTCCAATTCCATGCCCCACCTCTTTTGCCTCCCTCCCTATCCTTTCTGAAACATCTAAAGCCTGACACTTGAAGCAGTCATTCCTGCCCCTGCACCATCCAAGTCTCTGTAATGGCCACAACATCATAGCTCCAAGTGCTGATCCACACTCTAAGCTCATCCGCTTTATTCATAATACTCCTCGCATTAAAATAGACACATTTCAAACTATCGGTCTGAGCACGACCCTTCTATATCATCTGCCTATCCTCCCTTTCACTCTGTGTCCGAGCTTCCTCTATTTGAGAGCCAACCACCCTTTCCTCCATCAATTCAGTTCGGTTCCCACTAACAGGCTCCTCGAGAGAAACCCTTTTCTCCAGACTGTTTAGGATGTGACTCACTGGGGTCAATGTTCGGTGAGGAAAAGATGGAGAAATGAAAGCCACACAGATTGTGTCAAATGAAGGAGGGAGAGAGAAAGCTCATGTGGAGATAAAGAGGGACATAAACATTTGGAATTTATTTGTTCCCAGGACACAGTGACGTTGTGAATAACCAGCATTTATTGTCCTTCCCTGATCATTGTCTGACTATTTCATACGGCAGCTAAGATTCTACACACTGGAGTCACAGTGAGGCCAGACTGGGGAATTATTGGATTTACTGCATTTTATTTACTTGGATGTATTTATATGTATTATATATATATATATATTTATATGTATTATACTTTATTTACAAGTTCCCTGGATGCTGGAATGGGATTCAAACTCATGTCCCTGGATCATTCGGATACACCCAACTTCACACTCACACTGCCACATCCGAGTTACTCAGCAGGTTGTCCAGTGTAATTCTATCTGTGGTAACAATGTAACACATCATCATGAACTTTACCTTCCATATGTCATTCAGGCCAATCCACGCCCATGGGTTCCGCCTATTCACAACACTGATCACCCTAGAAACGAATCTGTTGTGTTCATCTGAGGTCACAGTTGCCAGATTTCCGTAATGATGGAGTTGATTGCAGAACTCCTATAAATAAAAGAGTATCATTATCTTTAATCCTCACACTGGGCCCTCAGCAAATCATCTGACCTGTTGTTAGGAATTTCCTTAAACAGACTTGTTTTTTTTCAAAGTGTTTGCTGTCAAAACAAACACTATTGTTAACTGCTGGTTGTCGAGTTTCTCCTAAATTATCCTGTGTCTGATCCCCTATAATAAGTAGATTGATTTGTTTACTCTCGGGGCTGGGGTGTGGGGTAGGATAAACTATCAAGTGGAAGCTGCAGCAACCAGGTCTCTGGCACTGAGTCTGTCTCTGTGGTTCAGAAGGGATGGGGGTCAAGAGGAATGCAGTAGTGATAGGGGATTCCATTTTAGAAGAGCAGAAAGCAGATTCTGTGGACCTGAAAAAAACACCCAGATGGTATGTTGCCTCCCAGTTGCCAGGGTTAGAGGTGTCTCAGACTGGGTCACGGCATTCTAAAGGGGGAGGGTGAACAACCAAAAGTTGTGCAACATATTGGTACCAAAGACAGAGATAAGAAAAATGAGGAGTTCCTGAAAAGAGAATATAGGGGGTTAGGCAAAAACCTAAAAAGCAGAACCTCCAGGGTAGTGATCTCTGGATTGCTGCCAGTGCCACATGACGGTGGAGGTGGGGTGGTAAGAATAGGTTGAATTGGCACATGAAGGTGTGGCTTGAGAATTGGTACAGCGGATTGTGGTGAACTAGATATACCTGTCTGACTGCTCCTGTGGCTCCTCCCACAGACCCTGCTGACTGCCCCTGTGGCTCCTCCCACAGACCCCTGTATAAAGGCGACTGTGGCCTGCTGCTCTCCCTCATTTTCCCAGGATGTAGTGTTGTTCTTCAGTCAATAAAAGCCGATATCTCACTTCCTAAGTCTCAGCGTGAGTTATTGATGGTGCATCACGGATATTATCCTGAACAGTGGTTGGAAAGATATTGGAGTCTGTCATTAAAAACAAGCTTTTGGGGTACTTAAAAGCACATGATAAAATAGGCCAAAGTCAGTATGGTTTTCTAAAGGGGAAGTATTGTCTGACAAATCTGTTGGAATTCTTTTAGGAAATAGCAGGCTGGATACTCAGACTCAGTGCATGTTGTTTCTTTGGATTTTCAGAAGGACATTTCTGCAGATGAGGCTGCCTAACATGATAAGAGTCTGTGGTAATACAGGAAATGTTCTAGCATGGATAGAAGATTGACTGACAGGAGGCAAAGAGTCTGTATAACAGGGGCCTTTTCTGCTTGGCTGCTGGTGACTAGTGGTGTGCACAGGGGTCGTGTTGGGACTGCTTCTTTTCTCATAATATGACAATGATTTGCTTGAAGGAATTAATGGATTTGTAGCCAAGTTTGTGGACGATATGAAAACAGGAGGAGGGGCAGATAGTGCTCAGGAAGCAGGGTGTGTACAGAAAGACAGATGGGTTGGGGCAAGGGCATAGAAGTGGCAGATAGAATACAGAGAAGGACAGGCATGATCATGCACTTTGGCAGAAGGAATAAAGATGTGGACTATATTCTAACTGGGGAGAACATTCAAACATCAGAGCTGCAAGGGACGAGGGAGTAGTCATGCAGGATTCCCTGAAGGTTAACTCGCAGATTGAGTCAGTGGTAAGCAAGGCAAATGCAATGATGTCATTCATTTAAAGAGGACTGGAATACAAAAGCAAGGATGAAATGCTGAGGATTTATAAGACATTGGTCTGACTGAACTTTGAGTATTGTGAACAGTTTAGGTCCTCCTTTCTTATAAAGATGCACTGTGATTTGAGAGCATCCAAAGGAGGTTCATGAGAATGATGCCAGAAATGAAGGAGTAACATTTGATTTTTTGGGCCTTTATTCACTGAAGTTTAGAAGAAAGAAAGGAGATCTCATTGAATCCTATCAAGTCTTGAAATGCCGAGATGCAGTTGATGTAGAGAGGATGTATCCAGTAGTGAAGGAGTTGAGGACTAGAGGGCACCGGTTCACGATTGTGGGACAGGGATTTGGAACAGGGATGAGGGCAAATTTCTTTAGCCAGAGGGTGGTGAATCTGGAATTCAGACAGCTTTCCAGATAAAGTAACCTGGTATATTTAAGGTGAAAGTTGATAGTTCATTGATTAATCAGGGTTTTGAGGGTTACAGGGAGAAGGCAGGAGAATGGGATTGAGAGGGATAACAAATCAGCCAATGTTGGAATAGTGGAGCGGATTTGATTGGCTGAATAGCCTGACTTATGATCTTATGGTTTTATGGTCTTTATTTCCCAGTTTTTCACTCATTGATCTGACTGATAGGAACTGGAGCCCACAACCACAGTGAAGCACACCCTGTAACACATGAACCCATCATTGACAATTCAGCTAGAGGCTGTGCTGTGAGTTAATGGGAATAAACCAGCAGAGCCCAACATTCTCCAGGGCTTGCTGCACAATTGTTGGGTTTCAGGGGCTTACCTCAGCTTCTTTCCATGTCTTTTGGTGACTGTAATACCGGTAACAGGAGTCTACATCAGGATAATAAAACCAGTTTTCATCACAACGTCCTTGGGTTAGTTGTATGTGCCATCGCTCCTCCAAGTCCACGGGATCATTCTCTTGTTTTTGGGTAGGAATTGAGCCTTAAAACAGATAGAATAATTAAACAATTCCCATTAGTCACAACATCAGACACACTGTGGATTTGCAGAAGATGGCCAGTGCTCTTTACCCACATCATGGTGCCAGAGGACTGAGGGCTTTCTGGACGGACACCATTCTTTGTAACAGGGACACTGGTTAAACTTGACAACAACAAATGACTGTCTGACACTGGTGGTAGGAAATGTTTACAAACAGTTCTGAGGGATGGAACAAATTCATATTTAATGTTTAGCAGGTTAATCTAGGATAAAACATTTTGTAAAGAGATGGTTTTATCTGATGAGAAATTGAATTTTTGGAGGCTATAATTAAGTAAGGATAGAAGGTTTCATGTGGCAAGCATGGATTTTAACAAAATGCTTGAGAAAGTCTCATTCAGTTGATACAAGTAGATCTAAGAGAAACAAATTTATGAAACATTTTGTTCAGTCCACACCTGGAGTTTATTATTGCACAGGAGAGAGTGCAGAGGAGAGTCACTGAGACATGTGAGGTGGAGCGTTTCAGATATGAGAAGGGACTGGATGGAATTGGTTTGTTTCCCTGGAGTAGAGGAGGCTGAATGAAGACCTCATAGATAACCACAATATAATGAGGGGCATCATTTGGGTGGAGGTGAGAAAATATTCACCAGTACAGAGACTTCTAAAATGAGAGGACATGGTTTAAGGAGAGGGATAAGAATTTCAAAGGGGATCTAAAGATTTACTTCACCAAAAGTATGAATTCTATTTAGCATTCACTTCCTGAGATGGTGGGAGAGGTGGGTATTCTCACAGCACTTGCAAACATTGGAGAAACACTTCAATCACAATGGCACGATGGATGGCGACAGGCCAAGTGTGGTGAAGGGGGTGAGGAGAATTATACTTGATGGTTGACGTGGATATGGTGGCTAATGGCTTTCTTGTTGTACAATCTGTTGACTTCAATGTAAAATTATAGATTGGCTCAGGGTTAGTATTGGAAGGATGTGTGATACATGACAGGACCTCTACTTTCTTAGAACTTTGCATAGATTTGGCCTGTCAGCTAGACTTTGACAAACTGTTATAGATGCATACAGGAGAGGATCCTGACTGGTTTTCTAAAAAACTACAGAAAGTTGTGGATACAGCTCAGTTCATCACAGGAAAAGCCCACCTGAAAATCTAGCACATTAACCAGAATTGCTGCCATAAGAAATCTGAATCCATTTTCAAGACCCCACCACCCACTATCCAGGTCATGCTCTCTTCTTGCTTCAACCTTCACACAAACAGCATAGGAACCTTCAGCACCACACCACCAGGTTTATGAACAGTTATTACCCTGTAAACCTCAGGCTCCTGAACTAGCATGGATAATGCAAAACACCTCAACTCTGAACTCATTCCACAAACTATCAACCTCGAAAGGGTGTCTGCACGAGTGTGACTCCACAATTCATGTTCTCAGTATTTTACACAATTTCTCTTCTTTTGCAACTTTGTTGTTCATCTGACTTAAAATACATAAAATTTGTCATAAATTCAGTTGTGTTCTTATTGACTGCAAGAAAATGATAATCAGGGTAGCAATGGCTGACCTATGCATAATTTGAGAATAACGTTTCTTTGACTTTACAATGAAGATGTTTGCTGATGATTCTAAAGCTGACATTCTTGTAGACAGTATAGACCAATGATTAGGTTACAGGAAGACATTTGTCGACTGGTCAGCTAGGAACAAAAGTGGAAGTGGAAATCAATCCTGAGAGAATCTGGCCATGCATTTGTTGGGATCTAACAATACAAGGGTACTTATGGGGAATGGTGAGATAGTAAGCAGTGGGAGCATGGACTTCCAAGACAAGCTCTGCAGAGGGTCAAAAGCCAAAGGGATGGATACAAGTAGTTGTTCACAGGATTTATGGTGATGGAGAGAAATATTTTCAGCACATCTGCTCTTTATCTTTCTGATTCTCTGCCTAGTCCTACCTACTGGCATCTAAACTACAACCCTCCATATCAATCTCATCTAAATACCAATCCAAACTTCTCTAAAATGTTGCAATTGAATCCAAATCTGCCACTTCAGCTGACAGCTCAATTCACACATGTACCACCCTCAGAAATAGTTACCCTTCAGATTTCCCATAAATATTTCATCTTTCACCCTAAACCTCTGACCTCTAGTTCTACTCTCACCCACCCCCAGGGTAAAAAGCCTGCATGCACTCACCCCATCTATGGTCATTATCGTTTGGTATTCTTCTCTGACATTTCGCCTCATTCTCCTGTGCTCCAGGGCGTGATGTCCTAGCCAATTGAACCTATTCCTGTAACTCAGGTCCTCCCAAAGTACAACACCTCATACTTGTCTACCGTAAATCTACCTGCTATTTTTCAGTCTAGTTTCCCAGCTGGTTCAGATCATGCTGCAAGATTTGATAACCTTCCTCACTGTCCACTATGCATCAGTCTTGATATCATCTAATGTCTTTGTCTCCTGATCTCTAGGAGAGTCTCTGACTCATCTTCCATCTCAATAGCTCAAAGTTGAATGTCCCAAACAAATCATTTCCTACCATACCCCAACTGGACCCAATGCCCACAAATTCCCATGTCCCACAGTCCCAACACAGTGTTGTGTTGTGACAGATATATATTTGTACAGTTCCTTGAATCAATGGGCCTTACCTGCCACATCACTGACAAGCAGTGTGGTCACCACCAAAACCCACATCAGCATCATGTTTCTTCCCTCAGACCTGAAACACAAGAAAATAATTCATCATTAGTGTTAGGTTTCCCACAAAGGTAGGGATATCCTGCTGCCACTCTCACCTCACTCTCCCCCAGCTCTCTGTGTCGAATAGATTTCCAATCCTGAGGCACCCCTATTTATGTGTAGGTCCTAGACGTTGGAGGTTTCAAGAACCATTGAAATCAAACTCAATTGGCTGGACCCACCTATATAAAAAATTCTGCAAACCAATCACTGACAGATTTGAACATGATGATTGGGAAACTGCAGGAATGTCTTGTGAGCTTTAAGCGTGACTGTGGAATGTTCCTCTGTAACTGAACACTGAGAAATAGAGGCTGCCTAAAACATTTATGTACCCATGATGTTTTTCATGAAATCAGATCTCAATAAATATTATCAATAACAATTACAATGTAATTTTCAGGTGAATACTTCATCAGCTACAGATTATGATGAACTTACTCATTCATACAATTGTCCTGGTCTTTTTCCTCATCCATTTCCCATCGTGGGGGAAGATCTTTCTCTGTCACTGACTCTGGAAAGTTTGCAATCCATTTGTAAGGACTGGGTTCAATTTAGAATCATGGTCTCTGTCCAACAAAAGGTTGCAGTGAACTCTGCTCAGAAGGAGCTTGGAAGGATGTGGAGATAATAGATTGCTTGATACTTGATGTTTTTCCAGGGACAGTTCTGGAAGATGTATGAACTAACCTGATGTGGGAATGAATCCATTGATCTCCAGTGGAATGAGACTGATGGGCCAAACAGATCTTCCTTTCCCTGGATCTTCTCTTGTTCCCCAATCATGTTCTATCAGTAGATTTCAGATCCTGACAACTCCCTGATCAAAAGTGATTCCTCCTGTCACCTCTGATCACCACTTATCAATTATCTAAGATCTCTACCCTCTAGTTAATGTCCCCACTGCCAAGCAGTAGGCTGTAGGAAGTTATTGATAAATCAGCTGATGATCGTTGTGTCTGAGACACTGACCTAAGCAATTCATGCAGTGATGTTCTGGGCTGGATACTCTACCACAGCCAACTTACATTGAATGAGTAATGAATCCAACCATTGAAATATTCTCTCCATGATGTCCCTTGTCTTAGAATGACCAGGTCACCTCAATGCTGCATTCAGTCAAATGCTGCCATGTTTTAAATGAGTGACGCTGTGACTTCAGCACTTCACCAGTGGAATCCGGCTGTTTGTTCTGCATTTGGACCAAGGCTGTGAAAGGCTTGATCTTCATGAAACTGACAAGAAGAAGACATTAACAATTTCCTGAGATTTTGTTCAAAAGAACACAAAACTAACTCTTATTCAGAAGAAAAAATGCATAAATGTTGTAAATCTGATATAAAAAGGCTGCAAATATTGCTCATTATAGAGCATTTGCACAGGAAGACATGGGAAAGTAAAGATAAATATGCACTGTAACTGTGTAGAACAAGGGTTAAAGGAAAGTTGGTGGATTGTTGATTGGAGAGTAACTGAACAAGTTTAACAAAACTGAAGCAGATGTAAGATTGTGAGAGAAGATTTGCAGAGAATGTTATTATTTAACTCACATTCTTCTTTGTTCTACACAGGTCCATTGTTTTTTCTCACTCTGTGATAGTTGAGATGTATTAATAGGATCTTGTTAATAAACTAGTATTTCTGTACTACCTAGTTGCTGGAAAGTGCAGATAATGCAAAGCTTTAAAATGTTATTGTTGACATATGTCACACCAGTGGAATTAAACTAATACAACAAAAATATATCAGACATATGCACAAAATGTACAGAAGCTAGAGGTTCATTGTTTCATTGTATGTGGCAATGTAGAGAGACTGGAGCATTCTGGGAAGAGGTACGAGCTATAATCGAGAAAATTATTTCAAAACAAGGTTCACTGGACCCTAAACTCTTTCTGTTGTGTTTGTACCTAGAGAAACATAATTACAGTAAAAATGAACAAGCATTTATAGATCTCAGCTTACTTCATGCTAAAAAATGTATTGCACAATTATGGCAAACTACTCATAGATCAAGCACTACTCAATGGATAAGGCAGATGTTATCAAAGGGAAGTCAAAGCTATTGTAAAAGCAAAAGAAAAGGCATACAACAAAGAAAAAATTAGATTGGGAAGTTTTTAAAAACCTACAGAGAGCAACTAAAATATCATCTGAAGGGAAAAGATAAAATGTGAAAGCAAGCTAGCAAATAATATCATAGTGGATAGTAAAAGTACTTTTCAAGTATGTTAAAAATAAAAGAGTGGATATAGGACTGCTAGAAAATGAGGCAGGAGAAATAATAATGGGGAGAAGGAGATGGCTGATGAACTAATTGAGTACTTTGCATCAGTCTTCACTGTGGAAGACACGAGCAGCATGCCTGATGTTGTAGTGTGTGAAGGACAAGAAGTGGGTGCAGTTTCTTTTACAAGAGAGAAGGTACTCAAAAAGCTGAAAGACCTAAAAGTACATAAGTCACGTGGACCAAATGAACTGCATCCTAGGGTTCTGAAAGAGGTTGTGTTAGAGTTTGTGGTGGCATTAGAAATAATCTTTCAAAAATCATTGGATTCTGGTGTGGTGCCAGAGGACTGGAAAACTGCAAATGTCACTCCACTCTTTAAGAAAGGAAGAAGGCAGCAGAAATGAAATTATAGAATAGTTAGCCTGACCTTTTGACTCATAGATTAGAAACTGTTATACCCTCTAATATTTCTGATGATCAAACTGGTTTTATTAAAAATCATCTTCCTTTTTTTAATATACGGCATTTATTCAATATTTTATATTCACCTTCAACTGGGACTCCTGAATGCGTTATCTCTCTCGATGCGGAGAAAGCATTTGATCGTATAGAGTGGAACTACCTCTTTGCGGTTTTAGAAAAATTTGACCTCGGTCAAAGTTTTATCTCTTGGATCAAATTGCTATATTTATGTCCTACCGCCTCTGTTTTGACTAATTCTCAGCAATCCCAGTTATTTAACCTTAAACATGGCAACCGTCAAGGATGCCCCTTAAGTCCCTTTCTTTTTGATTTGGCTGTAGAGCCTCTGGCGATTGCATTTCGAAGCTGTCCTGAATTGATGGGGATCTGGAGGGGGGGTGTTGAGCATAAAGTTTCTCTTTATGCTGATGATCTATTACTTTTTCTTTCAAATCCGTCCACATCCTTACCTCCAATGTTTTCACTTCTTGATCAATTTAGCCAGTTTTCTGGCTATAAACTTAATTTACAGAAGAGTGAACTTTTCCCAATTAATAAAGAAGCACAAGTATTAGCATTTCGCGACCTCCCCTTTAAAGAAGTTGATAATCAATTTACCTACCTTAGTATTACAGTTACAAGGAAGTTTAAAGATCTTTTTCGTGAAAATTTTGCCAATCTTTTGTACTCTACAAAACAGAATTTGTCACAATGGTCACCTCTATCTATGTCCTTGGTAGGTCATATTAATGTTATTAAAATGTACGTTCTCCCTAAATTTTTATATTTATTTCAATATATTCCAATTTTCATTTTGAAAACCTTTTTTGATTCCTTAGACTCTATTATTTTGTCCTATCTGTGGAAGAGTAAGCATTCTAGAATTAATAAAGTTTATCTTCAAAAATCTAAAAAAGAGGGTGGCATGGCCTTACCTAATTTTCGTCTATACTACTGGGCAGCTAACATTCGTTGTCTTATCTTCTGGTCTTTTTTTCATAGGCAGTCTGATCGCCCTAATTGGGTAGCAATGGAGCTGAATTCCGCTAAAGATCTATCTATTTCTGCACTTCTTGGTTCTGCATTCCCTAGTAGTTTGTCTAGACTAATTGTTAATCCTCGTTAGACATACTTTACGAATATGGGCCCAGATTAGGAAATTTTATGGTTTTTATGGTTTTTCCCTTTCTAGTCCTATTTTACATAATCATCTTTTTCTACCTACTATGTATGATTCAACATTTTATGATTGGTATAGAAAGGGCATTAGGTATTTTGAAGATCTTTTTATCGATAATCGCTTCGCATCCTTTCAACAGCTCTCTGCTAAGTTCAATCTACCTAATGCCCATTTCTTTAGATATCTCCAAATTAGACATTTTATCAATCCTTTATTTCCCAACTTCCCTGAAATGCCCAAGAAAAATGCCATGGACTTATTTCTTTCTATTAATCCATTGGGTAAAGGCTTAATATCTTTTATTCGTGATAAATTAGTATCCTTACGGCGTGCCCCTGTGGATAAAATCAGAATGGCTTGGGAGCATGACTTAAATATCCCTTTATCTGATGAGGTTTGGGACTCGATTCTCAAATCGGTTAATTCAACTTCTCTTTGTGCTCGCCACTGTCTTTTACAGTTTAAGATTGTTCATAGGGCCCATATGTCCAAATCTAAACTATCTCGATTTTATCATAATATTAGTCCTCTTTGTGATAAATGCAAAAGTGGTGAGGCTTCTCTTATTAATATGTATTGGACCTGTCCTAGTCTAGAGAAATTTTGGAGAGATGTTTTTATAACCTTATCCTGTATTCTGAATCGCCACTTAGAACCTAACCCTTTAATTGCTCTGTTTGGTTTCTTGGGTGAGACAGACATATGCTTGAGTTCGACTAAATGTCGAATATTATCTTTTGCTTCTCTCCTGGCTAGACGTCTAATTCTTCTTAGATGGAGAGATGTTGCCCCACCCAAGCATGCTCAATGGCTTAACGATATCATGTCCTGTTTAGACCTTGAAAAAAATTATTATTCAATTCTTAATTCGGATATAAAGTTTCATAAGGTCTGGGGACCTTTTATTGAGTATTTTCATAACTTTCCTTTTAATTAAGTTTTTTTTCAGTCCCTTGCTTTCAGCTTTTTTTTTGGTAGCAGGCATTATTATCTTCTGTTTTCAATTGTATTTACAGTTTTGGGGGTTTGAATGTTCTGATTTATATTTTCTATATTTTGTTTTGGTTGGTCTGGAGTTTTTTTTGTGGGGTTGGGGGTGGGCACTAACTTTACACGACTTCAACTTGGGTGCTTTTTCAAGTATTTTATTTTGTATTATATTACTATTGTATGCTTATCTTGCACTGTACTAATTTCCTACTTTGTTTTTGGTTTTTTTTTGTTTGTAGTGTTGTAGAAAATGCATAAAAAATCAATTAACAAAAAGAAGATCATGAGAATAGCACCAAAAGTGGCGCTATTGGTGGGCTGGTTTAAAGTGATCTACATAAATACATTTGGATTTACCCCTGTTAACTATGATAACATTCTTTTCTCTCCATTCCAAAACACAGAACTAGTCTATCGTAAGGGGGCGTAAGGGGATATTGGTTTGCATCATGGCAGACAAAAACAAAGGAGATGGAACATAGGTCAACAGGAACTCAAGACTGTTGTATGTCATGATGAGAGGAATAGATGCAAAGGAATTGAATTTACTGAGGAGGGAGGAATGCTGTTGAGAGTCCAACCAGGTTGTCGTGGCATCCAGAATAACATCACCTGGCACTTGTAATGGCTGTCCCTATAATAACTCAGCCGCCAATGACCACTTTTGGAGCAGTTATGAGCCTCAGTAGGACCACTGGGAGACAATTATGCCAACACTCATCCACTGGGAAAGCCCTCAAAATAGCCTTTGGGGAGCAGTGTAAATGCTTGCAGAGACCATTGGACTATGGGTGATATACTGTAATGTGATTTAGCCTGACACCAAGGTTCTGAGACATCATAGCCCAAAGGTCTGATATGAATTGGGGACTGTGGTCAGAGGAAATATCAGATGGGTTGACGAATTGAGCAACCCAGATGCTGATGTAAGGCTGAGTCACATCTGTGGCCTTCCTTGATGCCAGTGGGACGGCCTGTGGCTACTTGGTTTTACAGTCCACCAAGGTAAGAATGTGCATGAAACTGTGGAAAATGCAAAGAGGACCAACAAGGTCCACCTCAACATGATCAAACTGTCACTCAGGGAGCTTAAAAGGTGTCAGTGGTGCCTGAAGATGACAGTTAATTTTTGCACTCTGACACTTCACACAGGCTGCATTCTGATTGTGAATGTACTCTCTAAGGCCGTGCCACACAGACTTTAGTGCAACCAGTTTCTGAGAGGCCTTCCAGCCCCGATGCCAAAGGCCATTTGTGGAGTCAAAAACAGTCCCTCTCCAGTTATGCGGAAAGTAAGCGCTTGGCACGGACTAGAAGGGCTGAGATGGCCTGTTTCCGTGCTGTAATTGTTATATGGTTTATATGGTTTGTGGACACTATGGGGCAAGGGCAACCAATTGAGACATTGCACAAGAGAGAAACTCCAGCTTTCTTGAACTTAGTATCAGGCCCATGACGCTGTTCAGTAAGCCTGGACCTCTGGGTCAGTAGCTCGTTCAGCTGCCATGCCAGCATAATCAACCCCCATGTGTATGGCCTCAACAGCTTGCCGTGAGAGGCAATCAGCCACAACATTATTTTTCCCTTCATATGTTATGTCCCAGTTGTGAACTGATATGTAGGCTTGTTGGCATTGCTGCATAGAGACCAGTCTACATGTGTTGGAATGGATTAGTGGGCTGTGCTCGACTCCATGTTTTGTGACTGTAGTGTTGAATGTGGGTTTGGTGAGGTCTGGGAATTCATCTAGCAGTGGAGTAAACTCACATGCAGTGGTGCATGTGCTTGACAGAGTCTTTGTGGGGAACATACTGCGGTGCAGGATGATAACCCAAAGACCTTGACATCCACAAGCCAGCAGTTCTTAAGATCAACAAATAGTCCTTGGGCACACAGAAAATCTGCAACGAGCAGGGGTCTAGCCACTTTACCCAGGATGAAGTCCCATATGTAATGTTGCTCACTGAAGAAGAGTGTCTCCCATCGTGTCCTGTAAGTCTGTATCCTGCTGTCGTTGGCAGCTTCCAGTGAGGTTTTGTCACTCTTTGTTTCTCATCAATAGGCGATACAGGCAGCACACTCACTTGAGCACCTATGTCACACAGGAAGCGTTTCCATGAAAAGGTGTTTGTAATGAACAATAGATGTCCCTGGCAGCTGGAGCCCAGGGACAGGGATCTCTGATGTTCCAGTGCACTGGCACTAGCGTTTGTACCTAAGTGAGTATGGCAAAAACACAGGTCCAGTGTCATCTGTTTCATAGCTGAGGGCATCCTTATTTTGGGGGCCTTGCAGACGGGCTTATTGAGGTATCTAAATGAAGAATGTTGCACCACTGCCTGGCTGATTGTAGACTGTCAGCCATTGTAGCAAGCTCCCTGTCGTCCTTCACGCGTGCATTAGTGAGGGTTATGCCAACTTGATCAGACATTTGCTGCATGGAGAAAACAAGGATAGTGATTTCCTAAGTGAGACAGCATGTGGTTCATTAGATCTAACAGCTTAGCAACGCTGAGGCCAGGCAAGCAGAACAACTGTTTCATGCTCTCTGAATCCAGTTGTCCAAACTTCTGTGAAATGTGAGTTTTTAGTGATCAATATTTGTGTTCAGGGAGATATTCAAGTAGACTCACCATCTCACAGTCATAGAGCTGCTGAGTGACGCTACCACATAGAAATAATTGGTGTTGTCAGCTTCGATTACTGGCAAAGTGAATTGGGGCTCAGCTTGTACAATCCAAGTAATGGCATATTGCTCCCAGAAACCCAGAAGTTTCAAAGCAACTGCAGTGACCAATATATTCAAGAGCTCTGCAATTGTCCAAGAGCATCGGGGTCACCAATGCAGGTTTTCACAAATAAAAAGAGCGGAGATGTTTTATGTTGAAGAACAACCAAATCAAATCATTTATTGTACTGTACTCCAAACACTGAACACAAATCACGGTAAATCTTTTTAAGTAATTACGACATCACATCAGACCAGCCTCTTAAAGTGAACCCCAACTTAATGTGGGTGGCTGTAAATTAAGTATGTTTCCACCAATTACATTACCATCCATTTCCACTTCCTCTCTGTACTCTAACTTCAAGTTGTAGATAAGGCCAACCACTGTGGTGCCATCTGCAAACTTGATGACACGGTGTGCGGAGAGGTCCTGACGTATTGGTTCTCCAGATGCAGAAGCTTAAGCTGCAGTTGGAACAAACAATTTATGATGTCAAATAACATTTTGTCTGTTTCTGTAAGAGCTTTGGAGAAAAAAAGTAAGTCGACAATTGGGTTGGAGGAGCAATATCTCATATCCTATCTGGGTAGCTGAAAATCTATTCCTTCCTAAGCTGGATTCTACCCTCTTCCTCTCCAGTCCTGATGAAGGGTCTCTGCCCAAAATGTTAACTGTTAATTCCCCTCCATAGATGCTGCCAGACTTGCTGAGTTTCTCCAGCATTTTGTGTGTGGTGCTCAAGGAAGTCTCACTGATACTCTGCAGTGTGACTGTAAAGCATCATATAGAACATAGAATGTAAAACACTGAAATTTACAGCACATTACAGGCCCTTCGGCCCACAATTTAGTGCCGACCATGTAACCTACTCTAGAGACTGACTAAAATACCCCTAGCACATAGCCCTCTATTTTTCGAAGCTCCATGTTCCTATCTCAGAGGCTTTTTAAAGACCCTATTGTATCCACCGCCACCACTGCTGCCTGCAGTGCATTTCATGCACCCACCACTCTCTGTGTGAAAATCTTACCCCTGACGTCCCCTCGGTACCTATTTCCAAGCACCTTAAAAGTGTGCCCCTCGTGTTAGCCATTTCAGCCCTGGGAAAAAGACTCTGGCTATCCACACAATCGATACCCCTTATCATCTTATACTCCTCTATCAGGTCACCTCTCATCCTCCGTCGCTCCAAGGAGAAAAGGCCAAGTACACTCAACTTATTCTCATAAGGTACACCATCCGATCCAGGCAACATCCTTGTAAATCTCCTCTGCACTCTCTCTATAGTATCCACATCCTTCCTGTAGTGAGGTGACCAGAATTGAACACAGTACTCCAAGTGAGGTCTGACCAAGGTCTTATATAGCTTGAACTCAATTCCACGGTTGATGTATGCCAACACATCACATACCTTGTTAACAACACTGTCAACCTGTGCAGCAGCTTTGAGTGTCCTATCAAAATGGACACGGACCCCAAGATCTCTCAGATCTTCCACACTGCCAAGAATTTTACCATTTTTATTGTAGTCTGTCTTCAAATTTGACCTACCAAAATGAACCACTTCACACTTATCTTCTCAGCCTAGTTCTGCATCCCTTCAATGTCCTGCTGTAACCTCTGACAACCCTCCAGACTATGCACAATATCTCCAACCATTGTGTCATCAGCAAACTTACTTACCCACCCTTCTACTTCTTCATCCAGTTCATTTATAAAAATCATGAAAAGGAGAGGTCCCAGCACAGATCCCTGTGGAACACCACTGGTCAGTGACCTCCATGCAGAATATCTACAACCACCCTTTGTCTTCTGTGGGCAAGCCAATTCTGGATCCACAAAGCAAGGTCTCCTAGGATCCCATGCCTCCTTACTTTCTGAAGGAGCCTTGCATGGAGAACCTTATCAAATGCTTTACTGAAATCCATATACACTACATCCACTGCTCTACCTTCATCAATGTGTTTTGTTACATCCTCAAAGAATTCAATCAGGCTCGTAAGGCATGACCTGCCCTTGACAAAGCTATGCTGACTATACCTAATCAGATTATGTCTCTCCAAATGCTCATAAATCCTGCCTCTCATGATCTTCTTCTCCAAAAATATGACCACCACTGAGTCAGACTCTCCAGTCTATAATTTCCTGGGTTATTTCTACTCCCGTTCTTGAACAAGAAAACAACATTTGCAACCCTCCAATCCTCCAGTACTTCTCCCATCCCTATTGATGAAGCAAAGGTCATTGTCACAGGCTCTGCAATCTCCTCCCTCGCTTCCCACAGTAGCCTGGGTTATATCTCATCTGATCCCAGTGATCTATCAAACTTAATGCTTTTCAAAAGTTCTAGCACATCCTCTTTCCTAGTGTCTTTATGCTCAAGTGTTTCAGTCCACTGTAAGTCATCCCCACAATTGCCAAGGTCTTTTTCCCTGGTGAATAATGAAACAAAGTATTCATTAAGTACCCCCGCTACATCCTCCGACTCCATGCACATGTTTCCACTATCAGCCCTGATTGGTGCTATTCTCACACGTCTCATCCTCTTACTCCACACATACTTGTAGAGTTCCTTGGGGTTTTCCTTAATCCTGCTCACCAAGGCTTGCTCATGGCTGCTTCAGGCTCTCCTAATTCCATTCTTAAGCTCCTTCCTAGCAACCTTGTAATTTTCTAGGGCTCTAACAGTGCCTAGTTTCTTGAACCTTTCGTAAGCTTTTCTTTTCTTCTTAACAAGATTTTCTACATAATTTGTGCACCATGGTTCTTTAACTCTACCATCCGTTCCCTCCCTGAACATTTGCCACACTTTTGCTGTGTATTTCCCTGAGAACATCTGCTTTATGCTGCCTAATAACGTCATATCTCCCCCTGCCCCAATTGAATGTTTTCCCAAATTACTCCTAGCCCTCTCCAGCACTATGGTGAAGAAGAGAGTTGTGGTCATTACCTCCAAAATGCTCCCCCACTGAGAGATCTGACACTTGACCAAGTTTGTTTCCCAATACTTGATCAAGTACAGCCTCTCCTCCTGTAGGCTTATCTGCATATTGCCTCAGGAAACCTTTCTGAAGACACCTAACAAACTTCACCCGATCTAAATCCCTTACACTAAGGAGATGCTAATCAATATTAGTAAAGGTAAAATCCCCCATCAGAACACAAAATATTATTATTGCACCATTCCAGAATCTGCCTCCCTATCTGCTCCTCAATATTCATGTTATTATTGGGGTGGGTCTATAAAAAACACCCAGTTATTGCCTCTTTGGCATTCATATGCTGCTTTGGTCTGTGTACCTAAGACAGGAAATACTTGCTTGGAATATAGATTATCAGATGGATTTTTGGAGTGAGGGTAAGGTCCACTGAAGACAGAGTAATCAGAATTTGTTGAAATGTACTTGAAAAAGTATGGCAGTGATCTGAAAGGAACTGTGGGGGCATTATGGGAGACTTTTTCCTCATTCTAGCACAAGGGTGTGCATGGGGGCACATGTGGAAGGGCATCCAGGACATCACCAATTACAGGGCAACATCACTTGACTGTGCAAGTGATGCCTCCCTCCCAGATGCGCTGAATAACTTCTACACCCAGTTTGAGGCGGAAAATGACGTGGCGGCAAGGAAGTCCACCCCTTCTACAAATGACCAGGTGCTGTGTCTCACCGTGGCCGACGTGAGAAGAACCCTGTGCAGGGTCAACCAACGGAAGGCTGCTGGACCAGACAACATCCCTGGTAGAGTGCTCAGAGGATGTTCAGACCAGCTAGCAGATGTTCTCACTGACATCTTCAACATCTCCCTGAGCAGCGCCACCATCCAACGTGCTTCAAGGCAGTCACCATCGTCCCTGTGCCGAAGAAGTCCTCAGTGTCCTGCCTAAATGAGTACCGTCCCATTGCACTTACATCCATCATCATGAAGTGTTTCCAGAGGCTTGTTATGAGGCATGTCAAGACCCTGCTGCCCCCCTCACTGGAGCCCCTGCAGTTTGCATACTGTCCCAACCGCTCAACAGATGACACCATTGCCACCACCTCCCACCTGGCCCTAACCCACCTGGACAAAAAAGACACATACATTCGGATGCTGTTCATAGACTTCAGTTCAGCATTCAACACAATCATCCCTCAGAAACTGATTGGAAAGCTGAGCCCACTGGGCCTGAACACCTCCCTCTGCAACTGGATCCTAGACTTCCTGACTGGGAGATCTCAGTCAGTTCAGATTGGGAGCAGCATCTCCAACACCATCACACTGAGCATGGGGGCCCCCAGGGCTGCATGCTCAGTCCACTGCTGTTCACTCTGCTGACCCACGACTGTGCTGCAACACACAGCTTGAACAATATCATCAAGTTCACCAATGACACGACTGTGGTGGGTCTCATCAGCAAGAACGACGAGTCAGCTTACAGAGAGGAGGTGCAGTTGCTAACGGACTGATGCAGAACCAACAACCTGTCTCTGAATGTGAACAAAACAAAAGAGATGGTTGTTGACTTCAGGAGGGCATGGAGCAACCACTCTCCGCTGAACATCGATGGCTCCTCGGTAGAGATCGTTAAGAGCACCAGATTTCCTGGTGTTCACCTGGCGGAGAATCTCACCTGGTCCCTCAACACCAGCTCCATAGCAAAGAAAGCCCAGCAGCGTCTCTACTTTCTGCGAAGTCTGGGGAAGTCCATCTCCCACCCCCCATCCTCATCACATTCTACAGGGGTTGTATTGAGAGCATCCTGAGCAGCTGCATCACTGCCTGGTTCGGAAATTGCACCATCTCGGATCGCAAGACCCTGCAGCGGATAGTGAGGTCAGCTGAGAAGATCATCGGGGTCTCTCTTCCCGCCATCACAGACATTTACACTACACGCTGCATCCGCAAAGTAAACAGCATTATGAAGGACCCAATGCACCCCTTATACAATCTCTTCTCCCTCCTGTCATCTGGGAAAAGGCTTCAAAGCATTTGGGCTCTCATGACCAGACTATGTAACAGTTTCTTCCCCCAAGCTTATCAGACTCCTCAATACCCGAAGCCTGGACTGACACCTTGCCCTATTGTCCTGATTATTACTTATTGTAATGCCTGTGCTGTTTTTGTGCACTTTATGCAGTCCTGGGTAGGTCTGTAGTCTAGTGTAGCTTTCTCTGTATTGTTTTTTTTTACATAGTTCAGTCTAGTTTTTGTACTGTGTCATGTAACACCATGGTCCTGAAAAACGTTGTCTCATTTTTACTATGCACTGTACCAGCAGTTATGGTCAAAATGACAATAAAAGTGACTTGACTTGAAGGGTGGTGTCAACATTTTAGAAAGACAAGTTCCTTATGGAGAGAGTTAGGATTTATATGAATGTTTTTTATCAGAGGGCTGTGATCCCACAGAATGCACAGAATGTCAATATTACTCTACAAAGGCATTTCAGTAAATGGTGCGGCCAGTTGGTAGAAAAAACCTAAACCTAAACCATCCCCTTAGGATGGGGACTTGCTGGTTATCACCACCCTGTTCTCTGTGTGACACCTGTCCCTCATCAAACTGCCTCTCCTTCATTAACTGCCCCAAGAGGTTTTCCAAAAGCTCCACAGATAGATTAAACTCTGAACCAAAAGCATCTCGAAGCAGGCAAGCTTTGTCAGAGAATTCCACAATTATCTAGAATCTCACTTCACAAAATCCAGGTAAAACATTTCAGGTATTACAGAGAAAGACAACAGGTATGCCTTTCATTGAATATGAGTTGTACACAAACATATTTATTGTGACATTTGGATGCTGTATCTGGGAGATATCAAAGATCTTTATTCTCCCTCCTTCGCAGCAACCCACACACCCACTCACATACACAGACAGTCCGGTTCATCTACATCACTGCTGAATGCTTATCTTTCAGTTTGTTCTCTCCAGCTCTCAATCGGTCCGTTGACCCGAATTTATTTGTTTTTCATTTGCCTCAGTTCATTTGTATATTCCTTATTCAATTAATGTAGTTGTTCTGATCCAATCCTGGAGCCAACAACACTGATTTCTCTAATATCTGAACATATCTAAAACCGCTTCCTTCTCTCGTTTTCCATTCCCCATTCTGGCACACTTTTAAACCTTCTATTCTCTGCACTTGCCCACTACTTCCCCTCACTGTCACTCCTCCTTCCCTTTCTCTCATCATCCTCTATACTCTTCTATCATATTAGATCTACTTTACCTCTTCCACCTCTCACCTCCTAGCTTCTAACTTCATAACTCTTTCTCTGTGTCTTCATGTCCTGATGGTGTCTGATCTTCAAGTATTTTCTATACTGTGAATTTTCACTTCAGTGATGTAAATACTAACCCAAGGAAACAGTGTGTGACATCCTTAACTGTATGATCAGACATGGATAACCATTCACAAATCTATGTTGGTTCTCCCTCATCATGCCCAGATTTTCCATCCAGCTGGCACCCATTTCCTCATTGGTGAATTTTGATGTTTATTGTACAGCTTCAGTTGCCCAAATAGTGTATAGTTCTTGATTTTCCTCCCTCTTTTCTGCATGGAATCATGTTGACAAAGAAGATAAAATATTCAATAAAAGCCAACCTGGAACTTGCTGCGAAAAGAAATCCTTATCATTCTGTGTTCACAGAGGGAGATGAATTACACAGAAAAATGTTTTGCAATTTTGTGCATGATGAGATATCTCAATGGATCTGAAAAACTGCATTCAAATACAGATGATACATTGGGAATAGCACCACTTTGCTGTGTGTCTCACAACATACAAATTCAATTCTGAGCAAGGTCTAAAATCACTGAGGAATCAAGAGCCTGAAGTTCAATCTCTCTAGAGTCAGATACAGGTTTCTGGTTCATTGTTTTGGGATCTGAAACTTACTGAATGGTTAAAGCAGCTAAGGAGATGTTCAGCCTGTCAAATCTGTACTAGCACTGGTTAAGAGTGATCCAGATACTTCAACTGCACCACACACTGTCCATAGCCCTACACATTCCTTTCTCCCTCATCACTCCGCAAACCAATGACATCTCTTTCCATGGCAAATGTCTCCACTTCACTGATTAACTCTTGCACCAGCAGAGATATTTCCATTGTTCCACATGCCCCTCACACACCTTCTCTGATACAGAAAATAACTATCATTTTTGTCAAAAAATCTTTCATGTGAATGTTCTACATTTGAAGACTCATCTCTTTTGTAGAGCAAGCAATGCAGAATTTCATGTCCTCATAGTATTCTCCCTCAAGGCCATTCTTGACCAATGTTGTGGGTTAAATATCAAGGATAAACAATTTCGACAATGGGACCCTTACAATCAAATGACTGGATGTTGAGTGTTCTTGACCAAGTGCATGTTTGGAATATTTTTACTCAGACATGTCTACACCATGGGAACATGAGTCCAGACTAAGTGTTTCCCTTATCATCCAATGAGGAATGTAAGTGGAAAGTACTATGGGTAGTAGAAGGAGGTGGAACAATGAGGGAGGTGATAGGCAGCTAGAGGAGGAGGCAGAGTGAAACTGGGATGGGGGAAAGGGGAAGGGGGAAGGGAGGGGGATGGAATTAATGGAGTTGTTCTGACCCAAGGTCCAACAGAAAATTACTGACTGAATCAATTGTGTAGTTTTCACACCTGGTCAGTGTGAAACAAAATTGTTTCTGCAAATATTTTATCATCAGTATCATTTTATCACCTCGCATTGTTTTCCAGAATGCCTGTTGCCACATTGAGTCATCCCTGACTCTAGTGTCTAGGAGGCAACACACCAACCAGGGGTTCAGATTGCATCTGCAGAAACTCCCTTGTACAGAAACTCTTCCATTCCCATTCCAAAATGTTGGCCCATGTCCTCCTCTACTGCGATGATGATGCCACTCTCAGGTAGGAGGAGCAACACCTCGGAGTCTGGGAGCCAACAATCTGATGGCAGCATAATTAATTTCTCTCATTTCTGGTAATTTCTAACTCTGTCCCTTCTCTCTTCTTCCATTTCCCATTTACATTTTTCAACCCTTGTCTTCTATGCGCATGCCCGTTACTTCCCTCCATTGTCTTTTCCCTCACAGTTCACTATCTTCTATCTTGTTCCTTCTTGTTCAGCCCTATAGCTCTTCCAACCCCCCCCCCCCCCCGAGCTCCTAACTTCATCACCTCTCCCTTTCTGTGCTTTTGATCCTGATGACCTCTGACCTTCTGGTATTTTCTGCACTGTGAACTTTCTCTTCAGTGATCTAAATACTGACACAGAGGAGACAGCATGTGACATCCCTTCACAAATCTATGTTGGTTCTCCCTCATCATGTCCTGATTTTCCATCCACCTGGCACCCATTTCCCCATAGGTGGATTCCAGTGTTTACTGGACAGCTCCTGTCAACCCAAATGGTTTATAGTTCCTGATAGTTTTCTCTCTTTTCTCCTTAGAAACATGCTGACAACGAAGACAAGACATGAATAAAAGCCAATACGGAACTTACTGTGAAAAAATAAACAAACTGATAACTATGTGTTGACAAAGGGTGGTGAATTACACAGAAAAATGTTTTGCGATTTTGTACATAATATGATATCTTAGTGGACCATAAAGAATGTACTGGAATGGTGTCAATGCACAGGACAGACATGACTTTGCTGAATGTCTCACCACATCCAATTTCAATTCGGATCAAAACCTAAAGTCACTGAGTGTTTAAGAGTCTGAAGTTCAATTTCTCCAGAGTCAGATATTTGTTTTTGGTTGCATGGTTTTAGGATCTCAAACTTACAGAACAGTTGCAGCAGCTTCGGAGATGGTCAGCCTGTCAAGTCTGTACTAGCACTGGTTAAGAGTGATCCAGATACTTCAACTGCACCACACACTGTCCACAGCCCTACACATTCCTTTCTCCCTCATCACTCCACAAACAAATGACATCTTTTTCCACGGCAAATGTCTCCACTTCACTGATTAGATCTCATACCAGCAGACATATTTCCATTGTTCCACATGTCCCTCATATACCCCCTCTAATACCTCCATAATTCATAATTTCTGGCAAAAGATCTTTCATGTGAATGTTCTACATTTGAAGATTTGTCTCTACTGTAGTGCAAGCAATGCAGAACTTCATGTCTTCATAGTATTCTCCCACAAGGGCATCCTAGACCAAAGTTTCCAGTTAAATATTAAGGATAAACAATGTCGACAATGGGAACCTTACAATCAAATGACTGGATTTTAAGTATTCTTGACCAAGTACAAGTTTGGAATATTTCCACTCGGACGTGTCTACTCCATAGAGTTCACAACAAGTGTTTTCCTTATCCTCACTGCACTGCAGACCAAGCAATTCCTAAAACAGGGCCGTCCCACTAATTTTCTGCAATCTGGTGACTGTTACGTGACCACGGTTTCATTTACTGTGGGTGTCACTTTAAAACACTTGGATGAGGCTTGACAATGATGTCAGTATAACAAGCTGCGACAGACCACTGGCACTTTGGGGGTGGGGGAGAGAGAGAGAGTCTTGGGCCGCAAGCTGCTGACCAGAGCTTGCTGCGACAATGGGTAAAGTCTGATACTTTCCCATGCCCAAAAGATTGGGTTGATTAACAGCACACAGTTCATATTGGATGTGTGACCATCACCTTGTGGTATTTCTACACGGATTTCTGGATGACTCGACAGATAGATTTTCGGCGACTGTTACTTCATTTTCCCAGCATGGAACCTGTGGAATTCTTTGTGATCACCTCCTCTCTACATTTTAACGTGGATTTACCAGTCCCTCCCTTCACTTACTCTGTGGATTACTGGGCCTTTCTAGTTTGCCATCTTAAGACTTTAAGAACTGTTCCTAAGCTTCACAGTTTGGGAGCCACACACACATAACACTGACAATTTCTGTTTATTTCATTTAATTTTCTATATTTTGAGTAGATACTAATAAATATAGTGGTTTTAACATTAAAACCTTACTCATTTGTGATCTACTGCTGGTTCGTAACATGACAAATGCTGAGATACAGATTCATTTATTTTTCACATGTATTTCTAACCGTGCACTGAATTGTGTTGTTTGTGGTGACAAAGAAGCTGGAATTTGCTGGGGGCAGGCCACAAGAGCCGCCAAACATTCTAACACCAACAAATTATGGCCACAATGCTCAGTAGAGGAACAAAAGCAACAACAACAGAAGCAGCAAGCAACAAGACAACAACAGCAAAATAAACCCCTTTTCACCCACACTCACATCCACCCACACACACAGACAGTCCGGTTCAACCACATCACTCCTGAATGTTTCAACTTTCAGTTTCTTCTTTTCATCCCTCAATCAGTCTGTTTACACAAATTTACTTCATTAGAATATTCCTATCTGAATTAATGTAGCTGTTCTTATCCTGGCAGTTCAATGTCCAACAGAAAATTACTAATTAAATCACTGCTCTAGTTTTTATAACTGGTCAGTGTGATACAAAATTCAGATTCAGCAAATACTTTATATCAGTATCATTTGCTTACCAGGGTGCCCTGCTGCTGCTGAAAGACATCCCGAAACCTTGCACCAGGAAGTGACGAAACAACTGTGAGTCCAGATTGTGACTACAGAAATATCTTTTAACACAGAATCTCCCACTCCCATTCCAACATCTTATTCCATGACCACCTCTACTGCAATGATGAGACATCTCTCAAGTAGGAGAAACACATCCTATTAAGTCCTCGAGCCAACAACATTGATTTCTCTAATATCTGATCATTTCTAACCCCTCTTCCTTCTCTCGTTTTACATTTCCCACTCTGTCACACTTTTAAACCCTTCTCTTCTCTGCACTTGCTCACTAGTTCACTTCAGTGCCACACTTCCTTCCCTTTTTCTCATGGTCCACTATCCTCTCCTATCAGATTATATCTACTTTAGCCCTTCACCTCTTCCACCTCTTATCTCCTAGCTTCTAATTTCACACCTCTCCCTCTGTGTCTTCATGTCCTGATGATGTCTGGTCTTCGAGTATTTTCTGCAGTGTGAATCTTCACTTCACTGATCTAAATAATGACCCAGTGGAGACAGCATGTGAAATCTTTAACTAGATGAGATTTACTAGAATGTTACCTGGGTTTCCGCACCAAAGTTAAGAAAAAGGTTGAACAAGTTAGGTCTTTATTCTTTGGAGCATAGAAGTTTGAGGGGGGACTTGATAGAGGTATTTAAAATTACGAGGGGGATAGATAGAGTTGACATGGACAGGCTTTTTCCATTGAGAATAGGGGAGATTCAAACAAGAGGACATGAGTTGAGAGTTAAGGAACAAAAGTTTAAGGGTAACACGAGGGGGAACTTCTTTACTCAGAGAAAGGTAGCTGTGTGAAACGAGCTTCTGGTAGAAGTGGTAGAGGCAGGTTCGATTTTGTCATTTAAAAAAAAATTGGATAGGAATATGGACAGGAAAGGAATGGAGGGTTATGGGATGAGTGCAGGTAGGTGGGACAAGGTGAGAGTAAGCATTCGGCATGGAAAGATATTTCATCATTTCTGTGAAAAGATCTTTCACATGAATGACCTACATTAGAAGATTCATCTCCACTGTGTCATTTTGTCACATTGCATTGTATTCCAGAATGCCTGTTGCCACTTTAAGTCATCCCTGACTCTTGTGTCTGGGAGGCAACTGTCAAGACGCGGCCGGATGGACCCAAACACAGGACACAGACACTGAAGTACTAGGGGGAGGACAGGATGGGGATCCCATGGCATTTAAGGGTAGAGCTGGGATTCAGGTAGATAGAGTGTCAGGCAGGCAGAGCGGAGCGGGCTCCCAAAAGTTTGAGTTCAGGTAGACAGGTCCCCGGGGTTCAGGCAGGCAGGCAGACAGGTCTAGGTGGCTAGATAAGCTGGTGGAGAGCCCTACCTGGGTGGGTCGCATATATCGCGGGTAGGGCCGTCTCCCAGGTGGAAACACCGGAGGCCTGGGCATGACACGAACCCCTAGGCGGGTGCGGGGCACAATCCCAGGGTTCGGGCAGAAGAGGAGCACGGGGCAGAATCACCGCCGGGCAGCGGCAGACCGGCCGGGCCTGCCAGACGGAGGCAAGCGATAGGAACGGGCATAGGTCCAGGGTCACCAACACAACAGCCATGATAGCGGGAAAATCGGGAACAGCCGGCAGACAGCGCAACCGCGCGAACAAAACAAACGAGTGGAGAAGCAGGACCAGCACATGGGAAGAAAGGTGGGGGAGAGGACAAACATGGCAGTACTGGTACGGGGCAGAGAAGCACAATGAGGAGTAGATCTGAGCCCGGGCAGGATAATAGAATGCAGAGAAGAGTTCGGAGCCGGCGGAGAAACAGGAAACAGAACAAAATGACCACCCGCCTGGTCCCAGTCCCAAGGCCCCTTATAAACACCTGCAGCTCAATGAGTTACAGGTGTGCCTCCTTGAGCCAGGAGTGTCCTAACTAGATCACGGGTGACAGGAGGGACAACTACAGGACCTGGAGTCCAGTGCCCTCGGACCAGATCGAGACCCGGAACACGGATTTCGGACTGGACCGGACCCTGACGGCAACACACCAACCGTGCATCTAGATTGAGGCTGCAGATACTTCCTTCTACACAAAGTCTTCCATTCCCATTCCAACATGTCCTCCTCTACTGTGATGATGACGCCACACTCAGGTACGAGGAACAACACCTCGGAGTCTGGGAGCCAACAGTCTGAGGGCATCATCATTAATTTCTCTCATTTCTGGTCATTTTTAACCCTCTCCCATCTCACTTTTCCATTTCCCATTCTGACACAGAGTTTTCAACCCTTGTCCTCTCTGCACCTGCCCATTACTTCCCTTCAGTGACTTTTCTCCCACGGTCCACTATCATCTCCTATCAGATTCCTTCTTGTTCAGCCCTATACCTCCTCCAACTATCACCTCCCAGCTCCTATCTTCATTCCCACTCCCTCTCTGTGCTTTTGGTCCTGATGATGACCTTCTCATTTTTTCTGCACTGTGAACTTTCTCTTCAGTGGTCTAAATACTGACAAAGTGGACACAGCATGTGACATCATTGCCTGGATGATCAGACATGGATATCCCTTTACAAGTGAGACAACACTTCACTTGTGAGTCTGTTAGGGTCATCTATTGCATCCGGTGCCCCTGTTGCGGCCTCCTCTACATCGGTGAGCTCCGACGCAGATTGGGGGACCGCTTTGTCGAGCACCTCCACTCCATCCGCCACAACAGACAAGATCTCCCGGTTGCCACCCACTTCAACTCTGCTTCACATTCCTATTCGGATATGTCCGTACATGCCATGATGAGGCCAAGCTCAGGTTAGAGGAGCAACACCTCATATACCGTCTGGGTAGTCTCCAGCCCCTTAGCACGAACATTGAATTCTCCAAATTCTGGTAATTCCCTTCCCCTCCCTTCCTCCATCCTAGTTTCATTCCACCTCCTCTTTCAGCTGCCTATCACCTCCATCATGGTTCCGCCTCCTTCTGCTACCCATAGTGCTTTCCCATTACAATCCTTCTTCACCTTTCCTGCCTATCCCCTCCCTGCTTCCCCTCCCACACCACTGGATCTTTCCCCTTACTGTTTTTTCACCTGGAACCTACCAGCCTTCTCCTTCCCACCCTCCCCCACCTCCTTTATTTTCAGCCCCTCAACTCCCACGTGCTACCCCCTCATTTGTCAAGTAGCGGCTCCGCCAACCAATGGCAGACGTGTTGTTGCTTATTCACCTGCATATGGAAATCTACTGTCAATGGTGAGTGTTAGAGGAATGAAGGATTAGCCAGTACCTCACACACCTCTGAGCAGTCCTGACTAATCCTTCCACTTGCTTTCCAGCCAATTAACTATATTTTAAGCGTGATCTCCACTGTAGTGCAGGTAATGCAGAATTGCATGTTCCCATAGTTTTCTCCCACAAGGGCATTCTTCACCAATGTTGTGGCTTAAATATCAGAAATAAATGCTGAAAACAATGGGAAACTTGCAATGGACTGACTAGATCTTGAGTGTACTTGACCAAGTGCATATTGAGAGTATTTGCTTTCAAACATATGTAGATGAAGGGCAGAAACAGGATGAAGTGTCAGATAAATATGTGGCTGAGAAGCTGATGCAGTGGTAAGGGCTTCAGGTTCCTGGATAATTGGGATCTCTTCTGGGGGAAGTATGACCTGTTCAAAAGTGACGGATTTCACCTGAACCTGAGCGGGACCAATATTCTCCCGGGCAAGTTGGTTAGAGCTGTTGGGGAGGTTTTGAACGAACTTGGCAGGTGGGTGGGAACTGAAATGAAGGGACTCAGGAAAGGATAGATGGTAACAAACTAAAGATAGCATGCAGACAGCTTGTCAGGAAGGGCAGGCAGGTGATGGGACTTAGTTGCATCCAACAGGCTAAGCATCAAATCATTAGGGATGCAGAGTCAGAAAGGATAACAAATACGGTACTCAAGGTGTTTTATCTAAATGCACGTAGCATAAGAAATAAGGTGGATGATCTTGTTGCAATATTAAAGATTGACAGGTGTGATTTTGTGGCCATCACAGAATTCTGGCTGAAGGATAGTTGTAGTTGGGAGCGGAATGTCCAAGGTTACACATTCTATCAGAGGGGTAGGAAGGGAGGCAGAGGGGATGGTGTGGCTCTTCTGGTAAAGAATGGCATCAAATCAGTAAAAAGAGGTGACATAGGATCGGAAAATGTTGAAAACTTGTTGGTTGAGTTTAGAAACGACAAGGGTAAAAGAATGTTGATAGCAGGTATATACAGACCTCCCAACAGTGGCTAGGTGGTAGACCACAGATTACAACAGGAAATAGGTAAGACAAGTCAAAAGGGCATTGTTATGGTAGTCATGGGAGATTTTGACATGCAGGATGGTAGTGGATCTCAAGAGAGAGTGTTTGTTGAATGCCTAAGAGATAGTTTTTCAGAGCAGTTTGTCATTGAGCCTAATAGGGGATCAGCTATATTGGATTGGGTGTTGTGTCATTAACAGGAGGCGATTAGGGAGCTGAATGTAAAAGAATCTTTAGGAACCAGCAATCACAATATGATTGTATTCAATCTGAAACTAGTGTTTTAGTGGAGTAAAGGAAATTGCAGTGGTATGAGAGCGGAGATCGTCAAAGTAAATTGTAAATTGGCAGGGTGTCAGCAGAACAGCAATGGTATGTGTTTCTGGGAAAAATGAGGGAGTGCAGGTCATGCGTATTCCAAAAATGAAGAAATACTCTAATAGTAAAATAGCACCACCGTGAATGACAAGGGAAGTCAAAGCTATTGTAAAAGCAAAAGAAAGGGCATACAACAAAGCAAAAATTAGTGAGAAGGTAGAGGATTGGGAAGCTTTTAAAACCCTAAAGAGAGCAATTAAAAAAATATTTAGAAGGGAAAAGATGAAATACAAACTCAAGCTAACAAATAATGTCAAAGTGGATAGTAAAAGTTTTTTCAAGTATATTAAAAATAAAAGAGAATTGAGTGAGGATATAGAACTGCTAGAGAATGAGGCAGGAGAAATAATAATGGTGGACAAGGAGATGGCTGATGAACTAAATGAATAAATGAGTATTTTACATCAGGCTTCTCTGTAGAAGACATTAGCAGTATGCATGTTGTTGTGCTTGAAGGAAGAGAAGTGTTACTGTTACCAGAGAGAAGGTGCTCAAAAAGCTGAAAGACCTAAAGGTATGTAAGTCACCCAGATCAGAGGAACTGCCCCCTAGGGTGCTGAAAGAGGTAATGTTAGAGATTGCAGTGGCATTAGAAATAATCTTTCAAATATGACTGGACTCAGGCATTGTGCCAGAGGACTGGAAAACTAAAAATGTTACTCCACTCTTTAAGAAAGGAGTAAGGCAGCAGAAAGGAAATTATAGACCAGTTTGTCTGACGTCAGTGGTTGGGAAGATGTTAGAGTCAATTGTTAAGGATGAGGTGATGGAGTACTTGGTGACAAGGGACAAGATCGTACAAAGTCAGCATGGTTTCCTCAGGCAAAATATTGCCTGACAAACCTGTTGGAAGTCTTTGAGGATATTACAAGTAAGATAGATAAAGGGGATGCTGTGGATGTTGTATATTTGGACTTTCAGAAGGCTTTTGACAAGGTGCCACACATGAGGCTGCTTACCAAGTTAAGAGCTCATGGTATCACAGGAATGTTACTAACATGGTTAGAGCATTGGCTGACTGGTAGGAGACAGTGACTGGGAATAAAAGGACACTTTTCTGGTTGGATGCCAGTGACTAGTTGTGTTCTGCAGGGGTCTGTTTTGGGATCACTTGCTTTGTGCTGTATATAAATGATTTAGATGATGGAATAGATGGCTTTGTTACCAAGTTTGCAGATATTGCAAAGATTGGTGGAGGTCCAGGTAATGTTGAGGAAACAGGTAGGATGCAGAAGGACTTAGACAGTTTAGAAGAATGGGTAAGAATGTGGCAAATGAAATACAATGTTGGAAAATGCATGGTCATGCACTTTGAAAATAGAAATAAATGTGTGGACTATTTTCTGAATGGAGAGAAAATCCAAAAATCAGAGATGTAAAGTGACTGGAGAGTCTTTGTTAATTGAAGGTAGAGTCAGTGGTGAAGAAGGCAAATACTATGTTAGCATTCATTTCAAGAGATTTTGGATACAAAAGCAAGGATATGATGCTGAGGCTTTATATGGTAATGGAGAGACCTCACCTTGAATATTCTGAACAGCTTTGGCCCAATCGTCTTTGAAAAGATGTGCTTGTATCGGAGATGGTCCAGATGAGGTTCACAAGGATGATTCCAGGAATGAAAGTGTTATCATATGAAGAATGTTTAATGGCTCTGGGTCTGTACTTGCTGGAATTCAAAAGGATGAGGGGGAAATCTCATTGAAACCTTTTAAATGTTGAAAGGCCTAGACAGAGTAGATGTGGAAAGGACAAGATTTATTAAGTTAATTGCATCAAGAACAGGGAAACAGTATGTGGAAAAGATGGTAGCTGCAACCTTTTCCAAGACTTGTCGATACTTTTTTCTCCCACCACATACGTTGATTACAGTTTCTCTACCATTCTCGTTCAGTCTCTCTCCCTTTCCATGTTTCATTCACCTTCCCAGTTTATCCTTAACTTCTGCTTACCAGGTCCTAGAGCTACCTTACCCTGCTACCGTCAAAGATGAAAGTTAATGTTTGATTTATGTCCTGCCCTGCCTCCTCCCCTGCACAATGTTCTTTATCATCCAGACTTACTGCACCATAGACTGAGCAATTTCTCGAACAGGACCCTCACACTAATTGTGCACAATCTGGTGACAAATGTTCAGATCCAGATTCATTTTTGTTAAAGATTTATTTATTTTTCACATGTAGTTCTAAACAAGCACTTAAATGTGTCATTTGCATTAACAAAGAAACTGGACTTGCTGGGTGCAGCCCACAGGTGTCACCAAATATTCCAGCATGTACCATGCATTCCCACAATCCTCAGCAGAAAAACACAAACAATAACAAATAGCATGGACAAGCAACAAAACAACAACAACAAAATAAGCCCCGTTCCTCCCACCCACCTATCCACCCATGCACGCACTCACACACACAGACAGGCCGGTTCATTCTGATCACTCCTGAGTGTTTCATCTTTCAGTTTGTTCTCTCCATCTCTCAATCAGTCTGTTGACCTGAATTTACTTGTTTCCACTTGCCTTACTTCACTAATACACTCCAGGTCAAATTAATGTAGTTGTTCTGGTCCAGACGGTTCAAGGTCCAACAGAAAATCCCTGACTAAATCAGTGCTCTCGTCTTCAAATCTGGTCAGTGTGAAACAAAATGTTGATTTAATAAATATTTTATCATCAGTGTAAGTTGATGACTTTGCGTTGCTTTCCAGAATGCCCTGCTGCCAGTGTGAGATGTCCCTAGCTCTTGCATGTGGGAGGTAACACATCATCTCGTTTTGGCCATAGAAGCTCCTGTCTACACAATCTGCCATTCCCATTCCAACATGTTGTTCCTCTGCCTCCTCTGCTGTGATGATGAGGCCATTCTCAAGTAGTAGGAGCAGCACCTCCGATTCCATCTGATGGCCTTGAACCTGATGGCTTGAACATTGATTTCTGTAACTTCTGGTAATTTCACTCCCTTGCTCCTTCTCCCATTTCCTTTCCCCATTCAGTCTCCCCTCTTACCCCTTCTCTTCTCTTCTCCTCACCTGCTCATTAGCCCCCACTGGTGCTGCTCCTCGCTCACTTTCCCCCACAGTCCACTCTCCTCTCCTGTCAGATTCCTTCTTCTTCAGCCTTTCATCTCTTCCACCTGTCACCTCCCAGATTCTCTATTCATTCCCTTTCACCCTCATTTCATTTCACTTATCACTTGCCAGTTTGCACTTTGTCACACAAAATTCTTATCCTGGTTTCTCCTGCCTCCCTTTCTGGTCCTCATGGAGGGTCTCGGTCCAGTTGTGAATTGTTTCTTCTCCTCCATAGGTGCTGCCTGACATTTTGAGCTTCTCTAGTTTTTTGTGTGAATCTGCCCATCAACCTCTCTCTATCTCTCTCTCTCCATCTCCATCTCTATGTCTACCTCTCCATCTATCTCTATCTCTACTCTGTCTCTGTCTCCATCTCCATCACCGCCTTTGCTTCTATCACCATCTCTATCTCCTCCTGTATTGCCACCACTGTCTCTATACCTATCTCACTATTTCTATCTCTATCTCCTTGTGTTTCACTTGTGACTTGCCTTGTCTCCACATGGCCCAACAATATGGATTTTTGAATGTTTCATCCATCGGTTTGTTCTCTTTATCTCATTGCTGTGTTGCCTTAATTTCTTTGTACACTTTCTCTGGAGAGAATATGCCATAATGAAGCCTCACCATGTTTTCTCCCATCAACAGCAGCATCATCTGTGCCATCCAAACTGACCTGCTCATCTCTGTCCCACTGACATGCTCTTTGTTCCCCCACCCCGCTCCCTCCCTGCACCTTAGATACATTTGTTTTCCAAATGCTGATGAAAGGTGTTGATCTGCTGCCTGAACTTTCTTGTCCAAATCCTAATGCCATCTGATATGTTGAGTATTTTGTGTAGTTATGAATTTTCAGTTTAGTGATCTAAGTGCTGACGCACTGAAAGCAACATTTCCATTGTGCTTCATTGCTGGTGGCATCCTCAAAAACATGACTGATGCTCAGACATCGATTTCTCTTCACAAATCCAAGTTGTTCATGGTCTGCTCCTTCACAATAAAGCCCTTCCCACCTTTGAGCACATCTACATAGATCGCTGTCACAAGAAAGCACCATTCATTACAGCACACCCCCACCATTCAGGCCATGCTGCCATCAGGAAGAAGAAGCAAGAGTTTCAGGATCTACACCATCAGATTCAGGAACAGCTCTCAACCATCAGGATGTTGAATCAGAGGGGATAATTTCACTCATCACCATTCACCCCATCACTGAAATGGTTTCATAACCTATGGACACATTCAAGGACTCTTCATCTCATGTTCTAGATATTTATTGCTTATTTATTATTATATATCTTTATGATATTTTGATTTTTTTCTCAGCTCAATGTGGAAAATCTGAGGGATGGTACGAGCTCACTCATTTCTGAATTGCCAGGAACTTTTGAATGAGTCTAGTGGTGTTTAGTATTGTTGCTTTTAAATGTTTGAAAGGTATGTTTAATGTCAGAGAAATGCATATAATAAACATCCTGAAATTCTTTTTCTTTGCAAGCATCCACAAAAACAGTGTAGTGCCACAAAGAATGAATGACAGTTAAATGTTAGAATCCCAAAGTCCCCCCTAGCTCCCCACCCACACATAAGCAGCAGCAAAGCAACGATCCTCCCCCCCCACATGCAAATGAAACATCAGCACCACCCACCGAGCACTCCAGTGTGCAGCAAAGTCTCAGTAAAGACACAGACTTTACCCCAAAGACTATTCATTCACCCGGTGATTCAACATACCACAGGCTCTCTCTCTCCTAATAATATTTTCACTTGAAGGTATGGTAGGAAAATGCGAAGTTGTGCTTTTTGAAGGAAGAATTCGCAAACAGAACATTTTACATGGTGAGACTCGTTGATGTGTGGATGTGTCCTGGTATGCTAGTTCACATGATGCAGAAACTTAATCTGCAAGTGTATTGCACAATTGTAAAGTCAAATAACATAGTGAGTGTTAGTGCAAAGAGTTTGGAGAACAAAAGCAAGGATGTCTCGTCAAAAGCTTACAATGTTACAGTGAGCCCTCATTTGGCATTCAGGAATTGTTTTTGATCTCTATAAAAAGACAGGAAATACTTGCCTTGGAGTCAGTGCAGAATTGATTCATGACATGGATTTTTGGAATGACAGAAGTGTTTATTGAAAAGAGTTTGAGAAAAATCACACTAACTTTACGTGATCTCACTGCCTGAACAGCAATGTTTGACCTCCTAGCTGGTGCACTGCAAGGAGACACTCTGGCACCCTACATCTTTGTAATCAACCTTGATTGCGCTCTATGTCAAGCTACCAAAGATTCTCATGTATGTGATGGATTTAAGTAATAAAGTCAATTGAATTCAGGTCAATTCCCTGCTCCATTAGAGATCTCACACAAACTCCATACATAAAGACATAAAGTCTCATATAACAACACACACAAAATGCTAGTGGAACACAGCAGGCCAGGCAGCATCTATAGGGAGAAGCGCTGTCGACGTTTCGGGCCAAGACCCTTCGTCAGGACTAACCAAAATGAAAGATAGTAAGAGATTTGAAAGTAGTGGGGGGAGGGGGAAATGCAAAATGATAGGAGAAGACCGGAGGGGGTGGGATGAAGCTAAGAGCTGGAAAGGTGATTGACAAAAGTGATACAGAGCTGGAGAAGGGAAAGGATCATTGGACGGGAGGCCTCAGGAGAAAGAGGGGGGGAGAGTACCAGAGGGAGATGGAGAACAGGCAAACAACTAAATATGTCAGGGATGGGGTAAGAAGGGGAGGAGGGGCATTAACGGAAGTTAGAGAAGTCAATGTTCATGCCATCAGGTTAGAGGCAAACCAGCCAGTATATAAGGTATTGTTCCTCCAACCTGAGTTTGGATTCATTTTGACAATAGAGGAGGCCATGGATAGACATATCAGATTGGGAATGGGACGTGGAATTAAAATGTGTGGCCACTGGGAGATCCTGCTTTTTCTGGTGGACCGAGCGTAGGTGTTCAGCAAAACGGTCTCCCAGTCTGTGTCATATCTCACCAACATATAAAAGGCCACACCGGGAGCACCGGACGCAGTATACCACACCAGCCGACTCACAGGTGAAGTGTCGCCTCACCTGGAAGGACTGTCTGGGACCCTGAATGGTGGTGAGGGAGGAAGTGTAAGGGCAGGTGTAGCACTTGCTCCGTTTACAAGGATAGGTGAGGCGACATTTCACCTGTGAGTCAGCTGGTGTGGTATACTGCGTCCAGTGCTCCTGGTGTGGCCTTTTATATATTGGTGAGACCCGACACAGACTGGGAGACCGTTTCGCTGAATACCAAAGAAAAGAAATTGTTCAAAATTTCCCCCATCTCTTTTGGCTCCATACATAGCTGTCCACCCTGATTCTGTAAGGGACCAATTTTATCCCTCACTATCCTTTTGCTATTAATATAACTGTAGAAACCCTTTGGATTTATTTTCACCTTACTTGCCAAAGCAACCTCATATCTTCTTTTAGCTTTTCTAATTTATTTCTTAAGATTCTTTTTACATTCTTTATATTCCTCAAGCAACCTCATTTACTCCATGCTGTCTATATTTATTGTAGATCTCTCTCTTTTTCCGAACCAAGTTTCCAATATCCCTTGAAAACCATGGCTCTCTCAAACTTTTAACCTTTCCTTTCAACCTAACAGGAACATAAAGATTCTGTACCCTCAGAATTTCACCATTTCACCTCCATTTCTCTATTACATCCTTCCCATAAAAGAACTTGTCCCAATCCACTCCTTCTAAATCCTTTCACATCTCCTCAAAGTTCGCCTTTCTCCAATCAAAAATCTCAACCCTGGGTCCAGTCCTATCCTTCTCCATAATGATATTGAAACTAATGGCATTGTGATCACTGGACCCGAAGTGCTCCCCAGAACATACCTCCGTCACCTAACCTATCTCATTCCCTAACAGAAGATCCAACACTGCCCCTTCTCTAGCTGGTACCTCCATGTATTGCTGCAAAAAAACTATCCTGCATACAGTTTACAAATAAAAGGAGCATGTGGAAAGTGTTCAAGGAAAGTTGGCAAAAGAGATGATTGGAGAGTAGCTGAGCAAGTTTAATAAACCCGAGGCAGATCTCACATTGTTGCTGGAAGAAGATTTGTGAAACATTTTATTGTGTAACTCAATTCCTTTTGAGGACAAGTTAATTGTTTCTTCTCAATGAGACTGAGCTGTGTTATTTTAAATCATGTGGTGTGAGTTGTTGATAAAGCTGGATTTTCCAGAAAACCTTGATGCAGGGAAATGCTGTTAATGCAAGCCTTGAAGTATCAGAATATTATTTTTGGTAACCTCTGAGGGCACTTTATGAAGGGACAAGCTCCTTGGCCAGGCTTTGGAGACATGTGCAGTATAGAATGAAGATCCTTCTGGTGAAGATGGTGTTGAGCTATGGTTCCATCGAGATTTTGGCTCAGAATCAGCTGTTGGTTAATTTTGTAGGGATGGTTTTTAGTTCAGAGAGGGGGATAGAGATCAAGCTAAGGTTTAGGAACAGCGATGTGCAGGATTAGAGTTCAGACCAGAGTCTAGGCATCCACTCCTCATTTGAAGGCCACAACTTGGACGGATGATGAAAGGCATACAGAGTCCAGGCTTTCACTTCTCACTTGAAAGCTAGCAACGTAAACATGGGGCAAAGGACTTCTGGAGTCTAATCCTCCACCACTGCACACTTAAAGTCCATCAATACGGACATGTTATGAAGAACATCTATGGATGTCAGGCTGCAAATGCAGTGGACAAAGACTGGTCATTCAACAGACACCATTCTACAGATGAATATTTGAGAGTATCCTGTCAAGCTGCATCTGGACTTGGTATGAAAACTGCACTGCATCTGATGGGAAGACTCTACAACCAGAGTCAAAACTGGGCAATGCATCATTGCCATCAGCCTACCCACCATCAAGGACATAATTACAGAAAGTGACTAGAAAAAGGCCAGTAACATTGTGCAGGATCCCACACACCCTGCTCATGGATTGTTTGTCCCATTCCAATCAGGTTGAATCCACACCAGGACCACCAGACTCAAAAACCATCTGAAAATATAGGTAAATGACATCCACTGTGTCTCCTTTGTCCACCTTGTTTGTTACTTCCTCAGAGAATTCTAACAGATTTGTCAGCCAGGATTTCCCTTCATAGAAACAATGCTGACTTTGACTTATTTTGTTATTAGTCTCCAAGAACCCCAAAACCTCGTCCTTAATAATGAGCTCCAACACTTTCCCAATCACTGAGGTTAGACTAAATGGCCTGTAATTTCCTGTCTTTTGTCTTCCTCCCTTTTTAGAAAGGGGAGCATCATTTGCAATTTTCTAGTCCTCCGGGACCATGCCAGTCTCAAGTGATTCCAGAAAGATCATGACCAATGCATCTATTATCTCTTCAGCAACCTCTATCAGAACTCTGGGATGTAGTACATCTGGTCAGGGTGACTTATCCACCTTAAGTTCTTTGAGTTTGTCTAGCAATTCTTCCTTTGTAATAGCAATGGTACTCACTCCTGCTCCCTGACACTCACGGACATCTGGCATACAGCAATAAATACAGAAGCACAGTACTTTTGAAATTCCTCTGCCATTTCATTGTCCCCCATTACAACCTCACCAGCATCATTTTCCAGTGGTCCAATATCAACTCCCACCTTCCATTTATTCTTTATATAACTGAAAAAAACTTTCAGTATCTTGTTTTATATCATCTGCTCATTTGCCCTCATATTTAATCTTTTCCCTTCACAAACCAAGAAAAAATCTGCAGATGCTGGAAATCCAAGCAACACACACAAAATGCTGGAGGAACCCAGCAGGCCAAGCAACGTTTATGGAAAAGAGCACTGTTGATGTTTTGGGCCAAAACACTTCAGAAGGACTGGAGAGAAAAAGCTGAAGAGTAGATTTAAAAGGTGTGGGGAGCAGAGAGAGAAACAGAAGGTGATAGGTGAAAGCTTAAGTGGGGGGGGGGGACTGCGGAATGAAATAAAGAGCTTGGAAGTTGATAGGTGAAAGAGACAGGAGGCCATGGTAAAAAGAAAATGAGGGAGGAACACCCAATGGAGATAAGATGAAAGAGGGAAAAGGAGATGGGAAATGGTGAAGGGGGGGAGGGGGATAGGGGTGTGGGGCATTACCGGAGGTTTGAGACATCGATGTTCATGCAATCAGTTGGAGGCTACCAAAACAAAATATGTGGTTGTTTCTCCAACCTAAGTGTGGCCTCATCACAACAGTGGAGGAGGCCATGGATAGACATATCAGAACGGGAATGGGGAAGGGTGCCACTGGGAGAACTGCATTTTCTAGTGGATGGAGCACAGGTGCTTGGCGAAGCGGTTTCTCAATCTATATTGAGTCTGTCCAATATACAGGAGGCCATACTGAGAGTACCAACAATACTCTTTTCTGTAGATGCTGCCTGGCCTGCAGAGTTCCTCCAGCATTCTGTGTGTGTTAATTATTTCTTCCCTTATAGCTGTTTGAGTTGTTTTTGTTGGATTTTAAAAGCTTCCCAATCATCCAAATTCCCACTCAGTTTTGCTACCTTATATACCTTTTTGCTACCTTATAATCCTTGGCTTTTATACATGCCTTAACTTCCCTTGTCAGTCATGGTTGCCTAGTCTACTACTCTACCCAAGTCCTTGTGATCCCGTGTGCAATCTCTGACAGCCCCAGGCATTGTAGCATCCATTCACTCAGTGGCAAGCCTGCCCTCCAGTTTGGAAGTTTGCGCCGTTTGTGTATTTGAAGGTTGGCTGGAGACAGGGCATCTGTGAGATTCAAAGCCAGCAGCTGTGAGAGCACAGTGCTCAGACAAACAATGTGATTCTGAGCCTGGGGTTACTCAGGGAAGCCGGTTCACACGGCTTTCTCGGTCATGCAGCTTTGGTTTAAAGAGGACAGAAAGGAACGACCTTTCCTTGAGGGCAGTTTTGATGGTGGTGTTTAAATGCATGAAAGGTTTAGACTGAATTATGAGAAATATTATCCAGAGTTTGCTGGGCCAACGAGTGGAGGGTGCACATTTAAAACAATTGGTAAAAGAAGCTAAGTTTCACACAAGCAAAAGACACCTAAACACAACAAGCATGGAGCAGTAGGGTTTGGCTATAAAACCCCACAAGCCCATTCAACTTTCCTATCTCTGTACCTGTCCAAATACACCTGAAGCTGCATCAATCACCCAAGCTGTCTTCAGATTCGTCTGGAGATCCAAGATTGAGCGGGTCAGCCAGACCACCAAGCACAAGTCTCTGGACAACGGGGGCAAAAACGTCCCCAATGTCGCCCTCACCCTGATGGCCAGCTTCGTGTGTGGCTGCATCAGGTTGTGTGTGGATCCCAGGTACGTGGGCACCAAGTACCACTATGTGCCCAGGTTGTATTTGTCACCCTGGCTACGAAGGATGGGTCTGGCCCCTTTACTGCGCAACACCCCTGTCAGCTGGTCATTGCCGCCATACCTGTCCTTCGTAGAGAAGTTCTTTCAGGTCAACGCCTTTGACCACAGGGCCATCAGGCAGTGGTCAGCACGTAAGGTCCTGCAGGCACTGCAGGAGAAGGACATGACGGACACAGTGGGGTGGTTCCCTGAGCAGACCGTCCAGTTCATCTGGCAAAATGTCTCATTGCCAGACCTCACCAACAGGCACCAAGATCTTGTCTGGCTGGCAGTGAGAGGGGCCCTCCCTGTCTGATCCCTCCTGTACACCCGGAACGTCGTCTCCACACCCCTCTGCCCACGGGAGGACTGCAGTGAGGAGGAGTCGGTGACCCACCTCTTTGCACACTGTGGGTTCGCCGAGTAGGTGTGGAGGAGGGTGGAAGGGACAGTGTCGAGGTTTATCCCCAGCAGCTGCATAACAGAGGACTCTCTGATCTACGGGCTGTTCCCGGGAACGCACACGGAGACCAACATCCGGGTCTGCTAGCAGATCATCAACTCGGTGAAAGAAGCTCTTTGGCCGGACCGAAACTTGATGGCCTACCAGCGCATGGTGGGGGAATGCTGCCGACTGGCACATTCTCGGCTGCAGGAGTACGTGCTGAGGGACACACTCAAACTTGGTGCAGCCACCGCAAGGGCCCAGTGTGGAAGGACCACAGTCTAGGGTTCTTCTCCCGCGGTTGAGGGGTAGGGGGTGGGGTGTATACCCCTGAACAAGTGTATGTAAATATGAAGTAACAGTGTGCCACCTGGGTGGAGAAAAGTGTGAAAATGTAAAGACTGTAATGGAAACATTTGTAAAGGACTGAGAGTCATTGAATGGTTTATTGTACATAATTTTAGTTTTGAATAAAGTATATTTTGTTTAAAAAAATCTATTCCTCTGGCAGATCATACCCACACCACCGTGTGGAAATCTTTCGCCTCAGATCCCCTTTCAAATTTACCACTTTCATCCATAATCTCTGCCCACCAGTTTTAAACTCCTTCGTCCTGGGAAATAAAGCTGGGAGCATCTATCCCATTTTTGTGCTCAATAAAGCCAAATCTTACCCTCCTTTTCTCCAAGAAGACAGTCCCAGCCTCTCCAATCTCCCTTTATAAGTGAATGTCTCTAGTCCTGCCAACATTCCTGTGAATATTTTGTGCACCCTCTCTTGCCTCATTCTATCTTTCCTAAAGCATGGTAACCAGACCTGCACAAAATACTCAACCAGTTTTTGAACCAATGTTTTTATAACTGCATCATGAAGTCCCAACTTCTCAACTCAGTGTCTAAACTAAAGAAGGCAAGCATGTCACATGCCCTCTTCTCATATTGCTGTCCATTAAAGCTGTCACTGTTGTCACTGCTTTCAGGGATCTATGTTCTTGTACCCCTATGTCTCCCCAGTCAACTACATCCTTCAGGACCCTGCCATTAAATGTGCATGTCTTGATCAGGTTTACATTGTGAAATGCATCACTTCACACTTGCCTGGTTAAATTCCCTCTGACATTCCTTGAGCCAGTTTTCTCAGTTGTTCTGAATCCTATTGTGAACTTGGACAATCTTCTTCACTGTCCACGACACTGCTGATACTGTATAGGTGTCATCATCTGCAAACATACTAATCATGGCACTTGCATTGTTATCCAAATCATTAACAAACAACAGGGACCTGAGCTGATTCCTGAAAACACCTCTAGTAGCAACCCTCTAGCTCCATGCATCAAGACAAATTAATATCCAGTTAGCTAGATGACACTGGATCCCAATGTCTAATTAAATTGCATTAGTTTCAAGATGATTATGAGAAGGTTAGGGCTGGTCCTCAAGTTCAGATTCTAAATTGGAGATGATATCATAAAGGATCTGGTTGATGGGGGACTTGATAGAGGTATTTAAAATTATAGAGATAGAGTTGACACGGATAGGTTTTTTCTATTGAGAGTATGGGAGATTCAAACAAAAGCACATGAGTTGAGAGTTAGGGGGCAAAAGTTTAGGGGTAACACGAGGGGGAACTTCTTTACTCAGAGAGTGGTAGATGTGTGGAACGAGCTTCCAGCAGAAGTGGTAGAGGCAGGTTCAATATTGTCATTTAAAGTAAAATTGAATAGGTATATGGACAGGAAAAGAATGGAGGGTTATGGGCTGAGTGCAGGTCAGTGGGACTAAGTGAGAGTAAGCGTTCAGCATGGACTAGAAGGGCCGAGATGGCCTGTTTCCGTGTTGTAATTGTTATATGGTTATATTGAAATAGGTGCAATGAAGACAAGGGTTGAAAAGTGTGTCAGAATGGAAAATGGAAGAAGGGAGAAGGGAGAGGGTTAGAAATTGTCACGAGGAAGGAACAAGGGTGCTGGGAGATGACCCACACACAGGACACAAACACTGCTTTCTTAGGTTCAATAAAATAGCATTTATTACTCGCTACACAGAAAAATTGGGAAATCAAGGAGGACAAAGAGGAATACGAACCTCGGACTAGGGGACTAGGGACTTGGATCGCCGTGGACCTGGGACTTGGACACAGGGAACTGGGATCGCCGCGGCCATGACTTAGACAGTGGGAACATGGACAACCGCGGACCTTGGACTTGGACAGTAGGAACATGGACAACTGCAGACCTTGGACTTGGACAGTAGGAACATGGACAACCGCGGACCTTGGACTTGGACAGTAGGAACATGGACAGCCGCGGACCTTGGACTTGGACAGTAGGAACGTGGATCATCGCGGCCCTTGGATTTGGACAATAGGAACATGGATCACCGCGGACCTTGGGCTTGGACAGTAGGAACATGGATCGCCGTGGACCTTGGACTTGGATAGTGGAAACATGGACAGCCGCGGACCTTGGGCTTGGACAGTAGGAACATGGATCGTCGCGGCCCTTGGACTTGGACAGTGGGAACATGGACAGCCGTGGACCTTGGACTTGGACAGTAGGAACATGGATCGTCGCAGCCCTTGGACTTGGACAGTTGGAACATGGACAGCCGCGGACCTTGGACTTGGACAATAGGAACATGGATCGCCGTGGACCTTGGACTTGGATAGTGGAAACGTGGACAGCCGCGGACGTTGGACTTGGATAGTGGGAATGTGGACAGCCATGGACGTTGGACTTGGATAGTGGGAACGTGGACAGCCACGGACCTTGAACTTGGATAGTGGGAATGTGGACAGCCGCGGACCTTCGACTAGGAGACTAGGACCTTGATTCACCGCCGCCAGAAACTTGGACACCATGGATTGCTGCAGCCAGAAACGTGGAAACCAAAACACAGGACAAAGAACCTTGAGCCAGGACCTCCTTCAGATCAGGCATCAAGCCGGGACTCCTCTTCAAGGGGACAGACGCGGACACAGGGGCATGAACATCGAGCCGGAACTCTGCCTTCAACTCAGGCACCGAGCTGGGACTCTTCGTCAAAGGTAGACACAGACACTGGGCATGAACATCGAGCCAGGAGTCCGCCTCCAGATCAGGCATCGAGCAGGGACTCTTCATCAAGGGGGTAGACACAGAGACTGGGCATGACATCGAGCCGGAACTCCGCCTTCAACTTAGGTACTGAGCCAGGACTCTTCTTTGAGGGGTAGACACAGACAATGGTCATGAACGTCGAGTCAGGATGCCGCCTTCATCTCTGACACAGGAAGGTGAATTGCTGGTACTCCGATGAGGGCTGGATAACTCTGGCTTGTCGTAGCAACGGCAACTTGCGAAGGCTTCCTAACACTCTCGCCCCAAATGGCTAAAGCCAGGGGCTTATAAGCTGCCGGTTTGGGTCAAGAGTAGATCACCTTAATTGCCAAGCTTCAAGGGACACGTGAAACGGAATTAGAAGGGAACAAAGAGTCAATGGTCCGGATCATAACACAACCTAACTAAATTTAAAGGGGAACCGATCCGGACCATGACAGAAATGACCAGAAATGAGAGAAATTAATGATGATGCCATCAGATTGTTGGCTCCCATACTCCAAGGCGTTGTTCCTCCTACACAAGAGTGACATCATCATCGCAGTAGAGGACATGGACCAACATGTTGGAATGGGAATGGAAGACTTTGTGTACATGGCAGTTTCTGCATCCACAGTCTTGATGCCTGGTTATGTGTGTTGCCTCCCAGACTCAGGGATGACTCAATGTGGCAACAGGCATTCTGGAAAACAACGCGAGGTGACAAAATGATATTGATGATAAAATATTTGCAAAAAACTGAAGTTTGTTTCAAATTGACCAGGTGTGAAAACTAGACAATTGATTTAGTCAGTAATTTTCTGTTGGACCTTGGGTCAGAACAACTACATTAATTCGACGAGGGATATACTAATGAAGTAGGCAAATGGAAAGAAATAAATTCAGGTCAACAGACCGACTGAGAGATGAAGAGAACAAACTGAAAGATGAAACATTCAGGAGTGATGTGGATGATCCGGACTGTCTATGTGTGTGAGTTGCTGTGTGAATGGATCGGAGGGTCGTAGAAAAGGGGCTTTTTTTGCTGTTGTTACCTTGTTGCTTCTGTTTGTTGTTGCTTGTGTTGTCCTGCTGAGCATTGTAGGCAAAATTTGTTGGTGTTAGAATATGTGGCGAAACTTCTGGGCAAATCCATTTTCTTTGTTAACACAAACAACACATTGCAGTGCATATTTAGAACAACATGTGGAAAAAATGAATCTGAATCTGAACATTTGTCACCAGATTGTGGACAATTAATAAAAAGGCCCTGTTTACGGAAATGTACACTCTGCGGTGCAGTGAGGATGATAAGGTCTTCTGTTGTTGTTGCTTGTGTTGTACTGCTGAGCATTGTGGGCATACTTTGTTGGTGTTAGAATGTGTGGTGACACATTTAGGCTGCTCCCAGTAAATACTGCATCTTTTTTGACACAAACAACATATTTCAGTGCATGTTTAGAACTACATGTGAAAAATCAATTAATCTGAATCTGAACATTTATAAAGAGACTCTAGACAATGAATGTGAAGGACTTGTTTAAGGAATTGCTCTGTCTCTGGTGCAGTAAGGATGATAAGGAAAACATTTATTCTGAACCCATGTTCCTGAGGTCTGCAATCTTCTCAGTGGAAATACTCTCAACATTTACTTGTTCGAGAACGCTCAAGATCCAGTCATTTGATTGTAATGTTCCCATTGTCGACATTGTTTAACCTTGATATTTAACACACAACATTGGTCAAGAACGCTCTTTTGGGAGGATATTGTGAGGACATAAAATCCTGCGTTGTTTGCACTACTGTAGAGATGAATCTTCTAATGTAGATCATTCATGTAAATGATCTTTTGACATCAATGACAAACTATCTTTCTGTGTCAGAGAAGGTGTGTGAGGGATGTGTGGAACAATGGAAATATATCTGATGGTGCAAGAACTAATCAGTGAAGTGGAGACATTTGCCATGGAAAGAGATGTCATTGGTTTGCGGAGTGATGAGGGAGAAAGGAATGTGCAGGGCTGTGGGCAGCGCGTGGTGGAGTTGAAGTATCTGGATCAGGTTGAACATCTCCTAAGTTGCTGCAGCCATTCTGTAAGTTTGAGATCCTAAAACCATCGAACCAAAAACCAATATCTGATTCTAGAGAAACTGAACTTCAGGCTCTTGATTACGCAATGAGTTTAGACCTTGCTCAGAATTAAATTTGGATGTGGTGAGACACACAGCAAAGTGGTGCCATTCTCAATGTATCAACCCTATCAAATACAGTCTTTCAGATCCACCGAGATATCTCATTATGAATCAAATTGCAAATCATTTTCCTGTGCAATTCAGCTCCCTCTGTGAAGACAGAGTGATCAATTTGTTTATTTTTTCACAGTAAGTTCCGTGTTGGCTTTTATTCAATGTTTCATCTGCTTTTTCAGTATGATTCCATGGAGATAAGAGAGAGGAATATCCAGAATTATATACCAGTTGAGTTAACAGGAGCCATCCAATAAACATTGAAGTCTACCAATAAGGAAATGGGTGTCAGGTGGATGGAAAATCTGGGCAAGATGAGGGAGAACTAACATGGATTTGTGAAGGGAAATCCATGTCTGATCATCCAGTTAATGATTTCACACACTCTCTCCACTGGGTCATTACTGAGATCACTGAAGTGAAAATTCACAGTACAGAAAATACTCGAAGACCACACATCGTCGGGAAATGAAGACACAGAGAGGGAGTGGTGTCAAGTTAGAAGCTAGGAGGTGAGAGGTGGAAGAGGTAAGGGGCTAAAGTAGATATAATCTGATAGGAGAGGATAATGGACCATGAGAAAAAGGGAAGGAGGTGTGGCACTGAAGTGAACTAGTGAGCAAGTGCAGAGAAGAGAAGGGTTTAAAAGTGTGACAGAGTGGGAAATGGAAAACGAAAAAAGGAAGAGGGGTCAGAAATGATCAGATATTAGAGAAATCAATGTTGTTGGCTCCAGGACTTAATAGGATGTGTTGCTCCTCCTACCTGAGAGTTGCCTGATCATTGCAGTAGAGGAGGTCATGGACTAAGATGTTGGAATGGGAGTGGGAGATTCGGTGTATAAAAACATTTCTGTAGCCACAATCTGGACTCACAGTTGATATGTCACCTCCTCGGTGCAAGGTTTCGGGATGTATTTCAGCAGCATCAGGGCATCCTGGTAAGCAAAGCGTGGTCACGAAACAGTACCGATAATAAAATATTTGCTGAAACTGAATTTTGTATCACACACCAGGTGTAAAAACTAGAGCAGAGATTTAGTTCCAAAAGCAAACACGAGGAAACCTGCAGGTGCTGGAAATTTAAGCAACACAGATAAAGTGCTGGTGGAACACAGCAGGCCAGGCAGCATCCATAAGGAGAAGTACGGTCGACGTTTCGGGTTGAGAACCTTCGTCAGGACTAACTGAAAGGAAAGATAGCAAGAGATTTGAAAGTAGGAGAGGTGGGGGGAAATGCAAAAAGCATTCATTTTCTACCAGCAGTAGATCACAAATGAGTAAGGTTTTAATGTTAAAACCATTATATTTATTAGTATCTACTCAAAAATATAGAAAATTAAATAAAATAAACAGAAGTTAACAGTGTTATTTGTGTGTGGCTCCCAAACTGTGAAGCTTAGAAACAGTTCTTAAAGTCTTAAGATGGCAAACTAGAAAGGCCCAGTAATCCACAGAATAAGTGAAGGGAGGGACTGGTAAATTCACATTAAAATGCAGAGAGGAGGCGATCACAAAGAATTCCACACGTTCCACGCTGGGAAAATGAAGTAACAGTTGCCGAAGATCTTTTCCGTCGAGTCATCCAGAAATCCGCGTAGAAATACCACAAGGTGATGGTCACACATCCAATATGAACTGTGTGCTGTTAATCAACCCAATCTTTTGGGCATGGGAAAGTATCAGACTTTACCCATTGTTGCAGCAAGCTCTGGTCAGCAGCTTGCAGTCCAAGACTCTCTCTCTCTCCCCCACCCCCAAAGTGCCAGTGGTCTGTCGCAGCTTGTTATACTGACATCATAGTCAAGCCTCATCCAAGTGTTTTAAAGTGACACCCACAGTAAATGAAACCGTGGTCACGTAACAGTCACCAGATTGCAGAAAATTAGTGTGATGGACCTGTTTTATGTTTTATGTTTTATGACTGTTTTATGCTCAGTCTGCAGTGCAGTGAGGATGACAAGGAAAACGCTTATTCTGAACTAATGTTCCCATGGTCTAGACTAGTCTGAGTGAAAATATTCCAAACATGTACTTGGACAAGAACACTCAAAATCCAGTCATTTGATTGTAAGGTTCCCATTGTCAACATTGTTTATCCTTGATATTTAATTTGCAACTTTGGTCTAGAATGCCCTTGTGGGAGAATACTATGAAGACATGAAGTTCTGCATTGCTTGCACTACAGTAGAGATGAATCTTCAAATGTAGAACATTCACATGAAAGATCTTTTGCCAGAAATGATGAATTATCAGAGGAGGTATGTGAGGGGCATGTGGAACAACGGAAATATCTTTGCTGGTGCAAGAACTAATCAGTGAAGTGGAGACATTTGCCATGGAAAGAGATGTCATTGGTTTGCGGAGTGATGAGGGAGAAAGGAATGTGCAGGGCTGTGGGCACTGCATGGACAAGTTGAAGTATCTGGATCACTATTAACCAGTGCTAGTACAGACTTGACAGGCTGAACATCTCCTAAGCTGCTTCAACTGTTCTGTAAGTTTGAGATCCCAAAACCATGGAACCAAAAACCAAAATCTGACTCTGGAGAAATTGAACTTCAGACTCTTAAACATTCAGTGATTTTAGGCCTTGATCCAAATTGAAATTAGATGTGATGAGACATTGAGCAAAGTCGTGTCTGCCCTGTGCATTGACACCATTCCAGTACATTCTTTCCAGTCCACAGAGATGTCTCATTATGCACAAAATTGCAAAACATTTTTCTGTGTAATTCACCACCCTTTGTCAACACATAGTTTGTTTATTTTTTCACAGTAAGTTCCGTGTTGGCTTTTATTCATGTCTTGTCTTCGTTGTCAGCATGTTTCTATGGAGTAAAGAGAGAGAAATATGAGGAACTATAATCCATTTGTGTTGATAGAAGCTGTCCAGTAAACACTGGAATCCACCATTGAGGAAATGGGTGCCAGGTGGATGGAAAATCAGGGCATGATGAGGGAGAACCAACATGGATTGGTGAAGGGAAATCCATGTCAGACCATCCAGTCAATGATGTCACACGCTGTCTCCACCTTGTCAGTATTTAGATCTCTGAAGAGAAAGTTCACAGTGCAGAAAATACGAGATGGTCAGAGATCAGCAGGACAAAAAGTACAGAAAGGGAGAGGGGATGAAGTTAGGAGCTGGGAGGTGATAGTTGGAGGAGGTATAGGGCTGAACAAGAAGGAATCTGATAGGAGAGGATAGTGGACTGTGGGAGAAAAGACACTGGGGGGGGAAGCAATGTGCAGGAGCAGAGACGACAAGGGTTGAAAAGTGAAATGGAAAATGAAAGAAGAGAGAAGGGAGGGGGTTAGAAATTACCAGAAATGAGAGAAATTAATGATGATGCCATCAGATTGTTGGCTCCCAGACTCCGAGGTGTTGCTCCTCCTACCTGAGAGTGGCATCATCATCGCAGTAGAGGAGGACATGGGCCAACGTGTTGGAACGAGAATGGAAGACTTTGTGTACAAGGTAGTTTCTGCAGTCACAATCTAGACACCTGGTTGGTGGGTTGCCTCCCAGACACGAGAGTCAGGGTTGACTCAATATGGCGACAGGCATTCTGGAAAACAATGCGAGGTAGCAAAATAATAGTGATGATAAAATATTTGCAGAAACTGAATTTTGTTTCACACTGACCAGGTGTGAAAAGTAGACAATTGATTTAGTCAGTAATTTTCTGTTGGACTTTGGGTCAGAACAACTACATTAATTTGATGAGGGATATACTAATGAAGTACGCAAATGGAAAGAAGTAAATTCAGGTCAACAGACCGACTGAGAGATGAAGAGAACAAGCTGAAAGATGAAATATTAAGGAGTGATGTGGATGAACCAGACTGTCTGTGTGTGTGAGTTGGTGTATCAATGAATCAGAAGGTCGTAGAAAAGGAGCTTATTTTGCTGTTATCTTGTTGCTTGTTCTCTTCTGTTTATTGTTGCTTCTGTTGTCCTGCGGAGCATTGTGGGCATAATTTGTTAGTGTTAGAACATGTGGCGAAAATTCTGGGCTGTCCACAGCAAATTCAGTTTCTTTGTAAACACAAACAACACATTTCAGTGCATGCTTAGAACTACATGTAAAAAAAATGAATCTCAGTCTGAACATTTGTCACCAGATTGTGGACAGTTAATGAAAGGGCCCTGTTTATAGAAATGCACACTCTGCAGTGTAGTGAGAATGATAAGGGAAACACATATTCTGAACTAATGTTCCCATGGTCTAGATACAACTGAGTGGAAATATTCTAAAATTGTACTTGGTCAAGAACACTCAAAACACTCTAGGATAGACTTGACAGGCTGAACATCTCCTAAGCTGCTGCAACCATTCTGTAAGTTTCAGAACCCAAAACCATGGAACTAAAAACCAATATCTGATTCTAGAGAACTGAACATCAGGCTCTTGATTCCTCAGTGATTTTAGACCTTGCTCAGAATTGAATTTGTATGTGGTGAGACACAGAACAAAGTGGTGCCATTCTCAATGTATCAACCGTATTCGAATACAATTATTCAGATCCATTGAGATATCTCATTATGCACAAAATTGCAAAACATTTTTCTGCGTAATTTACCCCTTCTGTGAACACAGAGTGATAAGGTTTATTTATTTTTTCGCAGAAAGTTCCATGTTGGCATTTATTGAATGTTTCATCTTCTTTGTCAGCATGATTCCATGCAGAAAAGAGAGAGGAAAATCAGGAACTATCAGGAACATTTGAGTTAACAGGAGCTGTACAATAAATGTTAAAATCTACCAATGATGAAATGGGTGCCAGGTGAAAGGAAAATCTGGGCATGATGAAGAAGAACCAACATAGATTTGTGAATGGTTATCCATGTCTGATCATCCCATTAAGGATGTCACACACTGTTTCATAAATTATGGGTTAATATTTAAATCGCTGAAGTGAAAATTCAGAGTACAGAAAATACTTGAAGGTCTGACACCATCAGAACATGAAAATACAGAGGGAGAGGTATGAAGTTAGAAACTAGGAGGTGAGAGGTGGAAGAGGTAAAGGGCTAAAGTAGATTTAATCTGATGGAAAGGATAAAGGAGCATGAGAGAAAAGGAAGCGGGAATGGCACTGAGGAGAGTTAGTGGGCAAATGCAGAGAAGAGAAGGGTTTAAAAGTGTGCCAGAGTGGGAAATGGAAAACAAGAGAAGGAAGAGGGGTTAGTAATGATCAGATATTAGAGAAATCAATGTTGTTAGCTTCAGGACTTAACAAGACGTATTGCTCCTCCAACCTGAGAATTGCCTCATCATTGCAGTAGAGGAGGTCATGGACTAAGATGTTGGAATGGGAGTGGGAGATTCGGTGTATAAAAACATTTCTGTAGCCACAATCTGGACTCACAGTTGCCATGTCACCTCCACGGTGCAAGGTTTCGGGATGTCTTTCAGCAGCAGCAGGGCATCCTGGTAAGCAAAGCGTGGTCACGAAACAGTACCGATAATAAAATATTTGCTGAAACTGAATTCTGTATCACACACCAGGTGTAAAAACTAGAGCAGAGATTTAGTTCCAAAAGCAAACATGAGGAAATCTGCAGATGCTGGAAATTTAAGCAACACACACAAAGTGCTGGTGGAACACAGCAGGCCAGGCAGCATCCATAAGGAGAAGCACGGTCGACGTTTCGGGTTGAGAACCTTCGTCAGGACGAACTGAAAGGAAAGATAGCAAGAGATTTGAAAGTAGGAGAGGTGGGGAGAAATGCAAAAAGCATTTAATTTCTACCAGCAGTAGATCACAAATGAGTAAGGTTTTAATGTTAAAACCATTATATTTATTAGTATCTACTCAAAATATAGAAAATTAAATAAAATAAACAGAAGTTAACAGTGTTATGTGTGTGTGGCTCCCAAACTGTGAAGCTTAGAAACAGTTCTTAAAGTCTTAAGATGGCAAACTAGAAAGGCCCAATAATCCACAGAATAAGTGAGGGGAGGAACTGGTAAATCCACATTAAAATGCAGAGAGGAGGCGATCACAAAGAATTCCACACGTTCCACGCTGAGAAAATGAAGTAACAGTCGCCAAAGATCTTTTCCGTCGAGTCATCCAGAAATCCGCGTAGAAATACCACAAGGTGATGGTCACACATCCGATATGAACTGTGTGCTGCTAATCAACCCAATCTTTTGGGCATGGGAAAGTATCAGACTTTACCCATTGTCGCAGCAAGCTCTGGTCAGCAGCTTGCAGTCCAAGACTCTCTCTCTCTCCCCCACCCCCAAAGTGCCAGTGGTCTGTCGCAGCTTGTTATACTGACATCATAGTCAAGCCTCATCCAAGTGTTTTAAAGTGACACCCACAGTAAATGAAACCGTGGTCACGTAACAGTCACCAGATTGCAGAAAATTAGTGTGATGGACCTGTTTTATGTTTTATGTTTTATGACTGTTTTATGCTCAGTCTGCAGTGCAGTGAGGATGACAAGGAAAACACTTATTCTGAACTAATGTTCCCATGGTCTAGACTAGTCTGAGTGAAAATATTCCAAACATGTACTTGGACAAGAACACTCAAAATCCAGTCATTTGATTGTAAGGTTCCCATTGTCAACATTGTTTATCCTTGATATTTAATTTGCAACTTTGGTCTAGAATGCCCTTGTGGGAGAATACTATGAAGACATGAAGTTCTGCATTGCTTGCACTACAGTAGAGATGAATCTTCAAATGTAGAACATTCACATGAGAGATCTTTTGCCAGAAATGATGAATTATCAGAGGAGGTACGTGAGGGGCATGTGGAACAACAGAAATATCTCTGCTGGTGCAAGAACTAATCAGTGAAGTGGAGACATTTGCCATGGAAAGAGTTGTCATTGGTTTGCGGAGTGATGAGGGAGAAAGGAACGTGCAGGGCTGTGGGCACTGCATGGACGAGTTGAAGTATCTGGATCACTCTTAACCAGTGCTAGTACAGACTTGACAGGCTGAACATCTCCTAAGCTGCTTCAACTATTCTGTAAGTTTGAGATCCCAAAACCATGGAACCAAAAACCAAAATCTGACTCTGGAGAAATTGAACTTCAGACTCTTAAACACTCAGTGATTTTAGGCCTTGATCCTAATTGAAATTAGATATGATGAGACATTGAGCAAAGTCGTGTCCGTCCTGTGCATTGACACCATTCCAGTACATTCTTTCCAGTCCACAGAGATGTCTCATTATGCACAAAATTGCAAAACATTTTTCTGTGTAATTCACCACCCTTTGTCAACACATAGTTATCAGTTTGTTTATTTTTTCACAGTAAGTTCTGTGTTGGCTTTTATTCATGTCTTGTCTTCGTTGTCAGCATGTTTCTATGGAGTAAAGAGAGAGAAATATGAGGAACTATAAACCATTTGTGTTGATAGAAGCTGTCCAGTAAACACTGGAATCCACCATTGAGGAAATGGGTGCCAGGTGGATGGAAAATCAGGGCATGATGAGGGAGAACCAACATGGATTGGTGAAGGGAAATCCATGTCAGACCATCCAGTCAATGATGTCACACGCTGTCTCCACCTTGTTAGTATTTAGATCACTGAAGAGAAAGTTCACAGTGCAGAAAATACGAGATGGTCAGAGATCAGCAGGACAAAAAGTACAGAAAGGGAGAGGGGATGAAGTTAGGAGCTGGGAGGTGATAGTTGGAGGAGGTATAGGGCTGAACAAGAAGGAATCTGATAGGAGAGGATAGTGGACTGTGGGAGAAAAGACACTGGGGGGGAAGCAATGTGCAGGAGCAGAGACGACAAGGGTTGAAAAGTGTGTCAGAACGGAAAATGAAAGAAGAGAGAAGGGAGGGAGTTAGAAATTACCAGAAATGAGAGAAATTAATGATGATGCCATCAGATTGTTGGCTCCCAGACTCCGAGGTGTTGCTCCTCCTACCTGAGAGTGGCATCATCATCGCAGTAGAGGAGGACATGGGCCAACGTGTTGGAACGAGAATGGAAGACTTTGTGTACAAGGTAGTTTCTGCAGTCACAATCTAGACACCTGGTTGGTGGGTTGCCTCCCAGACACGAGAGTCAGGGTTGACTCAATATGGCGACAGGCATTCTGGAAAACAATGCGAGGTAGCAAAATAATAGTGATGATAAAATATTTGCAGAAACTGAATTTTGTTTCACACTGACCAGGTGTGAAAAGTAGACAATTGATTTAGTCAGTAATTTTCTGTTGGACTTTGGGTCAGAACAACTACATTAATTTGATGAGGGATATACTAATGAAGTACGCAAATGGAAAGAAGTAAATTCAGGTCAACAGACCGACTGAGAGATGAAGAGAACAAGCTGAAAGATGAAATATTAAGGAGTGATGTGGATGAACCAGACTGTCTGTGTGTGTGAGTTGGTGTATCAATGAATCAGAAGGTCGTAGAAAAGGAGCTTATTTTGCTGTTATCTTGTTGCTTGTTCTCTTCTGTTTATTGTTGCTTCTGTTGTCCTGCGGAGCATTGTGGGCATAATTTGTTAGTGTTAGAACATGTGGCGAAACTTCTGGGCTGTCCACAGCAAATTCAGTTTCTTTGTAAACACAAACAACACATTTCAGTGCATGCTTAGAACTACATGTAAAAAAAATGAATCTCAGTCTGAACATTTGTCACCAGATTGTGGACAATTAATGAAAGGGCCCTGTTTATGGAAATGCACACTCTGCAGTGTAGTGAGAATGATAAGGGAAACACATATTCTGAACTAATGTTCCCATGGTCTAGATACAACTGAGTGGAAATATTCTAAAATTGTACTTGGTCAAGAACACTCAAAACACTCTAGGATAGACTTGACAGGCTGAACATCTCCTAAGCTGCTGCAACCATTCTGTAAGTTTCAGAACCCAAAACCATGGAACCAAAAACCAATATCTGATTCTAGAGAAACTGAACTTCAGGCTCTTGATTCCTCAGTGATTTTAGACCTTGCTCAGAATTGAATTTGTATGTGGTGAGACACCGAACAAAGTGGTGCCATTCTCAATGTATCAACCGTATTTGAATACAATTATTCAGATCCATTGAGATATCTCATTATGCACAAAATTGCAAAACATTTTTCTGCGTAATTTACCCCTTCTGTGAACACAGAGTGATAAGGTTTATTTATTTTTTCGCAGAAAGTTCCATGTTGGCATTTATTGAATGTTTCATCTTCTTTGTCAGCATGATTCCATGCAGAAAAGAGAGAGGAAAATCAGGAACTATCAGGAACATTTGGGTTAACAGGAGCTGTACAATAAATGTTAAAATCTACCAATGATGAAATGGGTGCCAGGTGAAAGGAAAATCTGGGCATGATGAAGGAGAACCAACATAGATTTGTGAATGGTTATCCATGTCTGATCATCCCATTAAGGATGTCACACACTGTTTCATAAATTATGGGTTAATATTTAGATCGCTGAAGTGAAAATTCAGAGTACAGAAAATACTTGAAGGTCTGACACCATCAGAACATGAAAACACAGAGGGAAAGGTATGAAGTTAGAAACTAGGAGGTGAGAGGTGGAAGAGGTAAAGGGCTAAAGTAGATTTAATCTGATGGGAAGGATAAAGGAGCATGAGAGAAAAGGAAGCGGGAATGGCACTGAGGAGAGTTAGTGGGCAAATGCAGAGAAGAGAAGGGTTTAAAAGTGTGCCAGAGTGGGAAATGGAAAACAAGAGAAGGAAGAGGGGTTAGTAATGATCAGATATTAGAGAAATCAATGTTGTTAGCTTCAGGACTTAACAACATGTATTGCTCCTCCAACCTGAGAATTGCCTCATCATTGCAATAGGGGAGGTCATGGACTAAGATGTTGGAATGGGAGTGGGAGATTCGGTGTACAAAGACGTTTCTGTAGCCACAAGCTGGTCTCCCAGTTGGTATGTCACTTCCCAGGTGCAAGGTTTCGGGATATCTTTCAGCAGCATCAGGGCATGCTGGTAAGCAAAGCACGATCACAAAACAATACTGATAATAAAAGAATGCTGAAACTGAATTTGTATCACACTGACCAGGTGTAACCACTAGAGCAGTGATATAGTCAGTAGTTCTCTGTTGGAACTTGAGCTGCCTGGATCCGAACAACGACATTAATTCAATTAGGAATATACTGATGAATTTTTTTGCAACAATACATAGAAGTACCGACTAGAGATGGGGCAGTGTTGGATCTCCTGTTAGGGAATGCGATAGGTCAGCTGACAGATGTATGTGTTGGGGAGCACTTCGGGTCCAGTGATCACAATAGCATTAGCTTCAATATAATTATGGAGAAGGACAGGACTGGACCTAGAGTTGAGATTTTTGATTGGACAAAGGCTAACTTTGAGGAGATGCGAAGGGATTTAGAGAGAGTGGATTGGGTCAAGTTGTTTTATGGGAAGGATGTAATAGAGAAATGGAGGTCATTTAAGGGTGAAATTATGAGGGTACAGAATCGTTATGTTCCTGTTAGATTGAAAGGAAAGGTTAAAGGTTTGAAAGCGCCATGGTTTTCAAGGGATATTAAAAACTTGGTTTGGAAAAAGAGGGATGTCTACAATAGATATAGGCAGCATGGAGTAAAGGAATTGCTCGAGGTATATAAATAATGTAAAAGGAATCTTAAGAAAGAGATTAGAAAAGCTAAAAGAAGATACGAGTTTGGTTTGGCAAATAAGGTGGAAGTAAATCCGAAAGGTTTCTACAGTTATATTAAAAGCAAGAGGATAGTGAGGGATAAAATTGGTCCCTTAGAGAATCAGGGTGGTCAGCTATGTGTGGAGCCGAGGGAGATGGGAGAGAATTTGAATGATTTCTTCTCTTCGTTATTCACTAAGGAGAAGGATATTGAATTGTGTAAGGTGTGGGAAACAAGTAAGGAAGTTATGGGACCTATGACAATTAAAGAGGTGGAAGTACTGGTGCTTTTAAGAAATTTAAAAGTGGATAAATCTCCAGATCCTGACAGGATATTCCCCAGGACCTTGAGGGAAGTTTGTGTAGAGATAGCAGGAGCTCTGACGGAGATCTTTCAGATGTCATTAGAAACGGGGATTGTGCCGGAGGATTGGTGTATTGCTCATGTGGTTCCATTGTTTAAAAAGGGTTCTAGAAGTAAGCCTAGCAATTATAGACCTGTCAGTTTGACATCAGTGGTGGGTAAATTAATGGAAAGTATTCTTAGAGATAGTATTTATAATTATCTGGATAGACAGGATCTGATCCCCTCCTCCCATCCTGCGCACGGACTGTTTGATCTGCTTCCGTCTGGTAGGTGCTTCAGATCCCTCCAGACTAAGACTAATAGGCACTGGAGAAGTTTTTTCCCTACTGCGGTCACTTTGCTGAACAGTTAACTGCTGGTTAACTGTAAGCTAACTATTACTTGGATTGCACTACCTGTATGTACAATTTATATTTTCATTTATATTTATCATTATTATTGTTATGAGCAGAGAGACAACATCTGCCGGAAGTAAATTCCTTGTATGTGCATAGGTACTTGGTGATTAAAGTCTGATTCTGATTCTGATTCTGATTAGGAGTAGCCAGCATGGATTTGTGCGTGGAAGGTCATGTTTGACAAACCTTATTGAATTTTTTGAAGAAGTTGTGAGGAATGTTGACGAGGGTAAGGCAGTGGATGTAGTCTATATGGACTTCAGCAAGGCCTTTGACAAAGTTCCACATGGAAGGTTAGTTAAGAAGGTTCAGTCGTTAGGTATTAATGCTGGAGTAATAAAATGGATTCAACAGTGGCTAGAAGGGAGATGCCAGAGAGTAGTGGTGGATAATTGTTTATCGGGATGGAGGCCGGTGACTACCGGGGTGCCTCAGGGATCTGTTTTGGGCCCAATGTTGTTTGTAATATACATAAATGATCTGGATGATGGGGTGGTAAATTGGATTTGTAAGTATGCCGATGATACTAAGGTAGGAGGTGTTGTGGATAATGAGGTGGGTTTTCAAAGCTTGCAGGGAGATTTATGCCGGTTAGAAGAATGGGCTGAATGTTGGCAGATGGAGTTTAATGCTGAGAAGTGTGAGGTTCTACATTTTGGCAGGAATAATCCAAATAGAACATACAGGGTAAATGGTAGGGCATTGAGGAATGCAGTGGAACAGAGAGATCTAGGAATAACAGTGCATAGTTCCCTGAAGGTGGAGTCTCATGTAGATAGGGTGGTGAAGAAGGCTTTTGGAATGCTGGCCTTTATAAATCAGAGCATTGAGTACAGAAGTTGGGATGTAATGTTAAAATTGTAGAAGGCATTGGTAAGGCCAAATTTGGAATATTGTGTACAGTTCTGGTCACCAAATTATAGGAAAGATATCAATAAATTAGAGAGAGTGCAGAGACAATTTACTAGGATGTTACCTGGGTTTCAGCACTTAAGTTACAGAGAAAGGTTGAACAAGTTAGGTCTCTATTCATTGGAGCGTAGAAGGTTGAGGGGGGATTTGATCGAGGTATTTAAAATTTTGAGAGGGATAGATAGAGTTGACGTGAATAGGCTGTTTCCATTGAGAGTAGGGGAGATTCAAACGAGAGGACATGATTTGAGAGTTAGGGGGCAAAAGTTTAAGGGAAACACGAAGGGGTATTTCTTTACTCAGAGAGTGATAGCTGTGTGGAATGAGCTTCCTGTAGAAGTAGTAGAGGCCAGTTCAGTTGTGTCATTTAAGGTAAAATTGGATAGGTATATGGACAGGAAAGGAGTGGAGGGTTATGGGCTGAGTGCGGGTAGGTGGGACTAGGTGAGATTAAGAGTTCGGCATGGACTAGGAGGGCCGAGATGGCCTGTTTCCATGCTGTGATTATTATATGGTTATAAAAAGTGGACAAATGGAAAGAAGTAAATTCAGGTGAACAGACTGATTGAGAGATGGAGGGAAGAAACTGAAAGACTAAGCATTCAGGACTGATGTGTATGGACCAGACTGTCTGGGTGTGTGGGTGGGTGAAAAGGGGTTTATTTTGCTGTTGCTGTCTTGTTGCTTGTTGTCTTCTGTTGTTATTGCTTGTGTTGTACTGCTGAGCATTGTGGGCATACTTTGTTGGTGTTAGAATGTGTAATGATACATGTGGGCTACCCCCAGTTAATACAGCATCTTTTTTTAACACAAACAACATATTTCAGTGCATGTTTAGAACTACATGGGAAAGATAAATGAATCTGAATCTGAACATTTGTCCTCAGATTCTGGACAATGAATGAGAAGGACCTGTTTAAGCAATTGCTCTGTCTGTGGTGCAGTGAGGATGATAAGGAAAGCACTTATTCTGAACCCATGTTCCCGTGGTCTACAATCGTCTGAGTGGAACTACTCTCAACATGTACTTTTTCGAGAACTCTTAAGATCCAGTCACTTGATTGTAAGGTTCCCATTGTCAACATTGTTTATCCTTGATATTTCACCCACAACACTGGTCATGAATGCTCTTGTGGGAGAATACCATGAGGACATTGTTTGCACTACTGTAGAGATGAATCTTCTAATGTAGATCATTCATGTGAAAGGTCTTTTGACATCAATGATGAACTATCTTTCTGTGTCAGAGAAGGTGTGTGAGGGATGTGTGGAACAATGGAAATATATCTGATGGTGCAAGAACTAATCAGTGAAGTGGAGACATTTGCCATGGAAAGAGATGTCATTGGTTTGCGGAGAGACGAGGGAGAAAGGAATGTGCAGGGCTGTGGGCAGTGCATGGTGGAGTTGAAGTACCTGGATCAGATTGAACATCTCCTAAGCTGCTGCAGCCATTCTGTAAGTTTCAGATTCAAAAACCATGGAACAAAAAACCGATATCTGATTCTAGGGAAACTGAACTTCAGGCTCTTGATTCCTCAGTGATTTTGGACCTTGCTCAGAAATGAATTTGTATGTGTTGAGACACACATCAAAGTGGTGCCATGCCCAATGTATCAATTGTATTTCAATATACAGATTTTTCAGATCCATTCAGATATCTCAATATGCACAAAATAGCAAAACATTTTTCTGTCTAATTTACCCCTTCTGTGAACACAGAGTGATAAGGTTTGTTTATTTTTTTGTAGCAAGTTCCATGTTGGCTTTATTGAATGTTTCATCTTCTTTGTCAGCATGAAAAGATAGAGTAAAATCTGGAATTATATACCATTTGGGTTAACAGGAGCTGTACAATAAATGTTAAAATACCAATGAGGAAATGGGTACCAGATAGATTGAAAATCTGGGCATGATGAGGAAGAACCAACATAGATTTGTGAATGGTTATCCATGGCTGATCATACAGTTAAGGATGTCACACACTGTTTCCCTGGGTTAGTATTTAGAACACTGAAGTGAAAATTCACAGTATAGAAAATACTTGAAGATCTGACACCATCGGAACATGAAAACACAGAGAGGGAGAGGTATGAGGTTCGAAGTTAGGAGGTGAGAGATGGAAGAGGTAAAGGGCGAAAGTAGATTTAATCTGATGGAAATGATAAAGGACGATGTGAGAAGGGGAAGGAGGAGTGACACTGAGAGGAAGTAGTGGGCAAGTGCAGAGAATAGAAGGTTTAAAAGTGTGCCAGAATGGGGAATGGAAAACAAGAGAAGGAAGCGGTTTTAGATATGTTCAGATATTAAAGAAATCAGTGTTGTTGGCTCCAGGATTGGATCAGAACAACTACATTAATTGAATAAGGAATATACTAATGAACTAAGGCAAATGAAAAACAAATAAATTCGGGTCAACGGACCAATTGAGAGCTGGAGAGAACAAACTGAAAGATAAGCATTCAGCAGTGATGTAGATGAACCAGACTGTCTGTGTATGTGAGTGGGTGTGTGGGTGGTTGTGAAGGAGGGAGAATAAAGACCTTTGATATCTCCCAGATACAGCATCCAAATGTCACAACAAATATGTTTGTGTACAACTCATATTCAATGAAAGGCATACCTGTTGTCTTTCTCTGTAATACCTGACATGTTTTACCTGGATTTTGTGAAGTGAGATTCTAGATAATAGTGGAATTCTCTGGCAAAGCTTGCCTGCTTCAAGATGCTTTTGGTGCAGAGTTTAATCTATCTGTGGGGCTTTTGGAAAACCTCTTGGGGCAGTTAATGAAGGAGAGGCAGTTTGATGACGGACAGGTGTCACACAGAGAACAGGGTGGTGATAACCAGCAAGTCCCCAACCTAAGCAGATGGTTTAGGTTTAGGTTTTTTCTACCAACTGGCCGCACCATTTACTGAAATGCCTTTGTAAAGTAATATTGACATTCTGTACATTCTGTGGGATCACAGCCCTCTGATGAAAAACGTTCATATAAATCCCAATTCTCTCCAAAGGAACTTGTCTTCCAAAATTGTTGACATCACCCTTGTGCTAGAATGAGGAAAAAGACTCTCATTATGCCCCCACAGTCCCTTTCAGAATCCTGGAACTCTCAATATGATCACTGGCATATTTTTTCAAGTACATTTCAACCAATTCAGATTAATCTGTCTTCAGTGGACCTTCCCCTCACTCCAAAAATCCATCTGATAATCAATATTTCAAGCAAATATTTCCTGTCTTAGGTACACAGACCAAAGCAACATATGAACTCCAAAGGGACAATAACTGGGTACTTTTTTATAGACCACCCACCAATAACAGGGATATTAAGGAGCAGATAGGGAGGCAGATTCTTGAATGATGCAGTAATAATAGGATTGTTCTGATGGGAGATTTTAATTTTCCTTTTATTGATTAGCATCTCCTTAGCGCAAGTGGTTTGGATGAGGTGAAGTTTGTTAGCTGTGTTCAGGAAGGTTTCCTGAGGCAATATGTAGATAAGCCTACAAGAGGAGAGGCAGTACTTGATCAAGTATTGGGAAACAAACCTCGTCAAGTGTCAGATCTCTCAGTAGGAGAGCATTTTGGAGGCAATGACCACAACTCTATCTTCTTCACCACAGTGTTGGAGAGGGTTAGGAGCAATCTGGGAAAACATTTAATTAGGGTAGGGGGAAATATGATACTATTGGGCAGCACCAATTGGGAGCAGATGTTCTCAGGGAAATGCACAGCTGAAATGTGGCAAATGTTCAGGGAATGTTTGCATGGAGTTCTACATAGGCATGTTCCATTGAGGCAGGGAAAGGATGGTAGAGTTAAAGAATCATGGTGTACAAATTATGTAGAAAATCTAGTTAAGAAGAAAAGCTTACGAAAGTTTCAAGAAACTAGGCACGGTTAGAGCTCTAGAAAATTACAAGTTTGCTGGGAAGGAGCTTAAGAACGGAATTAGGAGAGCCAGAAGCATCCATGAGAAGGCCTTGTTGAGCAGGATTAAAAAAAGCCCAAGGCCTTCTACAAGTATGTGTAGAGCAAGAGAATGAGCCGAATGAGAATAGGACAAATCAGGTCTAATAGTGGAAACGTGCATGGAGCCAGAGGATGTAGTGGAAGTACTTAATGTATACTTTGCTTCAGTATTCACCAGGGAAAAAAACCTTGGCAATTGTGGGGATGACTTACAGTGGACTGAAACACTTGAGCATATAGACACTAAGAAAGAGGATGCGCTAGAACTTTTGAAAAGCATTAAGTTAGATAGGTCACCAGGACCGGATGAGATATACCCCAGGCTACTGTGGGAAGTGAGGGAGGAGATTGCTGAGACTGTTGCAATGATCTTTGCTTCACAAATAGGAACAGGAGAAGTACCGGAGGATTAGAGGGTTGCAAATGTTGTTCCCTTGTTCAAGAAAGGGAGTAGAGATAACCCAGGAAATTATAGACAAGAGAGTCTGACTTCAGTGGTGGTTAAGTTTTTGGAGAAGATCATGAGAGGCAGGATTTATGAGCATTTGGAGAGACATAATCTGATTAGGGATAGTCAGCATGGCTTTGTCAAGGACAGGTCATGCCTTACATGCCAGATTGAATTCTTTCAGAATGTAACAAAATGCATTGATGAAGGTAGAGCAGTGGATGTAGTGTATATGGATTTCAGAAAAGCATTTGATAAGGTTCCCCATGCAAGCCTCCTTCAGAAAGTAATTAGGCATGGGTTCCAAGGAGACCTTGCTTTGTGGATCCAGAATTGGCTTGCCCACAGAAGCCAAAGGGTGGTTGTAGATATTCTGCATAGAGGTCAGTGACCAAATGTGTTCCACAGGGATCTGTTCTGGGACCTCTCCTCTTTGTGATTTTTATAAATGACCTGGATGAAGAAGTAGAAGGGTGAATAAGTAATTCTGCTAATGACACAATGGTTGGAGGTGTTGTGGATAGACTGGAGGGTTGTCAGAGATTACAGCAGAACATTGATGGGATGCAGAACTGGGCTGAGAAGATAAGTATGAAGTGGTTCATTTTGGCAGATCAAATTTGAAGACAGACTATAATAAAAATGATAAGATTCTTGGCAGTGTGGAGGATTTTAGAGTTCTTGGGGTTCATGTCCATGTCTATAGGACACTCAAAGCTGTTGCGCAGGTTGACAGAGTTGTTAAGAAGGTATATAGTGTGATGGCGTCCATCAACCATGGGATTGAGTTCAATCTATATAAGACCTTGGTCAGACCCCACTTGGAGTACTGTGTTCATTTCTGGTTACCTCACTACAGGAAGGGTGTGGATACTAGAGAGAGAGTGCAGAGGAGATTTACAAGAATGTTGCCTGGATTAGATGGTGTGCCTTATGAGAATAACTTGAGTGTACTTGGCCTTTTGTTCTTGGAGCGATGGAGGATGAGAGGTGACCTGATAGAGGAGTATAATATCATGAGGGGCATCGATTGTGTGGATAACCAGAGGTTTTTTCCCAGGGCTGAAATGGCTAACACAAGGCGTCATAATTTTAAGGTGCTTGGAAATGGGTACCAAGGGGATGTCAGGGGTAAGATTTTCACACAGAGAGTGGTAGGTGTATGAAATACACTGCTGTCAGTAGTGGTGGGGGGGGGGATACAATAGGGTCTTTAAAAAGCCTCTGAGATAGGAACATGGAGCTTCGAAAAATAGAGGGCTATGTGCTAGGGGTATTTTAGGCAGTCTCTAGAGTAGGTTACATGGTCGGCATAAAATTGTGGGCCGAATGGCCTGTAATGTGCTGTAAATTTCAGTGTTCTACATTCTATGTTCCATATGATGCTTTACAGTCACACTGCAGAGTATCAGTGAGACTTCCTTGAGCACCACACACAAAATGCTGGAGAAACTCAGTAAGTCTGGCAGCATCTATGGAGGGGACTAAACAGTTAACATTTTGGGCAGAGACCCTTCATCAGGACTGGAGAGGAAGTGGGTAGAAGCCAGATTAAGAAGGAGAGATGAGGGGAAAAAGCACAAGTAGGCAGGTTACCAGGGGAAAGTATTTGGGTGGTGGAAGAGTGATGGGAATTAAGAAGCTGGGAGATGATGGGTGGCTGAGGTAAAGGGCTGAAGAGGAAGGAGTCTAATAGGAGAGAATAGTGGACCATCGAATAAAGGGAAGGAAGAAGGAAATCACAGAGACATAATAGGCAGTTGTGGAGAAAAGAAAGGGTGGGAGGGTACCAGAAAGAGGAATGCAAAAAGGGAGAATGAGAGAGGGGAAGAAACTACTGGAATTTACAGAAATCCATTTTCATGCTATCAGGTTGGAAGCTACCCAGACAGGATATGAGTTATTGCTCCTCCAACCCAATTGCTTTTTTTCTCCAAAGCTCTTACAGTAACAGACAAAATGCTATTTGACATCATAAATTGCTTGTTCCAACTGCAGATTAAGCTTCTGCATCTGGAGAACCAATACGTCAGGACCTCTCCGCACACCATGTCATCAAGTTTGCAGATGGCACCACAGAGATCTGTTGGGCTTGAAATTCTGCCCTGTGTTCCCTGGGTGTAGCGGAATACCCAGTTTCGCTTCCCCCCTCCCTTGCATTCCGGTCTCCTAATATTACGTGAGCCACTCCTGACCTGTAATGGCAGTCTCGAATTAACCCTAACATTAACCCTAACACTCCCTCCCTTGGCCTCCCACAGGCCACATCCCTTACAAGCTTTTCCGCGGCTGCCGGGATCAGGCAGGGAGGTGAGCGTCCCCCGGCACTCTTTGGTGTGTCCTCCCTACTTGCTTATCCTGATTTGTCCGACCTAGGGTCACAAAATATGGGTAGGGGTTCCCTAAACATCCGCAATTTTTACAAGTAGCATGCAACATTTCAGAAAACTTATTCAAGAACAAATTCACAATCCCCCCCTTGCCATGGTCCATTTCAGTCCGTGTCCTCCCATAGCGCGTCCGCTTTCCGGGAGGGCCGTGTCCTCCCCTTCCACCGGGAACAAGGGTGCCTGGTACGCCAGTGGAGGTCCATTCTTTCCAGTCAAGGCTCGATCTATAGTCCGGATGACTAGGGTCCTGATACAGGGTATGCAACAACAATCACACGTGATAAAGATAGCAATTGAAATAGACAGTCCTAGAGCCGACTGTCCCAGAAACGCTCCCCACTTACCAAAGGTCTTATTCAGCCAATCTACCACTGGGTTGTTTACCCCAGATTGCTCTTTCAGCTCGTTGGCCAACGCCCGGAGTTCTATCAGGCTCTTAGTCAGCTTTCCGTCTGGTCCGCCCCGTTCCCCACCAAACATCATCCCAGGAGGCACACCACTGCCCTCCCGCCATTCGTTTATTGGGAAAGATGGGTGGATACCCTAGTCCGAGTGCCACAAAGGGACACATGTAGACTTCGTATCCTTTCCATCCGGCCTCTGAACCTCCCCAGCAGTCAATCACATCACAAAGGTCAAATTGAAAAACTTTATCCCTCTTTGGGTCGGCGTCTAATATCACTCTGGCCCCACAGGGGTCCGGCGCTCCCTGAACGAGACGTCCCAGGAGAGCGGTGATACTTATCCACCCCAACATCCAGCCACTCATCCTTGCCCGTTTCCTTCCCCGTGCCCTCTTCGTCAATCGTTTCAATTAGATTAATTTGGCTTCCTTTTAATCTGGAGCAGTGAGAAAATGATGCCAGTTATTGTCCCCCTCCCTTCTTACCTTTTAATGCCCTGTTGGAGACCTCGGTGACAGGGTATAGACCATGCCACCGTTTTTCATTCCAGGTGAGCTTCCCCGGGCCTCGGAGGAACACTTCCACTCCTACCTTGATGGTGTCCGACCCCTGCGGCTGCTCACTGTTAGATTATTGAACTCGCACAGTTATCAATTTTACCATATTTCTAAAAACTCTCATATACTCTGTCACTCAACACGCAAACGTCTGAGTTTTGGTAACTTGAAGTTGAAGTGCTCCATGGCTCCCTAGTACACGGAGAGGATCAAATGTGGGACAGTCGCCTTTCAAAACCTGACCTTCGCGTGGGAGATTTCTCCTCTTAACAACCAGTCTAAGGTAGGCGCCGTCAGTATCCCTGTGTACTACGGTGTACCGCGACACTTTTCTCCTCCTCACTCCTGAGACTTTTATGCCCTTCGTGGGTGGCGGGTACCCTCACTCAGAAGACTTTTCCACGGGCGGAGGATCTTCCTAAAAACAGATAAGAGTTAGTACTTACCAGTCACGATTCTGCACCGGGAACGATCTCTCCCAGGGTAATTTGGGGTTGGTGAGGATCCGTCAGCAGACAAGATCTAACTCAGTGATTTAACTATCTAGTGGAAGTCTTCGATATAACAGGCACTTCCTGACCTTAGTCGAGCTTGCGGCCGCAAGTTGTCTGCTGTCGGACCCGCCAGCCTGTGTTGTCTCTCCCTCCCCACGTCGGGGTCACCAAATGTTGGGCTTGAAATTCTGCCCTGTGTTCGTTTAGGAAGAGAGACAACCAACACCGGAATATTACAAAACTTGGGTTTATTGCAGAATTCGTAACTGGGACAGCGAATCCACGGAGTCGCTGGAGAAGGCGCGTTCTGTCTTCCCCTTACAATCTGCTCTTATTTATATCCCTTTCCCCCCAGCACAACCCCTTGCTACACATATTTGGTAAGGCCGAACTTTGTTGTACATATTAGGTAAAATCGGGCACTTGTGTCCATCTTATTGGCCTGATGCCATTCACTCACGAGTTACCTGTTTCTTTTGTTTACTGAATCGCGTGACACTAGCAGTTTCGGTGTAGCGGAATCCCCAGTTTTGCTTCCCCCCTCCCTTGCATTCCGGTCTCCTAATATTACGTGAGCCACTCCTGACCTGTAATGGCAGTCTCGAATTAACCCTAACATTAACCCTAACAGATCGGACTTACCAACAACTTCAAGTTGTAGTACAGAGAGGAAGTGCAAATGGATGGTAATGTAATTGGTGGAAACGTACTTAATTCACAGCCACCAACATTAAGTTGGGGTTCACTTTAAGAGGCCAGTCTGACATGATGGTGCAATTACATAAAGAAGTTTTACTGAGAATTGTGTTCAGTGTTTGGAGTACAGTCCAATAAATGATTTGTTCTGCTTTTTCTTGAACATAAAACATCTCCGCTCTTTTTATTTGTGAAAACCTGCATTGGTGACCCCGATGCTCTTGGACAATTGCAGAGCTCTTGAATATATTGGTCACTGCAGTTGCTTTGAAACTGCTGGTGTTCTGGGAGCAATATGCCATTACTTGGATTGTACAAGCTGAGACCCAATTCACCTTGCCAGTAATCGATGCTGACAACACCAATTATTTCTATGTGGTAGCATCACTCAGCAACTCTGTGACTGTGAGATGGTGAGTTTACTTGAATATCTCCCTGAACACAATAAATACTGATCACTGAAAACTCACCTTTCACAGAATTTTGGACAACTGGATTCTGAGCTCAGGAAACAGCTGCTCTGCTTGCTTGGCCTCAGCAATGCTAAGCTGTTGGATCTAATAAACCACATGCTGTCTCGCTTGGGGAATCACTATCCTTGTTTTCTTTTTAAAGAAATCCATGCAGCAAATGCCTGATCAAATTGGCGCAGCTCTCACTAATGCACACATGAAGGACTACAGGGAGCTTGCTACAATGGCTGACAGTCTACAATCAGCCAGGCAGTGGTGCATCATTCTTCCTTTAGCTAAGTCAATAAGCCCGTCTGCAAGGCCCCCAAAATAAGGATGCCCGCAGCTGTGAAACAGATGTTACTGGACTTGTGTTTTTGCCATGCTCACTTTGGTACGAACGCTAGTGCCAGAGCACTGGAACATCAGAGATCTGTGAACACGATGGGTTCCAGCTGCCAGGGACATCTATTGTTCATTACAAACACCCTTTCAGGGTGACGCTTCCTGTGTGGTGAGGGTGCTCAAGTGAGTGTGCTGCCTGTATCGCCTATTGATGAGAAACAAAGAGTGACAAAACCTCGCTGGAGGCCGCCAACGACAGCAGGATACAGACTTACAGGACACGATGGGAGACACTCTTCTTCAGTGAGCAACATTACATATGGGACTTCATCCTGGGTAAAGTGGCTAGACCCCTGCTCGTTGCAGATTTTCTGTGTGCCCAAGGACTGTTTGTTGATCTTAAGAGCTGCTGGCTTTTGGATGTCAAGGTCTTTGGGTTATCATCCTGCACCGCAGTATGTTCCCCACAAAGACTCTGTCAAGCACATGCACCACTGCATGTGAGTTTACTCCACTGCTAGATGAATTCCCAGACCTCACCAAGCCCACATTCAACACTACAGTCACAAAACATGGAGTCGAGCACGGCCCAGTAATCCATGGCCACATGTGTAGACTGGTCTGTATGCAGCAATGCCAACAAGCCTACATATCAGTTCACAAATGGGACACAACATATGAAGGGAAAAATAATGTTGTGGCTGATTGCCTCTCACGGCAAGCTGTTGAGGCCATACACATGGGGGTTGACTATGCTGGCATGGCTGCCGAACGAGCTACTGACCCAGAGGTCCGGGCATACTGATCAGTAGTCATGGGCCTGATATTAAGTTCAAGAAAGCTGGGTTTCTCTCCTGTGCAATGTTTCAACTGGTTGACCCTGCCCCATATTGTCCACAAACTGGAGACGGACTGTTTTTGACTCCACAAATGACCTTTAGCGTCAGGGCCGGAAGGCCTCTCAGAAACTGGTTGCACTAATGTCTGTGTGGCACAGCCTTAGCGAGTACATTCACAATCAGAATGCAGCCTGTGTGAAGTGTCAGAGCGCAAAAATTAACTGTTACCTTCAGGCACCACTGACACCTTTTAAGCTCCCTGAGTGACAGTTTGACCATGTCGAGGTGGACCTTGTTGGTCCTCTTTGCACTTTCCACAGTTTCATGCACATTCTTACCTTGGTGGACTGTAAAACCAAGTAGCCAGAGGCCGTCCCACTGGCATCGAGGAAGGCCGCAGATGTGGCTCAGGCTTTCATCAGCACCTGGGTTGGTCAGTTCATCACCCCATCTGATATTTCCTCTGACCACAGTCCCCAATTCATATCAGACCTCTGGGCTATGATGTCTCCGAACCTTGGTGTTAGGCTATATCACATTAGAGCATATCATCCCTAGTCCAATAGTCTGTGTGGGCAGTTTCACTGCTCCTCAAAGGCTGCTTTGAGGGATTCCCTGGTGGATGGGTGTTGGCATAATTGTCTCCCAGTGGTCCTACTGAGGCTCATAACTGCACCAAAAGAGGTCCTGCAGTCATTGGCGGCTGAGTCATTATAGGTACAGCCATTACGAGTGCCAGGTGATGTTATTCTGGATGCCACGACCACCTGATTGGCCTCTCAACAGCATTCCTCCCTCCTCAGTAAATTCCTTTGCAGCTATTCCTACCTCCCATCAATGGCCTAGTTCTGTTCCCTTACAATGGCCTAGTTCTGTGTTTTGGAACAGAGAAAAAGAATGATATCATATATAAGAGGGGTAAATCCAAATGTATTTCTGTAGATTGCTTTACACCAGCCCAGCAAGACTTGGAGAATTCCATTACCATGCCCCCTGCCATGACATGACCATGAACACGTCAACACAACTCTGGATGAGCTAGGGGCCTCTGAGCTGCCTCCACCCATGAAGCATAGGACCCAAGCCGGGCAGTTTGTCCGAGCTCCAGAGAAGGTCACACTGCCGTTTTTAGTGAATTCTGGGGTGGTCTGTGCAGGGTAATGTAATTGGTGAAAACGTACACCATTCACAGCCACTGACATTGAGATGGGATTCAATTACGAGGCTGGTCTCACACGATTATGGAATTACATAATGTTCTTTTACCACACTTTGCATTCAGTGTTCAAAGTACAATAAACAAGTTTTTACAGGTTTTCTTAAACATAAAACACCTCCGCTGTTTTCATTTGTGAAAACCTACAGAGTAACTGGTGTGCTGAAGTGAGAACAACAACTTAAGCCTGAACATAAGGAAGACGAAGGCAATAATTGTGGATTTTAGGAAGGTGCAGATCAGAATCAGATTGAATATCACCGGCATATGTCATGAAAGATGAACCATCCCCCTCTGCGCATACATGGCTCCTCCATAGAGAGAGTTAAGTGCGCAAGATGACCTCACCTGGTTATTCAATATCACCTCCCTGAAAAAGAAGGCACAGCAGCATCTCCACTTCCTGAGGAGATTGAGGCAAGTGAGGATCCCACTCTCCTCATCTTAACTGAATTCCACAGAAGCACCATTGAGAGCGTCCTGACATACTGCATCTTCATCTGGTATGGGAGCAGCAGAACATCAGACCAGAAGTCCCTACAAAGGACTGTGAGAATGGCAGAGAGAATCATAGGGGTCTCCCTATCATCTATCATGGATATTTCCCAGGAGCACTGCGCATGCATGGGTCTTAGTACTATCAAGGATCCCACACATCCATCTAGCATCCTCTTTGACTTTCTACCATCAGGCAAGAGACTCTGATGCATGAAGTCAAGAATGCTCAGGATGGGAAACGGCTTCTTCCCTCGGGTCACTGGGCTTCTGAACTCTCTGCTGCATCACATTTGAATTGTCAGTGGATAATGTGTACTGCACCCTACAATATTTAATTTATGCACTTTATTTTGTTTACCTTTGTGTAATTCATTTATATATATATATAAGTCGTACTTTCCTAAGTTATTGAGTGTGATATGTGTGTTATATGTACTACTGAGCTTTACACCTGGTCCAGAGAAACATCTCGTTAGATGGTATACATGTGTATAGTTAAATGACAATAAACTTGACTTGACTTGATCAACATTTGCTGGCCTCTCACCACGTAAAACATTCCATTTTGCTATTTCTCCCATCAAAAATCCCCGTGTCCTTGTGTTTTGTGTAAACTCCTTATCCTAGCACATTCAGCAAATTCCTTGATAGTATTTATTGATTTATTGCTTGGGATACAGTGTGGAATTAGATCTTCCAGCCTATCAGGCTGGGCTGCCCACTAATTTAACCGTAGCCTAATTGTGGCACAATTTACAATGACCAATTAACCTACCAACCAACACCATAAGGCCATAAAGCGTAGAAGCAGAATTAGGCCATCTGGCCTATTGAGTCTGCTCCACCATTCAATCATGGCTGATCCTTTTTATTCCTTTTTCTCCTCCTCAACCCCCAGTTCCCAGCCTTCTCCCTGTAACCTTTGATGCCATGTCCAATCAAGGACCTATCAATTTCTGCCTTAAATACACCCAACAACCTGGCCTCAATAGCTGCATGTGGCAAAAAAAATTCCACATATTCACTAACCTTTGGCTAAAGAAATTTCTGTTTTGGTGCCCCTTTATTCTGAGGCTATGTCCTCTTGTCCTAGACACTCCCACCATGGGAAACATCCTTTCCACATCTACTCTGTCTAGGCCTTTTAACATTTGGAAGGTTTCAATGAGATCCTCACTCATCCTTCTGAATTCCAGCGAGTAGACCCAGAGCCATCAAAATTTCCTCATATGATAACCTTTTTATTCCTGGAATTATGCTTGTGAACCTCATCTGGACCCCCTCCAATGCTGGCACATCTTTCCTAAAATTAGCGGCCCAAAACTGTTCACAATAGCCAAGGTGAGGCCTCACTAGTGTCTTATAAACCCTCTGCATCACATCCTTGTTCTTGTATTCTAGACCTCTTGAAATGAATACTAACATGGCATTTGCCTTCTTCACCACTGACTCTACCTGCAAGTTAACCTTCAGGGTGTTCTGCACAAAGACTCCCAAGACCCTCTGCATCTCAGATTCCTGGGTTTTCTCCCTGTTTAGAAAATAGTCTGCACATTTATTTTCTATGATCATGCATTATTTTATGACCATGCATTTTTCAACATTGTATTTCATTTGCCACTTCCATGCCCATTCTCCTAATGTCTAAGTCCTCCTGCATTCTTCCTGTTTCCTCAACACTACCTGCCCCTCCACCAGTCTTCGTATTATCTGCAAACTGGCAACAAAGCCAACTATTCCATCATCTAAATCATTTATATACAGCATAAAAAATTGGTCCCAATACTGACCCTTACGGAACACGACTAGTCACTGGCAGCCAACCAGAAAAGGATCCTTTTATTCCTGCTCACTGCCTCTTACCAATCAGTCAATGCTCCAGCCATGTTAATAACTTTCCTGTAATAACTTGGGCTCTTAACTTGGTAAGCAGCCTCATGTGTGGCACCTTGTCAAAGGTCTTCTGAAAGTCCAAATATACAGCATCCACTACATCCCCTTTATCTGTCCTACTTGTAATCTCTTCAAAGAATTCCAGCAGGTTCGTCAGGCAGGATTTTCCCCGGAGGAAAGCATGCTGACTTTGTGCTATCTTGCCCTGCATCACCAAGTACTCCATCACCTCATTCTTAACAATTGACTCTAGCATCTTCCCAACTACTGAGGTCAGGCTAACTATTCTATAATTTCCCTTCTGCTGCCTTCCTCCTTCCTGAAAGAGTGGAGTGACATTTGCAAATTTCCAGTCCTCTGGCACCATGCCAAAGTCCAATGATTTTTGAAAGATCATTTCAAATGCCTCCACAATCTCTAACGTTACCTCTTTCAGAACCCTAGCGTGCAGTTCATTTGGACCGGGTGACTTACGTACCTTCAGGTCTTTCAGCTTTTTGAGTACATTCTCTCTTGTAAAAGAAACTGCACCCACTTCTCTTTCTTTACACACTACAACATCAGGCATACTGCTAGCATCTTCCACAGTGAAGACTGATGCAAAATACTCATTTAGTTCATCAGCCATCTCTTTGTCCCCCATTATTATTTCTCCTGCCTCATTTTCTAGCAGTCCTATATCCACTCTCAATTCTCTTTTATTTTTAACATACTTGAAAAAACTTTTACTATCCACTTTGATATTATTTGCTAGCTTGCTTTCAAATTTCATCTTTTCCCCTCTGATGATATTTTAGTTGATCTCTGTCAGTTTTTAAAAACTTCCCAATCCTCTATCTTCCCACTAATTTTTGCTTTGTTGTATGCCTTTTCTTTTGCTTTTACAATAGTTTTGACTTCCCTTGTCAGCCACAGTTGTACTATTTTACCATTCGAGTATTTCTTCATTTTTAGAGTATACTTGTACTGCACCTTCCTCACTTTTCCCAGAAATACATGCCTTTGCTGCTCTGCTGACATCCCTGTCAGCAGCTCCTTCCAATTTACTTTGGCCAACTCCTCTCTCATTCCGCTATAATTTCCCTTACTTCACTGAAATACTGCTACATCAGGCATTACTTTCTCCTTATCATATTTCAAGTTGAACATAATCATATTGTGATCTCTGGTACCTAAGGGTTCTTTTACCTCAATCTCCCTAATCGCCTCCAGTTCATTACATCACACCCAATCCAGTACAGCTGATCCCCTAGTAGGCTCAATGACAAACTAATCTAAATAGCTATCACTCAGGCATTCAACAAACTCACTCTCTTGAGATCTATTACCAACCTGATTTTCACATTTAACATGCATGTTAAAATCTCCCATGATGGCCACAACATCATGTCTGGCAATCTGTAATAGTGCAACAAGATCATCTACCTTATTTCTTATACTACATGCACTTAGATACAGTACCTTGAGTACAGTATTTGCTGTCCTTTCTGATTCTGTATCACTAATGATTTGATACTCAGCCTGTTGGCTACAACTAAGTCCCATCACCTGCCTGCCCTTCCCGACAATCTGACTGCATGCTAGCTTTACTTTTTTACCATCTGGACAATCCTGAGTCCCTTCACTCCAGTTCCCATCCCCCTGCCAAATTACTTTAAACCCTCCCCAACAGCCCCAACAAACGTGCCTGCAAGAATATTGGTCTCCCTCGGGTTCAGGTGCAACCCATCACTTTGGAACAGGTCTTCGCTCCCCCAAAAGAGATCCCAATGATTCAAGAACCTGAAACCCTGCCCCCTGCACCAGCTTCTCAGCCACGCATTTATCTGCCCAATCATCCTGTTTCTGCTCTCACCGGGGCATGGCACAGGCAGCAATCCAGAAATTACTTCTCGGAAGGTCCTGCTTCTCAGCTTTCAACCTAACTCTCTAAATTCTCTCTTCAGGACCTAATTGCTTTTCCTTCCTATGCCATTGGTACCAATATGTACCAAGATATCTGGCTGCTGACCCTCCCTCTCCAAAATGTTGTGGATGCGATCTGAGACATCCCTGACCCTGACACCTGGGAGGCAACACACCATCCGTACAAACAAGTTGGATGAACTCAGCAGGTCGGACAGCATCCGTTGAAATGAGCAATCAATGTTTCGGTCAACACACCATCTGGTTGTCCCCTTCACATCCACAGAATCTCCTGTCTGTCCCCCTCACTATTGAGTCCCCTATCACTACCGCTCTGTTCTTCTCTCTCTTTCCCTTGTGCACCATGGACCCGTGCTCAGTGCCTGTAACCCGGTCAGCATGGGATTCTCCCGGGAGGTCATCCCTCACACAAGTATCCAAATTGGTATACTTGTTTTTCAGGGGAATGGCCAGAGGGGCGCTCTGCTCTCACTGCCTATTTTCATTTCTCCTGACAGTCAGCCAGCTGCTTGCCTCCTGCAACTTTGGGGTGACTACTTCCCTGTAACTTTGATCTGTCATCTCCTCACTCTCCCGTATAAGCCAAAGGTCATCTAGCTGTTGCTCCAGATCCCTAACACTGTCTTCAAGGAGCTGCAGCTGGATGCACCTCACGCAGGTGTAGTTTCCTGGGAGACTTTGGGTCTCCCAGTTCTCCAACATCTGGCACGAATAACATACACGAGCCACTTAAATGGGACAGGAAGAGAAGAAAAGAAGATGAAAAGGAAACTTTAACAGACACTTTATACAGAGCCGATGCTCTTCTGAGCCAAAGCCTGTCACTTCTACTCTTACCTCTGGCCTACTGCCAACAATGGCCATTCCGACAATGTCCATTCTGACAATGGCCGTTTGGCTTATCCCTTCTGTACTTTTATTTAGTTCGTAGAGGTCTGTTGATGTGGCTAATAGGCCTCGTAGAATGGACAAATGCCCGTGAAGCCCTCTTTTTAAATAACTGCTGCCGACCTGCGAGAAATATCTCTGCGTAGAGCTCTGTTGATGCCGCTGATAGGTCCTGTATGACTTTGGACTGCGGGAGATGTCCGTAGTAACTGGAGGAAACTTGCATTATCACGGGGAGAACGTGCAAATTCCTTAAAGACGGTGGAAATTCAACCCCGGTCACTCCTACTGTAAAGTGTTATGCTAACCCCTATGCTCCCATCCATATTCCAACTATACCCCTCCCAACTGCACAAATTCCTCCCATAACACTAAATCCAGACCTGCTCAATCCTGTGCAGTTTATTACTGACTCCGGATCTCCCTCTGTGTGTTTGCTGCTCTGTGTTACACTCTCTGCAGGGTGGTTGTCCATTTGTTGTTCATCAATTCAACACATATCCTTCCCTTTTTCTCCAATAGATCTTCCCTCCACACACTATGCCTGAGCTGTCTGCGTGTCAGAAATGAATAAACTCCAACCATTCAAAGTCCTATGTAAAATAACCAAACTGATCACAATGAGTTCACGGAAGGAGGTGAACTACACAGAAACATGTGCATATTGAATGTACTGAGGTTTCTCAGTGGAGCTGAAAGACTGTACTGGAGTGGGGTCGATTCACTGGGACAGACAGCACTTTAACTATTATTTTCTTATATTTTATTTGAAAATTATCCAATAAACCTGTGTATCAATAGCCATCAGACATTTACTGACAGTCAATGTTGCAGTCACAAACAATTTCCTGAATGAGCTTATATTAAAGATGAATTGGTAAATGCTACACTTGGAGAGTACGATAGGGAATTGGGGAGTCGGTTGTCTGATGGGAGAAATAGCGAAACAGAAGGTTTTGCACAGTCAGGAACCAGTAAATGATTGTGTGTGAATGAACTCTGGCATTCTGGTTCAAATGATGCAGAAACTTAATCTGTCAGTTGAATGAGAAATTATGAAGTGATATAGCATTTGGTCAATTATTGTTGGACTTTGGAGAACAGAAACATGGGAATCTCACTGATATTCTACACTGTTACACTGAGACCTCACTTGGAGTTCATTAAATTCACTCAGATGTAAGGAAAATGTACAAATGATATCTTAAAGATTTGCATTAACTGCACTTCCCAGCAACTAGATAGTACAGAAAATATTAGTCGATCAACAAGATCTTATTAATACATCTCAACTCTTACAGAGAGAGAAAAAACAATGGACCTGTGTAGAACAAAGAAGAATGTGAGTTAAACAATAACATGTTCTGCAAATCTTCTCTCACAATTTGACACCTGCTTCAGTTTTATTAAACTTGTTCAGTTACTCTCCAATCAACAATCCACCAACTTTCCTTTAACCCTTTCCACACACTGATACTCTAAACCATTCACATTTTAGTTCTGACAAACTGTTGGTGATTTCAGTGAGACCCCGCCCCTTGATATTGGAAAAAATATATCTTTATTTTGATATTCTCTCCTCTCTGTATGTACCTTTGATCGTTCACCAACTCTGTTCACCCTCTGTCAGCCCTCCCCATCACCCCATGCCTCACTCACTTTCTCTGCCCTGCACCCCACTTTCTCTCCAGTGTGAAACTTGTTCTACACAGTTCCAGTGCATATTTATCTTTACTTTCCCATATCTTCCTATGCAAATGCTCTATAAATGTGCAATACTTGCAGTCTTTTAATATCATATTTACAAGATCTATACATTTTTTCTTCTGAATAAGGGTTAGCTTTGTGTTCTTTTGAACAAACTCTCCAGGAAATTGTTGATGTCTTCTTCTTGTCTCCTTGATGAATGCATCAGTCTTTAGTGCTGATAAACGACTGGTGACACCGACAGGAAAACATGGGACAGGTTCCCTTTTCCTAGAAACCTACATCATCATGCCCCCAATCAAGATCCTAACTTTGACTCTTCCTTGAAATGAATCCATCTCCGATTTTCCCCTCCTCTCTAAAATCTGCAATATGGATTGGCCCATAAATTAGATTCCCAATGAAGCAGACCATGCCCAGTTCAACTAAATACTGGACAATTTCTCCAATCATCAGCAAACTTGATAGAAATTGTTGTCCACAGAGCAGTCCTGTCACAACCAGGGATGGTTTTTAGAAAGAAAGACAAGATTTGTTTTCAGTTAGTATGTGGAGGGTGTTTTATGAGTCTCATCTTGTGGTATGTAATGTTCTTTTGATTGTTTACCACTTGTGTCTAATTATTTGTCTCTGGAATTGCTCTGAATTTTCATATTGTGTTGCAGGTGTCTCATTTGGGATCATGAGCATTGTTATGCTCTATTTGTATTAATCACTTTTTCCCATATGGGGTAATTGAATTAGCACAGACTTTTCAATGTCTTGCATTGTAGCTATTGATTTTGGGGGTTATTGCTTTGTCTGGACACTGGAGCTATTTGATTGGTCCTGAATACCAACATGCTCCGGAGTGTATTCCAGGCAGTCGTGCTAGCCCCTCTTTGCTTGGTAATTGTTGGTCCTTGCCTGGTGAAACTCTGACTTTCTTCTGTGTATCGTGAATGATTTCAGTCCTTCAAGGTTCTGTATAGTTTGCCTGAGGTCTTGATAGTTTTGTTGATTAATTTTTGGAATCAACATTTTGTTTTGTTTGAAATACCAAAGATTCTGGGATTTCTGCACTTGTGTTCACTAGTGAGCCTGATAAATCCCGTATCACTCCCCTTCCTATAATTTACTCACTCACACTCAGTGTCTGTTTCATGAAGATCAAGCACATCACAGCCTTGGTCCCAAAGCAGAACAAACAGCTGGATTCCAGTGGTGAGGTCACAGTGTCACTCATTTAAAACAAAGCAACATTTGACTGAATGCAGCATTGAGGAGACCTGGTCATTCTACGACAAGGGGCATCATGGAGAGAATGTTTCAATGGTTGGATTCATTACTCACTCAAAGTAAGTTGGCTGTGGTAGAGTATTCCAGCCCAGAACATCACTGCATGAATTGCTTAGGTCAATGTCTCAGACACAACCATCATCAGCTGATTTATCAATAACTTCCAACAGCTCTCTGCTAGGCAGCGGGGACATTAACTAGAGGGTAGAGATCTTAGATAATTGGTAAGCGGTGATTAGAGGTGACAGGAGGAATCACTTTTGATCAGGAAGTTGTCAGGATCTGAAATCTACTGATAGAACATGATGGGGAAACAAGAGAAGATCCAGGGAAAGGAAGATCTGTTTGGCCCATCAGTCTCACTCCACTGGAGATCAATGGATTCATTCCCACATCAGGTTAGTTCATACATCTTCCAGAACTGTCCCTGGAAAAACGTCAAGTATCAAGCAATCTATTATCTCCACATCCTTCCAAGCTCCTTCTGAGCAGAGTTCACTGCAACCTTTTGTTGGACAGAGACCATGATTCTAAATTGAACCCAGTCCTTACAAATGGATTGCAAACTTTCCAGAGTCAGTGACAGAGAAAGATCTTCTCCGACGATGGGAAATGGATGAGAAAAAGACCAGGACAATTGTATGAATGAGTAGGTTCATCATAATCTGTAGCTGATGAAGTATTCACCTGAAAATTACATTGTAATTGTTGTTATTGATAATATTTATTGAGATCTGATTTCATGAAAAACATCATGGGAACATAAATGTTTTAGGCAGCCTCTGTTTCTCAGTGTTCAGTTACAGAGGAATATTCCACAGTCACACCTGAAGCTCACAAGACATTCCTGTGGTTTCCTACCGTTCCGTCCAACGACCTCACTTCGGAAAATCGGACCATCAGGCTGTACTCCTCCCCCCGGTTTACAAACAGAAACTGAAGCGGGAGGTCATGGTGTCAAAAGTGGTGTCGCGTTGGACAGAGGAAACGGATGAGGTCCTCCGTGACTGCTTTGAATCGGTGGACTGGTTAGTATTCAAGGACTTGGCAGCTAACCTCGATGAGTATGCCTCAGCTGTCATGGACTTTATCTGGAAATGCACAGAGGACTGTGTGTCTCGCAAGATGATCCAGGTATTCCATGATCGGAAACCTTGGATGAATTATGAGGTCCAATCCCTTTTGAAGGCTAGAGCTGCGGCTTTTAGGTCCGGGGATACCAATTGCTACATGGAATCCAGGCGTGAACTCCGGAAAGCCATTAACGGCACCAAGAGGCAATATTGAGCCAAGTTGGAAGCCCAGGCTAACCAGAGGGATGCCAGTAACTATGGCAGGGTCTAAATGAGATCACTGGGCACAAAGAAAAGGCTGGGAATATCAAAAACTGTAGTGCTTCTCTTCCTGACAAACTTAACATATTCTACGCAAGATTTGAACAGAAGAGGAGCATCCCGCCCCCTCCAGATGAACCGGACCTGGTGGCATCAAGATTCATCATCAACGAGGAGGACATTAGAAGGGCCTTCCTGAAGATAAATCCAAGGAAGTTGACGGACGGGCTCAGATGGCGTCCCGGGACGGGTTCTCCAGGCTTTGCAAGTGAGCTAGCTGGAGTGTTTGCTGACATCTTCAACTGCTCCCTGCTTCAGTCTAAGATCCCCTCGTGTTTTAAGAAGGCAACGATAATCCCGGTGCCAAAGAAGAGTAAGGTGGCATGCCTGAATGACTATCGACCTGTCACTCTGACATCAATTGCTATGAAGTGCTTCGAGTGATTGGTTACGGCACACATCAATCATAGCCTACTGGTCAACCTTGACGCTTTGCAATTCACCTACCAGAGCAACAGGTCAATGGCAGATGCCATCTCTCTGGCACTGCATTCCTCCATAGAACACCTGGAGAATAAAGACGCATATGTAAGGCTCCTTTTCATCGACTACAGCTCTGCCTTTAATACCATCATTCCAAATAAACTGATTCCTAAGCTCTGGAACCTGGGTCAGCACTCAAATCTGCGGCTGGATCTTCAACTTCCTCACGGACATGACCCTGGCTGTAAAAATAGGGGACAAGCTGTCCTCTAAAATCACTCTGAGCACTGGTGCCCCACAAGGCTGTGTACTCAGCCCCCTGCTGTACTCACTGTACACCCATGATTGTGTAGCCAAGTTTCCATCGAACTCAATATTTAAGTTTGCTGATGACACCACAATTGTAGGCCGTATCTTGGGTAATGATGAGTTTGAGTACAGAGAGAAAATTAAGAACCTGGTGGCATGGTGCGAAGACAATAACATATCCCTCAACGTTAGCAAGACGAAGGAATTGGTTATTGACTTCAGAAGGAGTAGTGGACCGCATGACCCCATCTACATCGGTGGTGCGCAGGTGGAACAGGTCAAAAGCTTTAAGTTCCTTGGGGTCAATATCACAAGTGACCTGACTTGGTCTAACCAAGCAGAGTCCACTGCCAAGAAGGCCCACCAGCACCTTTACTTCCTGAGAAAGCTGAAGAAATTTGGCCTGTCCTCTAAAACCCTCACTAATTTTTATAGATGATCTGTAGAAAGCATTCTTCTAGGATGCATCACAACCAGGTATGGAAGATGTCCTGTCCAAGACCGGAAGAAGCTGCAGAAGATCATGAACACAGCCCAGCACATCGCACAAACCAATCTTCCATCCTTGGACTCACTTTAACCGCACGATATCAGAGCAGTGCTGCCAGGATAATCAAGGACAAGACGAACCCAGCCAACACACTTTTTGTCCCTCTTCCCTCTGGGAGAAGGTTCAGGAGCTTGAAGACTCGTACTGCCAGATTTGAGAACAGCTTCTTTCCAACTGTGGTAAGACTGCTGAACGGATCCTGACCCGGATCTGGGCCGTACCTTCCAAATATCCGGACCTGTCTCTCGGTTTTTTTCTGCACTACCTTACTTTCCCTTTTCTATTTTCTATTTATGATTTATAATTTAAATTTTTATTATATTTACTATCGATTTGTACTCCAGGGAGTGCGAAGCGCAGCATCAAATATCGCTGAGATGATTGTACACTCTAGAATCAATTGTTTGGTGATAATAAAGTAATAAAGTAATAAAGTATCTTTTAAATACCAACAGAAGGCAACTAAAAAGTAATTAGAAGATAAAGAGGAATAAGAAAGTAAACTAGCCAATAAGATTAAAGAGGATACCAAAATCTTATGTATATTTAAGACAGAGTTTGACATATTCTTGATTGATCTTGGCGTGAGGGGATGCGGGTGGAAGGTAGGAGATTGGGGCTGAGAGGAGAAATGAATCAGCTATGATGAAATGGCTGAGCAGAGTTGCTGGGCCTAATGGCCTGATGGCTCCTATATCTTATGGTCTAAAACACAGGAACAACTTTTTCCTATAGATGCTGCCTGGCCTGCTGCGTTCCACCAGCATTTTGTGTGTGTTGCCATAATATGCTTCAAGGCTGCAAACACCTCCTTGCTGATAACATGCATTTGATCCAAGACTTCACTCCTTACTACCTCTACGATACTTTCCTTTGTCAAAACGGAGGAGAAATTGACATGATGGTTGATGAATGACCAAAGGTAAATCCAGAGGAGGAATGGAGAGGAAAAGCCCCATACGAAGGGGGATCCCACTGAATCATCAACAGTTTCATGGGAAATAAGATTTGAATGGCTCGGACTAAGAGTATATGGAAAGGATTAAAGGAAAGTGAATGGCTGATTGAACAGTTTTAATAAAACTGAAGCATATATCAAATTGTTGAGGGAAGGAATCTTGCAGAACATTTTCAAGATTCATTGCTCATCACACGTACATCAAAACATACAGTGAAATGTGTCAGTTACCGTAATAAGCAACACACCCGAGGATATGATTCATGCAGCCCACCAAGTGTCATCACACATTCTGGTGCCAACATATCATGTGCACAATGATTGGTGAAACAACACAGAACACAACACAATATAACACAACAACAAAAGAAATCTCATTTCTCCCTGCTGGCCATCCACCCTCCCATGCACATACACTGTCCTCCAACACTAGGACAGGCTGTCTCCAGCCTCCAGCAGAATCAGATTCACAAACATTGGGCGATCAACTTCCCCAGTGGGCTCAGAGATTCACAGACCTAGGGCTCCAGTTGTTGGGGTTCAATCTCCAGACACTTGTGGGCTGCCCCAGCAAATGCAGCATCTTTGTTAATGCAAAGAATACACTTCAGTGCATGTTTAGAACTACATGTGAAAAGTAAATGAATCTGAATCTGAACATTTGTCACCACATTGTGGACAATTAGTGTGAGGGTCCTGTTTGAGGAATTGCTCAGTCTGTGGTGCGGTAAGTCAGGATGATAAGGAATGGGTCCATTGTGCAGGGGAGGTCATAAATCATACATAATATTCGTGTTTGACAGTAGCAGGGTAAGATAGCTCTGGGACCTGGTAGTCAGAGGGTAAGATTAAACTGGGAATGTGAATGAACCATGGAGAAGGAAGGAACGGGAGAGAGAGTGAAACAGAAAGGAAGAGAAGCTGTAATCAACAGGTATGAGGGAGAAAACAGACTAGTATTGATGAGTTATCAATTATCTGTAACTATCATGTTTTCCACATACTTCTTCTCTTTTCTAGATGCAATTAACAATAAATCTTCTGATGTAGTATCTAGTAGACCTGTCACCCATTGTGGTTGTTGTGGTTGCTGACTAGTCTCCTGCATTAGGTTATAATGAAAGCAATTCAATCTCTGCCTTGAATATTTACAGTGTCTATACTTTCACACCTCTGATACAAGGATTTCCAATGATTATCTCTCTTTGAGATAATTTTTTGACTCCTCATTTCCATCTTCAATGGGGAACACTTATTCAGAACCAATGATCCCTTGTTCCAGATGCATCTGAGTGGAAATACTCTGAATATGCACTTGGTCAAGCGCAATCAAGGTCCAATCAGTCAGTTGGGTGATGAGAAAATGAAGCTGAGATGGGGTCCAGAGTTGACCCCCCTGTGAACTATGCTGCTAATGAGAGAGAGAAAAGAAGAGGGGGTAGGCATCCTGCTGCAGATGAGAGAGAGAGAGAGACATGATTTAATATTATGGTTTTAAACTGATTGTTTACCTTTGCTCCAAGGACACTTTCTTTGCCTGCTTGTAAGATTCTTGCTGAGACAGCAAGGCGGGACTAGGTGATGGATGGCCTGATGGACGGCCGGTGCCCTGCAAGTGATGATAAAAAGGTCTGCAAAGACACAAGCAGACACACCACGGGACACTGAAAGAGCGTTGTGTACCCATGTGAAGGTGGGGATTTGGAGGATCAATTCGGGGGAATCGATCAGAGACTCACAGTGTGTGAAGGTGTGACTGGTGGGGGCTTGTTTGTGTGTCCACCCTTGCCTGGGTGACAGGCTTACCACTGAAGAACGGTTGTGCCTGGTACGGTGTCACAGTCGGTGAATATAACAGGACAGGAAGACAAGAAAGGTTCGACGGCAACTGCATCACCTCTCGCTCTCTCTCCCTCTCTCTCCCTCTCTCTCTCCCCAATGGTACACCAGCAACTACCTCGACCTAAACTGAACTGAACTCTGCACCATCGTAAGACTATTCATTTACCCCTAGACTTTGAAAGAGCTTGGTTTCGATTCCTATTTCCACACTTCTGTATATATTATTGCTAACCTGTTGTATATATATTTGCATTTTTATAGTACTGTATTACTTAGTTCACTAATGAACAATATTAGTTACAGTAATACCAGACTCCAACGTGTATTCCATTTCTGCTGGTTCGGTAACCCGGTCACGGGGTATGTGACAGTTGTAAGGTTTCCATTGTCAGCAAGGTTTGTCCCTGATATTTAACGCACAACACTAGTCAAGAATGCCCTTGTGGGAGAGAACTATGGGGACATGAAACTATGGGGGGATTGCCTGCACTTCAGCAGAGATAACACTTCAAATGTAGTTCATTAGATGGAAAACAAGTGGAAGGGTTAGTTGGGACTGTTCAGAGGTGTGTGAGTTACTGACTAATCCTTCATTTCTCTAACACTCACCATTGACATTAGGTTTCTAGCAGATGAATGAGTATCAACACTTGTCTGTCAACTGTTGGACGTGCTGCTACTTGAAAAATGAGAGTGGAAACAGTTGTGAACTGAGGAGCTGAAAACGAAAAAAAGCTGCAGTCCTCACTATGAAAAAGGCCGCACAGCTCCTACAATATCTGTCTCACCAATAAATAAGAGGAACAGTATTTTACGTTACCAATGTCAAACAGTGTCCTATCATCATAAGAGAAATATTCAAGACAATCTTTTGCTGCTAAACTGCACACCACCTTTGTGCAATGACTCTAATGTATTTCTGTAGGAGGCAGTAAAACAGTCCACATCAATGCCAGCTCCTCCACCAAGATAGGGTAATCCTCCAGTACTCGGAGTTCTTAACGTCCTGCGATGTCTTATGATTGAAAAAAAGACTTTTAAAAAATACAGAAAACACCTTTGGTTGGCCTGGAGAGGCAGCTGTGTCCAAATGCGCTGATGTTCCTCAAGCTGGTGGTGTGGGTCCGGACGGTCCTGTACCTCTTTCCTGGTGGTAGCAGTGAGAAGAGAACATGGTGGGGGTCCATAATTGTGGATGTTGCTTTTCTGCATCAGCACTCCATGTAGATGTGCTCAATGGTGGCAGGGCTTTATCCATGATGAACTGGGCATTATCCATTACTTTCTGGAGGTTTTTCTAATTAAGGACATTGATGTTTCTATACCAGGCCATAATGCAACCAGTCAATATGCTCCCCAGTGCACACCTATAGCAGTCTGTCAAAGTTTTGGATGAATTGCTAAATCTCAAACTTCTAAGAAAATAGACGTGGTGCCCTGCTTTCTTTGTAATGACACTTACGTGTGAAACTCAGGACAGATCCTCTGAAATGATAACACCAAAGAATTTAAAGTGTCTGATCTTTCCTGTTTCTGATTCCCCCAAGGAGGACTGACTCATCAACATCCAGTTTCATCTTGCGGAAATCAATAGATAGATAGATAGATAGATACTTTATTCATCCCCATGGGGAAATTCAACATTTTTCCAATGTCCCATACACTTATTGTATCAAAAACTAATTACATACAATACTTAACTCAGTATAAATATATGCATCTAAAATCACCCTCTCAAAAAAGCATTAATAAATAGCTTTTAAAAAGTTCTTAAATAGTTTGCTAAAATACATTGAATGGTAACTTAAGCTCAGTCATACCCCGGCATTTTAACATATCTTGCCCCTGGCGGTTGAATTGTAAAGCCGAATGGCATTGGGGAGTATTGATCTCTTCATCCTGTCTGAGGAGCATTGCATCGATAGCAACCTGCCGCTGAAGCTGCTTCTCTGTCTCTGGATGGTGCTATGCAGAGGATGTTCAGGGTTTTCCATGATTGACCGTAGCCTACTCAGCGCCCTTCGCTCTGCTACTGATGTCATTCTCTCCAGTTCTGTGGAGAAATCAGCTCTTTCTTTGTGATGACATTGAGTGACACCACTCAGGTAGGTTTGATTCAGCCAACATCAGCATACTTAAAAATAGCAATTGGAGCTGTGCTTATCCTCCCAGTCATATGCATAAAGAAAGTAGTGCAGGTTACAGGGGGCTAGGCCCACAGCCTGGTGGTGCACCTGTGCTGATATAATTCTGGAGGAGATGTTGTTGCCAATATGACCTAATGAGGGTTTGCAAGTGAGGAAATTGAGGAAGCAGTTGCAAAAGGAGGTATATAGGCCTAGGCCTTGCATTTTATTGATTAGTTTTGAGAGGATGCTATTATTGAATGCCAAGCTGCAGTCAATGAAGAGCATCCTGATGTATACATCTTCACTGCCCAGATGTTCCAGGCTGAATGAAGAGATAATGCAAAGACACTTGCTATTTATGGAGCTACACTGATACCTCATTTCTTCAGGAACTTTGATCAAACACGGTGAATTGATTAAAAATCTTTTTTCTGCAATTCTATTATGTTGTGCAATTGCTGGTATAAAACGTGAACCTCATACTAATGACAACAAAAAATAACTAGAGTGAACAAATGAACACACTCCATTGCCAAGGCAGCAACAACACATGTTTATGGCCACATGGTAGCCAAGTGTCATCAGGCAGCCAGTACTTTCCAAATTCTTCCGATGAATTCAGACAATTTATTGTAAATTAAAAGACAATGTATACTGTTACTTGTGTGAGATGAGAAGTTATGTAAAATAATTGAGTGTTTGATAATATTGCCAAAATCTTAAAACTATGAAGAGGAAAGAGGACAATACTTAATGTGAGACTTGCCAGGATGCTCCACTATCGCCTCTGGGTTACATTATTCATTTTGTTGTAAAAATATTGTGACAACTCTCCTATCCGATGTCGGTGTTCTTTTAACTTATAGTTCTATGTTTATCGAGAACACAGTGACCAAGTTTTGGTTCAATATTACCAAATTAACTTTTGCTTACAATTTCACTGTAAACTTAGCTTTAGCATAGCCTGGTTTATAGCCATCTGACTCTTGTGACTCACCTTTGGCTGGCATTATTTTTGTACTAAACGGCATCAATATACAGACAGTCCCTGGGTTACATACGAGTTCCATTCCTGAGTCAGTCTTTAAGTTGGATTTATACATAAGTCGGAACAAGTACATCCGGTATTATTTAGCATCAGTTAGTCAAACGTTTGTCTTAGTATATAGTACATATTTTACCTTTCTATGCATATAAAACACTTCAGAAACATGTGTATTCCAATAATTAAACCACTGCATTGCTTAGTAATAATTGTAGCTTTCATTGGGGCAGGGCCTTTCACATGCTCCATTATTCTCACTTTATCCTTTAAAATTGTTCCGATTGTTGATTGACTGTAGCCTAGCGCTTTTCCAATGACCGATGGCATTTCACCTCTTTCCAAACGCTTTATTTCCACTTCATTTTCAATCGTGCTCGCTTACCGTCAATGGAACAGAAACACAGCGGGCGGCAGGTCCCGACCTCTGCCAGCTCCCGAGGTCCGCTGGGTCCTAAGGACCACCGCACTGAATTCCCTGGGTCCTAAAGTCCACTGCACTGAGCCACGTTAAATGGGACAAGTGCGGGCTGTGCTGGGTTTGGGTAGTGTATTTGATCCTCCACAATATTCCGCGTGGGACTTTAAACTGGGGGTGACTGTTTTTTTTTACTTGGTCGAGTTGCAAGCTCGACATCAATCTGGCACGAATGGTACGGGAGTCACTGGATCAACATCAGCCCAGCACGGGAGCGGTCTGTCACTGGATTGAACTCGGGAAACTCCGTTCTCGAGCCCAGCGCTGATCTCACGGCACCACCAGCCGACCGGAACAGGGAGTGGGTGCGGGGTCAGGGTGAATCTTGCTAAGAAAGATTTAAGCCAAATACAAAGTTACACACTCAACACAGTGTCAACGGCAAAGACTTAAAAGGGCAGACGGCATCGCAATCCGACTTAAAATGGTGGACGGTGTTCTCCTTCCTCAGTCCATAAGTACGAGTTGTCCATAAGTCGGACGTTCGTAACTCAGGTACTACCTGTATTGTATTTAGATAACGCTATTCTAAAATTGTATAGTTTTCTGATTTATATCAACAAACATGAGGATGGTGTGGTGGAAACGGCAGGGGTAAGAGATGGGGATGTCCGTTAGAGGTATGTTTCGCTTGTGGACAGCCTGGCCACTGGGCTCAAAGATACTCACAGCACCAAGGCAACTTTGATAACCGTCAGCTTTCACTGATTTGTCATGTGAGCACCACACACAACAGCTGAGGTGGTACAGCTGGCTTTAGCATTCTTGCAGCTGGTGCTGCTGTAAACATTCACACTGACTCCAGTGATGCCTCAGGAGTAGCACATGACTCCGGATAGTTGTGGAAACTACATGGTTTCTCACCACTTCAGCAACTCCATTAAAACACAACGTATTCACTAGGAATCTTTTTCTGCTGTTCTATTTACCCACTGCTATGTGCAGCTCGTAGTAACGGCAATGATGAGGCAACCAGAGGAAACAAACAAGGCAGCAACAGCAGATCGTTATGGCTTGCTGGTACCTAGTCTGAACAGGCAGCCAATACTTTCTTTTGATGAACTAGTATATTTACAGTCTGGTTGTCAGAGGCTGAAACATGGACTAAAACAAGACAATAGAGGTTGATGTATAATCACAAATGAGAGATTCTCGACTATAGCATGAAAAGTCATAGCAACTGTATAATCTCCCAGAGATAGAATCCTGAAAGTCAACACTGGTATCTGTCACTTCTGAGCCCTTCCTCCAGGTGTTATGGACACTGTGGCTTGCCATGGAGCAGCCTTTCTCATCCTCTTTGCCCTGGAGCAACCCTTCAAACAATTTTCATGTCTCAGGTAAAAATTATTATATCTACATCTCACAGTACATTAGCATGATCAATAAGTTGTAGATATAATAATCAAAATATAATTGTCAATGCTCTTTTGTGTAGAAAATGAATTTTTTAGCCAACTTTTCTTGAAAAAACAGGTAGTTAGCTTAGTTAACCTTTCTTGAAATTAATCTGTTTCTTTCCCTTTCATAAATTTTAAAAATTTATAAGGTAAACATAAAAATTTTCTGCTAAATAATTGGTCTAAGCCTAAATGGGATTTAATTTTTCTAAAGATAGGCTTAGTAGATTTAATTTAAATAAAGGTTGAAAATTAATTTTAATTAATGTTATTTACATCATGAAAATAGATTGACAATGTTGAATAGCAAAGTTTCTAAAAAACATAAGCCAAACTAATATGAATAAATGTATAGCCTAAGACACAATTTTATACAAGAGTTTGAAAAAAACATTTTCTTACCAAGTGACATGATCAGGATCAAATATTGGTCTAGCATGTTGTGGTGATATCATGTGCAATGATGAGCCAGTACATAATTGGACAGAGCACTGAGCATGCACAGGATTGCTAGAATGTTCCAGCACGTGGCTGGGTTAAGACATGTTTGTTTATTATTGTAAATAAAAGTTTTCTAATTCTTCAAGAATATGATTCTTCATTGTTAACCCACGGTACGTTTAAACAGAAGTAACATAACACATGTGAAAGCTGTGCTTGTTGTTTGCCACAGACCAGGCACAATGGAATGGCATCTCGGATCACCAGAGCATGTAAAACCCATTGATAAGTAGCTTTCATTGCAAAGACTGACTCTTTTGTGTCCGTTGTTGCACTAGTGCAATGAAATGACTCAGAAGATTTTAATTCTTTATTAATAAACTTGTCAGATTTGCCCATAGACCTAGGCCTAGAATTCTCCTCTTCCACCTCACACTTCCTCTTTAAAAATCGTGACACTGAAATTAAAATGTCCCTCTAATTTTCTACTACACCGGTAGAGTTTGTCGCTTCTGCCAGTCAATTGGTGGTGCGTAAAGAGAAGTTGGGGGAGATAATTCAGGAGGGTGAGGCTGACATCACGGCCCTAGTTGGGAGAGTCCCTTCAATGCTTGGAAAAAACACTTCACGCTCCTCATCAGTCTACTGTCCTCCTCTCCATACAATACAGCGCTCACCAATTATCAACGGCCTCCCCTATCTTGTGTCAAAAACTGAGAATGGACTCAATCAAATAAACATGGTCCTACTGCACTGAGAGACTTTTAATGAAAATGCTAACAGGGCTGCTCAGTCACTGACCACTACTGTGAGTGCTAGCACAGTTATTTTTTAATCACAATCTCTCACCAGAAGTCTAGGGTTCCATGGATCTTCAGTTAAGAAACCCTACAATACAGCATTGAGCCTCTCAGGTTCTTGAGCACCTGTATTTGCTAATAAATATCTTAACTAGAGTTGTTCAGCCCTTGTGCTTTCAGTTTAATCTTGTTAAGCTAATTGTGGCTGTCATGTGAATTCCACATTCTATGATGATTTAAAGAGGACTCTCAGGCAATCCCTCAGTGGGGTTGTTGTGTTGGAGATGATGGATTACCTTGTGGGGTCATTTGGTTACTCCTCTAAGACTCTGGGTCTGATGTTTAGCCTCTTGCTTTAGTCTCTTATTTAGGATTGTGCCATTCTTCCACATCTGGGTCCAGTCCTTTGTGAGTGCACCATGACACCAGAAGGATATTTGTACATCTCCAGATGGACTTTATGCTGTTACCCAAAAGTAAGGGTTATGATGATGTAGTTGTTATTATGTTTGTTGTCTTAATGGTTAACAGTTTATCAAATTCATGGAAATGATGCTGTAACTATTATCATAAGAATTTATCCCTAGGTTTAGGATCCCTGAGAAAATCTCAAGTGATAATTGTCTTGAATTAATGTTAAAGTTATACAGGAATTGACAAAAGCCTTGCAGTGTAAGTATCACATCCCCTGACCTTACCACCCACAGTCTATTGGGACAATTGAAAGACAGGGTGAGAAAAACTAACTGGCTCTCATAACAAACACTAGCTCCAAACCATGCAACAGGATTATCTCCATATGGCACTACAATGGGACATCCCATGTGCTTGCCTGTATATGCCAGTTGCCTCTCCCTTTTTGGTTAAACAGATGGATATCCACACTATAACTGAAAGCATATTGCAGTACTGCATAGCACAAATGTAAACTCTTAAAAGTTATTTCAACAGGTTTTTGAAGCCCAGAAGATCATGATGGCGGCAGAATATCACACAGCCAAGAGATTGTGTACTACTGAGAATTTACTGGTGAAGAAAATCCCTTGACCCTGGGTGGAAAGATCCTTTTCAATATTACATATACACCTCTGAAGGTCCAAGGGAAGCTGGCATAGATCCATGCATTGCATGTTAAGCCAGTGGTGCCACCCAACCATGAACTGGTAGCTAGAAGAATCTTGATAAGTATGAATAAACTGATTTTCAATCAATGTTATCTGTGGACTTAAGGGATTTCTGTGCATTATAAGTTTTGGGTAGTGTGTGCAACTGTTTACTGCCTAAGTACTGAACTTTCTCTTGATACTAATATTCCCTTCATCTAAGTTATGAATGTGCATTGTGTACTGACCAGTTGAGTTCTTGGGGGGGGGGGAATGTTCTAGAGGGTCCAAACATTTGAAAGGTGCAGCCTGTACCCCAGAGTTTGACTGTTCTCAAATTTGATCATGACATCAGAGCTGTGAAGGGAGCAAGGGACTGCAGTACTGATCCTTGCAAATGGCACAGTTTGAAATGATGGCATCAACCTTCTTTTCACAGACTGCATAATCCATAGACCTGGAGCTAAGGATCAAAGTGAAGTCTATTATTGCACCACGACAGGATGGAGCTGGACCTGGAAAACTAGGTGTAATGTTTATACCACCGATGACCCTCTGTATCCTGGTAAAGGTAATGACCAGGCATGTGGCCACATGACCAATTACTGGCTGCCAGGACTACCCCTTGCTGCTGTTACCTTTGATCTTAAGCATATAAATATTTATTTATTCATTCACAAACCGTGTGGAACAAATCCTTCTGGCCCTTTGAGCTACTCTGCCCAACAATTCCCCAATTTAATCCTAGCTTAATCATGGGATAATTTACAATGACCAATTAACCTACTAACCATTCTGTCTTTGGACTGTGTGGAGGAATAGAACACCCAATTGAAACCCCTGTGGTCACAGGGAGAATGTACAAGCTCCTTACAGGCAGCAGTGGGAATTGAACCCATGTTGCCTGTTCTGTGAAGTGTTGTGCTAGCTACTTCACTACTGTGCTGAACCAAGTGTGTGATATACTTTGAGTTCTGGAAGCTACCAAGAAGATCTCCAGGAGAATGCTTGTTTATCATAATGAACGAAGACATTTTTAATCACCAGTTTTAGTATCTCTCTGATGTCCACCGTCACAGCAGAATGTCCAGAGGGAGGTGCCCACCCTGTCATTTTACCCATCACACAGTATAGAAATATCAGTCATCTCTTTATGTCCGAGGTGCACTAACTCATAATCATAGATCATAACCCAGTTAAAGAACAAAGCAAGGATTACCCTGAGATTACTCCTGCTTTATGTACCTTGAAGAAACCTTAATTCCTCATCTAGTTTAATGAAAATCCCCACAACACCACTGGATGAGCAGTTCTCCTCGTCTCCTGAGCAGAATCTGTCACTCAACCAGAACTAACAGAAGTGGTCTGGGTGTTAGCATATTCAAGAACCTTCACATTTTCTTCAACTGCTTTGAAGAATCAGTGTTGGCAAAGGTCCTGGATAAATGCAAGTTCTTGTGTTTGCCTGAGGCAGGATAACAGAAGATCAACTAAACAAGAGCCATTAGGATTCAATGCATTTCTATATCTGAGCCATAGAAATAGAACATTACAGCACAGAAACAGGCCCTTCAGCCTATCTAGTCTGTCCCAAGCCTTATTCTGTCTAGTCCCATTGACCCACACCTGAAACGTAGTTCTCCAACTGACTCCTATAAATATAGTTATCCAAATGTCTCAAGTGTTGCAAGCAAATCTCCATCCACCAATTCTGCTGGCAGCTCGTTCCATACTTGTCCCACCCTCTGTGTGCACCAGCTCCCCCTCAGGTTTTCCCTTAAATATTTCACCTTTCAGCCTTAACCTCTCACCTCCAGTTATAGACTCACCCAACCCACAGTGGAAAAAGCCTGCTTGCATTAACCTTAAGTTGTAACACCTCACACTTCTCTGAACATGATCTTTTCAGTTTGTTCAGATCACACTGCAAGCTTTCATAACGTTTCTTGCTGTCTACTGAGCCCACAATCCTGGTGTTAACTGCAAATTTGCTAATTCAGTTTACCACATTATCATCCAGATCATTGATATAAATGACAAACAACAACGGACCCAGTACTGATCCTTGTGGCACACCACTAGTTACAGGCCTCCAGTCAGCAAAGTAACCATCAATTACCACTCTCTGGCATCTCCCGCAAAGACTTTCTTGAACAACAGAACAACATTAGATATCCGCCATTCCTCCGGGACCTCACTGATGGCTGAAGACCTTTTAAATATTTTTGCAAAGGACCCTGCAATTTCAGTACTAGCCTCTCACAAGTTTCATGTGAAGACCTCACCAGACCATAAGGATTTATCCACCCAAATTTTCCTCAAGACAGCATGCACCTCCTCTTCTGTAATCCGAATCTAGTCCATGTGTTGCCTCTGTTCTATAAACTCTATGTCCCTCTCCCAAGTAAGTATACAGTATATGAAAACATTCATTTGAGATCTCCTCTTTTTACTCCATACATATATGACTACACTGCCATTCAAGAGGATTAATTTTGTCCCTTGCTATCCTTTTGCTCCTAATATACCTACAGAAGTCCTTGTGATTCTCCTTCACCTTGTCTACGAAAACAACTTCATGCCTTTTTTCAAACCTTCTGATTTCTCTCTTAACTGTTCTCCTGCTTTTCTTAAACTCTCAAGCACCTCATTTGTTCCTTGTTGCCTATATCTGCTATGCACCTCCTTCTTTCTATTAACCAAGGCCTCAGTATCATTCAACAACAAAGCTTCCCTAAACCTGTTAGACTCACCATTTATTATAACTGGAATATATAAACTCTCTGTTCTCAAAGTTTCACCTTTGAAGGCCTCACACTTATCAAACATCCATTTGACAAAAACAACCTGTCTCAATCCACACTTGCCAGATCCTTTCTGATGCTATCAATACTGGTCTTTCCGCCAATTCAGAATCTCAACTCGAGGACCAGTCATATCCTTCGGCATAAGTGACAAAGAAATATTCTGATACAATTCAAATAACTGTTGCCATGGGAACCTTAGTGATGAAAAATGTGAAGAATGGATCAGTTCCAGGTCCTCACAGGCAGGGCAGACTGACCGGTTATTGAGCTGTGCTGGATTACCAGAGTTAACCAGCACAGGGTGTCCGGAGAGGGAAAATGACAAAAAGGATTCACTCATGAACAAATTATGGGTCTATCCCCGGCTCTGTATTTTTTCTAATGAAGGTTATCTCTAAGAGAAAGAAATAGAGACAGACAGGTAAGAGAAGAGAATGGGTGAGAAAATTGAGAGCAAGAGGGACAGAGGTATAGAAAAAGAGATAAAAAGCATGTGAGAGAGCAAGACAGAGAGAGAGATGCATAGAGAGATCAAGAGCGAGAGAAAGACAGGAACAGAAGGATGGTGAGAGGGAGAGAGACAAAATAAAATGGAACCAGAGAGAAACTTGGATTGAGAGAGATAAAGACAGAAAGGTGAAAGCACTACATTCAGTTGTGCAGTTCACCGTTCTCTGACGTTAGTTACCATGGTGCTGCCTCATCAGCAGGTAACCAGCAGGGGGAGCCTGGCTGCCTGTAGATGAACATCATTTGCTCTTCCTCCTGTTGTGTGGTGGTGTTGTCCGAGGGAAAGGGAACAGAGCAGAAGGGGAGAGAGAGAGAGAGGGAGAGAAAAAAATCAAATCCCACAGATTCAACACACTCTGGCTGAATAATTTCCTTCTCAACTCCGTTTCAGTCCTCCAGAGTGGAACGACATTTCTTCCAGCATTTTGTGTGGGTTCATCTGTATATTCAGCCTCTGTAGAATCTCATGCTGAAAGATTCTGGGCTGAAAGATCTATGAACATTCCGCAGCTGTGGAGAGATGCAGACGGTGCACTCAGGACAGGTTCATGTGGGTACTGAAGGGACAGAAGGATCCAGTCTAAGCTGTTCAGCACACAACACCCAAACTGATTCAGACTGTAGGACCGTGACTTCCACGGAGGCAGATCCAAAAACCCCATGGAATTTCCTCACTCACCAGACACAAATATAACAGTAGCTCGCAGTCAATAGACAACTACCAAAGTTTTGATCAGAGTCAGGGACCATAACACAAGAGCACAAAGTGAACATTCGTGTTATCAACTTACCGTCACTCATTCCTCACACAATTGTTCCCTGAAAGAATCCAGTGTAGACACAGCAGGAGGAAGGACACATGGCCGCAGATTATAACCCTAAAGATGAGGCACCAGGTGAGAGCATCATTTCTCATCTGACACAGGCAGACTGGTCTCTCGGTGGGACATTGCACAATCTCAGATGGAGATCATGGACTCGTATCCCTCGTCCTGTATTCCTGATTCCTCTGAGGCATCACAGAGAGAAATTTTTGCTTCCCTGATGTCTCTCACTCCCTCAGCAGTTCAATGAATAAGGGCCACAGACTCTCACACAAGAGACATTTCATCTGAAATTAATGTTTGAAGGGAAGTTGGTGAACTTGGTGGTGTTGGATGTCATGTTTCTGTACCTCCTGCCCATTGGTAGACATGAGAAGATGGCATGGCACAGATGGAGGGACGTTGGATAATGTGTTCGGGTACGAGGAGGCGAAGCATTAATAATAACTGCAATTCGTTCTTTGGCAAATTGCCGAGTTCCTTGAGAAAGTTTGTGTCCCAAATACTGCAGAGTGTGCTGACAATGCTGCAGTTTACTGAGGGAGACCTTGCGTCGCTTTTCAGCTGGGTGTACAAACAAGGCAACAATGTCCTTTATATAATCAACTTGGGTGGGAGAGGCAATAAGCAAATCATCGGCATATTTACAATTCTACTTTCCCCTGACATTCAGAGGGCAATTAAATGTTGTCTAACTGTTGTGGCACAAACCGTGGGGCTCTCAGTATCACTTGAAGCAACCTGGTTCAAGTATACTGTCCACCACTGCATGTAAAAGCAAACAAATATTGATTATCTGTATGTAGCAGGATGGAGAAACAGTCAGAAGTCTCTAACAATAACATTCAGATGCGGCAGGAATACTGGAGAGGATGACGTTAGTATTGGGTACTACGGCAGAAAGAGGTACAACTATCTTGTTAATACCCATAGGTCTTGTACAAAATGCCACTCATTATAATTGGTAAAATATGAGTCTTCATACGTTCTTTGTGGTCATACATTCTTTGTGGAACGGTCAAGTACCTCATGATTTTTGTGTGTCACCCAAAGGGAGGAAGGACCCTGCGAAAGCAATAAGAGAACTGCATACTCAGGCAGAGCAGGGGATGCAAGCAATTCAAACTTTGTTTTATCAATGAAAGGGGCAAAGGGGCAAACCCTGTATTATTATTAGGCAGAGATATACACTGTGTGGAGTTTAACTCTTATAAAGTCTTAAGCATCGGCCCGAGTAGTTTAGGCGTCGAGGGGGTTTTGAGTTTGGCATTCTAAATTCTGTTCTTTACTCAATGACACTTCTGCCATTATGCCCTCTGGACCAGCCTTTATTAACCTTTTTGCCCCGGAACAACCCTTGAAATAATTTTCAGGTCTTAGGGTAAATATTCGTAAATACTATTATATCTACAGCTCATGGTACATTAGCGTGATCAGTACGTGTAAGTATAATAATCCAAAAATAATGGTCAGTGCTCTTTGGAGTAGAGAATGAATTTTAGCTAACCTTTCTTGAAAAAAACACAGGTAGTTAAGCTTAGCTTACTTTTCTTGAAATTAATCTCTTTCCATTTATAAACCTTAAAACCTCATAAAGCTTACATAATAAATTTCTGTTAAATAACAGGCTTAAGCCAAAATGGCATTAATTTTTTTTCCAGGTAGGCTTGGTAGATTTAACTCAATTAAAGGTTGAGTTTTTAATTAATGTTATTTCCAATATGGACATTTATTGACAATGAGTAGTAAAGTTACTAAAACCATAAGCCAAAGCAATATGAATAAAAACATAGCCTAAGACACAATTGCATACATGACTTAAAAACAAAACTTACTGAGTGACATAATCAGGCTCAAAAATGAGCCCAGCATATGAAACCTGTGCTTGTTTTTTCCTGCACAAATACTCAATTCTGGGTTGAACGAGATAAGTACACATAGATTTCAACTTCAGCTGAAATGGGACGATTTCTATCCTTGCTCTTGATGCTTGTTAAGCAAGAAAAATCTTACTCACCTGTAAGAAGTTAAAAATGCAGCAAAATGTTCTTTGCTTTCCTATGAATGGCAGGATTTCTTCTTTTACAGAAATCCAGAACTTGTCCAGGGACAGGTCAGTAAATCTTATCTTGAGTGCAGGATCTGATTTGCATGATGGTAGAATTTCAGATGGAGATGAAAGGCTGCAGAGGAGCGAGACATGCCAACTAGTGGAGCGGAGACGCAGCAACAAAATGCACTCAATGTCAGTAAAACAAAAGAGTTGATTATGGACTTCAGGAAGGGTAAGACGAAGGAACACTTACGAATCCCTATAGAAGGATCAGAAGTGGAGAGAATGAGCAGTTTCAAGCTCCTGAATGTCAAGATCTCTGAGGATCTAACCTGGTCCCAACATATTGATGCAGTTCAATCGAAGGCAAGACAGCGACTATGCTTCATTAGGAATTTGAAGAGATTTGGCATATCAACAACTACACTCAAAAACTTCTATAGATGTACCGTGGAGAGCATTCTGACAGGCCGCCTGGTTCTACAGCGCACGGTCAGATTGGGCCGAGATCAAAAACGAAATTTCTAATTGCGCTGCTCGGTCATTGCGTAGCACTGCGAGCGCAAGCTTTGCGCGTTGCTCAAAGTTCAAAGCAGGGTGTTTATTTTTTTCAAACAGGATCTCTCACGGAAGCTCCAGTCGAGAATCTCTGCTCTGGATTGTAACAGATGCGCCCAGTTAAAGAAAGAGTTTCTGCTCTATAAAGAACAGAAAGGTAATAGCTTGGTTGCTTTGACCCCAGCATCTGCAGAGTACTTTGTGTTTACGAATAGCTTGGTTGAGAAGTTTCAGTGTATAGGGCGGTGCATTGTAAATGTATCAGGGGTTTACATGTGAGAAGAAGCTGTTGTACGTAATAAGAATCGCTGGGCAATTTGAGAGTATCTGTACTAAAAGAGCACAGCCTATTCCAGCAGAAGTCTCCCAAGAATCTCCTGTTTTTTTTTGCATGCTTCATGTGACCTTTCCGAAATCACTATGCTGACGGGCTCCCGAGTCAATTGCAGCCTTACGCTGTCCCTTCAATGATGTTTCCTTGGTAAAGTTACCTCTGTCATTACTGTTTCTCACTCTATTCTTCTAGCGACTTCAAAAGCGCTTTCTACTGCATGTCGAGTGATCCCGTACACTACTTCCAATAACATCTGAACATCGGCTAGCAAAGGTTATCAATTTCACAAATGTGTCCCATAGCCAGAATTTCGGACTGGTCCTCGGCCGGATTACCATGGTAGTGCCAATCATATTTTCTAGATATTGCAAAATAGGATTTAGTTCTGATTTTGCTTTTTATGTTTCTCCCCTTTTCCTGTTCTGCGCAAATTATAGTCATGTCCTATTTTGTCAGTCCCCTACGCAGGTGAAAATGGGCTCATCTTTCCTGGATAATTCTTTGCCTTGGGGTTGGTTCCCCTGCTGCACTTTGGTGGGGTTCTGTCGTATAGCTTCTGCTAACTTTAAATCAAGTCAAGTCAAGTCACTTTTTATTGTCATTTCGACCATAACTGCTGGTACAGTACATAGTAAAAATGAGACAACATTTTTCAGAACCATGGTGTTACATGACACAGTACAAAAACTAGACTGAACTACGTAAAAAACAACACAGAAAAAAAACTACACTAGACTACAGACCTACCCAGGACTGCATAAAGTGCACAGAACAGTGCAGGCATTACAATATATAATAAACAAGACAATAGGGCAATAAGGTGTGAGTCCAGGCTCTGGGTATTGAGGAGTCTGATAGCTTGGGGGAAGAAACTGTTACATAGTCTGGTTGTGAGAGCCCGAATGCTTCGGTGCCTTTTCCAAGACAGCAGGAGGGAGAAGAGTTTGTATGAGGGGGGGCGTGGGGTCCTTCATAATGCTGTTTGCTTTGTGGATGCAGCGTGCAGTGTAAATGTCTGTAATGGCGGGAAGAGAGAACCCAATAACGAGAAAGATAAAAAGAGAACATAATCATGTAAGAAAACAAATTTTAAAGCAAGTTCCTGAACAACAAGTCCCACAAATTGTTGGTTGCTGGCAGTCCAGCTTGTAATTCCACCCACCTACCACTAGAGGGCAGCACAAATGGGAGCGACCACCCCCAACTGAGCCACGATTGCACACTGCAATGCAAGCTCAAGGACTGAGGTCTCGTCCTAGCTACAACTGAGGCAAAATTACTGCATTGCCACCTGTCTCACCATCAGACAAGGGAAGGAGGCCGTGACAATCAATGTCCAACAGGGCCTTGCAATTGCAGAAGAAACATCCAAGACACTCACGGTTTCACTGCAAACTGGCTTCACGCCAACTCCAAGGCACCAACTCCAGTGCTTCCAAGTAGCACACAGCACCACAATCTCCAACCAGGTCAGCTCTTCCGAATCCAATCCACTTCTCCTGTGGTCCAACAGCCCAGCTCGCATCCTGTGGCCCGATGGCCTGATTCAACATCCCTGGCCCAATGGCCCGAGTTTGAATCTCCTGGCCCAATGTTCCAACTCGACACCCCTGGCCCGATGGGCCGATTCAACAACTCCAGCCTAACGGCCCAATTCAACATCCCCAGCCCAACGTCCTGAGCTCGAATCTCCTGGCCCAATGGCCCAATTCAACACCCCTGGCCTGACCAGTCAACTCACCTTCTCCAAACTGCCAGCCTGCTCGTACGACACCCCAGTCGACTACTCTGAACAATGAGCAGTTCACTGATGTGAATGACCTGCTGTACAGGTAGTTATTGGAGTAAAGAATAGTTTTACTATGTAGAAAAACATTTAACAAGGAAAAAAGCACCTTTGATTGGATCCCAAGAGACAGTTGCATGTATAGGTGCTGCCACCTTACCGGAAGAAGCCTGTCCAGTCTACATTGAACCTGAACCTTACAAATGGATTACAAACTTTCCAGACTCAGAGATGGAGAAACACTTTCCTCCAAAGTGGGAAATGGAGAAAAAGCAGACTAGAGCAAATATATGAGTGAGTGAGGTGATCTGTGTAAATACTCTTTTGTTTTTGAACAACTGAATATTATATCCTAACTGTTCATGTTAATAATATTCAGTGAGTTCCAATATCACAAATACTTCATTGGATCATAAATGTTTTCTGCAGCCTCCATTTCTCAGTGTTTAGTTACATTCTACAGTCACACTTGGTGTATAGATGAGACTGATATGGAAGGCTGTGGTTTAGATGCAGGTAGGTGGAACTAGGCAGAAAACCAGAATGATACAGAACAGATGGACTGAAGTTATTTCTCCACATCTCCCATGAATTCTCTGAACAACTACTTGTATCCATCCCCTTGGTTTTGACCCAGACAGACAGACATACTTTATTGATCGCAAGGGAAATTAGGTTTCGTTACAGCTGCACCAACCAAGAATAATGAAGAAATATAGCAATATAAAACCATAAATAATTAAATAATAATAAGTTAATCATGCCAAGTGGAAATAAGTCCAGGACCAGCCTATTGGCTCAGGGTGTCTGACACCCCGAGGGAGGAGTTGTAAAATTTGATGGCCACAGGTAGGAATGACTTCCTATGATGCTCAGTGTTAAATTTCGGTGGAATGAATCTCAGGCTGAATGTGCCTAACCAGTACATTATGGAGTGGATGGGAGTCATTGTCCAAGATAGTATGCAACTTGGACAGCATCCTCTTTTCAGACACCACCGTCAGAGAGTCCAGTTCCACCCCCACAACATCACTGGCTTTACAAATGAGTTTGTTGATTCTGTTGGTGTCTGCTACCCTCAGCCTGCTGCCCCAGCACACAACAGCAAACATGATAGCACTGGCCACCACAGACTCGTGGAACATCCTCAGCATCGTCCGGCAGATGTTAAAGGACCTCAGTCTCCTCAGGAAATAGAGACAGCTCTGACCCTTTTTGTAGACAGCCTCAGTGTCCTTTGACCAGTCCAGTTTATTGTCCATTCGTATCCCCAGGTATTTGTCATCCTCCACTATGTCCACACTGACCCCTTGGATGGAAACAAGGGTCACCAGTGCCTTAGCCCTCCTCAGGTCCACCACCAGCTCCTTAGTTTTTTTCACATTAAGCTGCAGATGATTCTGCTCGCACCATGTGACAAAGTTTCCCACCGTAGCCCTGTACTCAGCCTCATCTCCCTTGCTAATGCATCCAAATATGGCAGAGTAACCAGAAAACTTCTGAAGATGGCAAGACTCTGTGTTGTAGTTGAAGTCTGAGGTGTAGATGGTGAAGAGAAAGGGAGATAGGGCAGATCCATGTGGAGCCCCAGTGCTGCTGACCACTCTGTCTGACACACAGTGTTGCAAGTGCACGTACTATGGTCTGCCAGTCAGGTAATCAATAATCCATGACACCAGGGAAGCATCCACCTGCATCACTGTTAGCTTCTCACCCAGCAGAGCAGGGTTGAACGCACTGGAGAAGTCAAAAAACATGACCCTCACAGTGCTCGCTGGCTTAAACTGTCGCTAGAAAAGTGTCAAGGATCAAGCAGTTCACTATCTCCACATCCTTCCCTGCTCCTTCTGAGCAGACTTCATTCCAGCTCCTCATTGGTCAGAGAATATGATTCTAAATTGAACCCATTCCTCACAAATGGATTACAATCTTTCCAGGGACAGTGACAGAGGAAGATTCCCCATAAGTCAAGTCAAGTCACTTTTATTGTCATTTCGACCATAACAGCTAGTACAGTACATAGTAAAAATGAGACAACATTTTTCAGGACCATGGTGTTACATGACACATTACAAAAACTACACTAGACTACAGACCTACCCAGGACTGCATAAAGTGCACAAAACAGTGCAGGCATTACAATAAATAATAAAGAACATAATAGGGCAAGGTGTCAGTCCAGGCTTCGGGTATTGAGGAGTCTGATAGCTTGGGGGAAGAAACTGTCTGGTTGTGAGAGTCCAAATGCTTCGGTGCCTTTTCCCAGACAGCACGAGGGAGAAGAGTTTATATGAGGGGTGTGTGGGGTCCTTCAAAATGCTGTTTGCTTTGCAGATGCAGTGTGTAGTGTAAATGTCTGTGATGGTAGGAAGAGAGACCCCGATGATCTTCTCAGCTGACCTCACTATTCGCTGTAGGATCTTGCAATCCGAGATGGTGCAATTTCCGAACCAGGTAGTGATGCAGCTGCTCAGGATGCTTTCAATACAACCCCTGTAGAATGTGATGAGGATGACGGGTGGGAGATGGATTTTCCTCAGCCTTCACAGAAAGTAGAGACATTGCTGGGGTTTCTTTGCTATGGAGCTGGTGTTGAGGGACCAGGTGAGATTCTCCGCCAGGTCAACACCAAGAAATTTGGTGCTCTTAATGATCTCTACTGAGGAGCCATCAATGTTCAGCGAGGAGTGGTTGCTCCATGCCCTGCTGAAGTCAACAACCATCTCAGGACCCCAGACAGTCCTTCCAGGTGAGGCAACACTTCACCTGTGAGTCGGCTGGTGTGATATACTGCGTCCAGTGCTCCCAGTGCGGCCTTTTATATATTGGTGAGACCTGACGGAGACTGGGAGACCGTTTCGCTGAACATCTACGCTCGGTCCGCCAGAGAAAGCAGGAACTCCCACTGGCAACACATTTTAATTCCATGTCCCATTCCCATTCTGATATGTCTCCACGGCCTCCTCTACTGTCAAGATGAAGCCACACTCAGGTTGGAGGAACAACACCTTATGTACCGTCTGGGTAGCCTCCAGCCTGATGGCGTGAAAATTGATTTCTCTAACTTCTGTTAATGCCCCTCCTCCCCTTCTTACCCCATCTTTGATTTATTTATTTTTCCCCCCTCCCCCCCTTTTCTTTCTCTCTCTGCCCATCACTCTGCCTGTTCTCCATCTCCCTCTGGTGCTCCCCTTCCCCTTTCTTTCTCTCTAGGCCTCCCGTCCCATGATCCTTTCCCTTCTCCAGCTCTGTATCCCTTTTGCCAATCACCTTTCCAGCTCTCAGCTTCACCCCACCCCCTCTGGTCTTCTCCTATCATTTCGCATTTCTCTCTCCCCCTCCTACTTTCAAATCTCTTACTATCTTTCCTTTCAGTTAGACCTGACAAAGGGTCTCGGCCTGAAACATCGACAATGCTTCTCCCTATAGATGCTGCCTGGTCTGCTACGTTCCACCAGCATTTTGTGTGTGTTGCTTGTAACCATCTCTTTTGTTTTAGTTCACATTCAGAGACAGGTTGTTGGCTCTGCACCAGTCCGATAGCCACTGCACCTCCTCTCTGTAAGCTGACTCGTCGTTCTTGCTGATGAGACCCACTACGGTCATGTCATTGGCGAACTTGTTCATGTGGTTCTAGCTGTGTGTTGCAGCACAGTCGTGGATCAGCAGAGTGAACAGCAGTGGACTGAGCACACAGCCCTGGGGGGCCCCCATGCTCAGTGTTACAATGTTGGAGATTCTGCCTGCAATCCAGACTGACTGAGGTCTCCCAGTCAGGAAGTCTAGTATCCAGTTGCAGAGGGAGGTGTTCAGCCCAGTAGGCTCAGCTTTCCAATCAGTTTCTGAGGGATGATTGTGTTGAATGCTGAACTGAAGTCTATGAACAGCATCCGAACGTACGTGTCTTTTTTGTCCAGGTGGGTTAGGGCCAGGTGGAGGGTGATGGCAATGGCATCGTCTGTTGAGCGGTTGGGACGGTACGCAAACTGCAGGGGGTCCAGTGAGGGGGGCAGCAGGGTCTTGATGTGCCTCATGACGAGCCTCTGGAAACACTCCATGATGATGGATGTGTGTACAATGGGACGGTACTCATTTAGACAGGACACTGAAGACTTCTTCAGCACGGGGACGATGGTGGCGGCCTTGAAGCATGTTGGAATAGTGGCGCTGCTCAGGGAGATGTTGAAGATGTCAGTGAGAACATCTGCTAGCTGGTCTGCACATCCTCTGAGTGCTCTACCAGGAATGTTGTCTGGTCCAGCAGCCTTCCGTGGGTCGACCCTGCGTCCAGATCTGAATTTGGGCTGGCCTCGGGCCGTTTTAAAATATCTAGGTGGAGACATCAGCCTTGAGACACCTCCACTTTCATTTGTTTGGAAGTCATTTGGACAGTTTTGCTTTTCTGCCTCTAGCAATGATTCAAATGAAGTTTATTGTCAGTGTTTTTAACTACACACACCGACAAAGAAGAAAATGCCTTTGCGAACCAAGGTGTAAAGCACAGAAGAGCACATAGCACACAGCAGTTTTATGAAAGTAAGGATAAAGCCTACAGTTGATGAATTACTCACAATTAAACAAAATCAATTAAATTATGTTATCATATAATCATAATACTGCATAGGTTCTCCGGCTCTACTAACAGTTTTTTTTAGTGTCACAATTCAATTGTCGTTAAATCAAAAGACCCCATTGGGCCAATGTGACCATGTCCAACTATACGGTTCACTTGTAAGAGGAATCACATACCTGCTACTTCAGTTTTGATCCATACCTTATCAGCAGCCTGGCGGCACCGGCGGCTCTTCACAGGAAGTAGAACCTTTCTCCTTTCTTCCCTAATTGTCTGACAAGCACCTAGTTCTTACTTCACTATTTAAAGAAATCAAAGATGGGGAGTACTCTACTCTGTTTTAGTGAGATTAAATTGTAATAGTTGACTGTGCATTGTTGATTAATAAATTTTGATGGGATCTAACATTGTCAGCTGCGCACTGTCCAACTGAATTCCAGTTGTAATACAGTGAATCTTGCCAAGAGAGCTCCAGTAAGCAGGTAACAGGAAGAGATTTAACACCACGGCAAATTAGAGTACACGCGATAGAAGAAGGGGGAACTGAACCTCCAGTTGATACCTGAAACCTGATGACTATTCATTTCAGTTCTTATCTGAACAGAATATTCCAAAATGGGTAAGATGAATGAAGAAATCAGAATGAAATATCCCATCAATGTTGAGACTGATGGAATCTGCCTGCTGGACGAGATTAAAAAGGCCTGGGATAAGATCCGGGGAATATCTGATGAAACAAAAAAAATGGATGGATGCCAGCAGTTGCGTCAGAATTGTACAAGGGAGAACATGTTCAGTTACAAGTTTGATCTGATCCGAGCTATATAAAGATCCAAATTGTGTGTTAACTGAACAAGTGAAAAAGGGAAAGGATAATTGTGATAAGTATAAAATTCATCTGACAGACAGTAAAATTCTGAAGAGCAAATACACTCAGGGGAACCTCCAGTACCTAATAAAGTGGCATCTGAGCATATGTTTGAGGTGTTCTGCTGATGCAGCCCATCCACTTCAAGGTTCAAAGATGTGTGTATTCAGAGCTGCTTTTCTGCATACCACTGTTGTGATGTATGGTTACTTGAGTTACTATTACCTTCCTATCAGCCAGGAACAGTCTCAGTATTCTCTAACATCACTCATTAACAAGGCACTTTTGCCGACTGAACTGCTGGTCACTGCATGATGATTTTGTTTCTCACACCATTCTTTGTGAACTCTAGAGGCTATTGTGCATGAAAATTCCAGGAGATCAGCAGTTTCCGAGATACTCCAACCACCCTTTCTGGCACCAACACCAACAATCATCAATGTTTACAGCTGAATCTGCATCAGCCACTTCTGCCGCAGCTCATTCCACTCTGTGAGTGAAGAGGTTCCCCATATATTTCCCTTAAATATTTCACACTAAATTTATGAGCTATGGTTCTGGTTTCCCACTGCATTAGAGGAAAACGCCTACATGTATTTACCCTATCTCTTATGTTCAGAATTGTGTATACCTCTGCCAAATCTCCTCATTCTCTTGAACTCCAGAGAATGAAGTTCTAACCTATTGAACTCAGCCCCTTAAGTCCCCACACCATCCTTTTCAATTTTCTCTGCACTCGTTCAAGTTTATTGACATGTTTCCTGTAGGTAGGTGACCAGAATTGCACACAAAACTCCAAATATTGCCTCTTATAAATATATCTCTGATGCAACATCAACATAACATCACAACTCCTATACTCAATGCTCTGATTTTAACACAAATATGCCAAAAGCTATCTCTACAACCTTTTCTACTTATGACACCACTTTCAAGAAATTATAGATAGATATTCCTGGCTCATTTCTTTCTACCACATGTCTCAATGCCCTATTTCACTGTGTAAGTCCTACACTGGTTTGTCATCCCAAAGTACAGTACCGTACGCTTGTCTGTGCACCGACCTGGTTAAGATTTTTACTGCTATTCTGTAGGTATTTCATTTTAGCAGTTCTGTCAGAGCTGCCTGTTCTACTTTCAGCTTGTTTGGGTTTCAGCTAAGCTAAGAGACTTGTTACTTAATTTAGGAATGTGCTGTCAGCCAAACAGGATAGTGGGATTGGGAACACGAGTGAATCTGCAGATGCTGGAAATAAATAAAAAAACACGAAATACTGGCAGAACTCAGCAGGCCAGACAGCATCTATGGGAGGAGGTAATAATGACGTTTCGGGCCGAAACCCTTTATCAGGAGTGAAGTAACATGGGATGGTCGAGGGGGGATAAGAAGTGGGGGGAGGGATAAAGTAGAGAGCTGGGAAGTGATAGGCTGAAGGGAAATAGGCTGGGGGAAGGTGGATAATTATGGGAAATAAAAGAGAAAGAAAGGTAGGGCTGGGTGGAGATTATAGTGAGGGGGGAAAAAGAGAGAGAAAGAGAACCAGACTAAAATAATAGATAGGGATGGGGGTAAGGGTGGGGGGCAGGGGTATCAACGGAGGTCAGTGTGTTGGATGTTCATGCCGGCAGGAAGGAGGCTACCTAGGCGGGAGATAAGGTATTGCTCCATCGACCTGCATGTGGCCTCATCTTGACGGTAGAGGAGGCCATGGACAGACATGTCAGAGTGGGAGTTGTCTGTGGAATTGAAGTGTGTGGCCATAGGGAGATCCCACCACTGCCGGAGGACCGAGCGCCGGTGTTCGGCGAAACGGTCTCCCAGTTCGCGGCGGGTCTCTCCAATGTATAAGTGGCCAAATCGGGAGCACTGGATACAGTATATCAGCCCAGTTGACTCACAGGTGAAGTGGTGCCTCACCTGAAAGGACTGTCTGGGGCCTGGGATGGTGGTGAGGGAAGAAGTGTGGAGTCAGGTGTAGCACTTCTTCTGTTTACAGAGATGAGTGCCCGGAGGGAGGTCCGTGGGGAGGGATGGGGGCGATGAATGGACAAGGGAGTCGTGTAGGGAGCGATCCCTGTGGAAAGCCGTGAGTTGGGGGGAGGGGAAGATGTGGTTGGTGGTGGGATCACGTAGGAGGTGGCGGAAGTTACGGAGGATTATACATTGGATCTGTAGGCTGGTAGGGTGATAGGTGAGGACCGAGGGACTCTATCCCTGGTGGGCTGGCGGGGGGATGAGGGCAGAGGTGCGTGAAATACGGGAGACGTGATGGAGGGTAGAGTTGATAATGGACGAAGGGAAGCCCCTTTCTTTAAAAAAGGAAGACATCTCCTTTGTCCTAGAATGAAAGGCCTCATCCTGAGAGCAGATGTGGCGGAGGTGGAGGAATTGAGAGAAAGGGATAGCATTTTTGCAGGAGACAGTCTGGGAGGAGGAATAGTTTAGGTAGCTGTGGGAGATAGTAGGTTTGGGAGATGGTTCGGGAGAATGCTGGGTTGAAGGTCTTTGGTGGTGGGAGCTGGAAGAAGACAGGGGCTTCGATGGCTGAAGATGCCATCCCTGTTGAACAAGGTGCTCTGTGCGGATGAATGGCTTCAAGAAGGAAGAACCAATAGTCCCATGGGAGACCCCGTATTCGAGATGGATTTCGAGCGCCGTTTGGAAGGTAGTGTGTGCTTTCACGCAGACCGAGGGTCCAACGTATGAGACAATTTCAAGATGAGATCCAATTTAAGTGCACATTTGACTGTTTAGGACTTCTGGGCCCTTTTTGATTTTTTTCTCTTTCATTTAATAAGTGTTTGCTTAAATTCACATTCTTAAATAAACTTCTTTTTAATTGTATGCAGTGTACAATCAGTTATTTCTTGCCGGGTGCAATAAAACACAGTATTCACTCCTGTACTCCCTGTGTCGCCACCCACAGCTCTAATCTGCTAATTAAATTTGCCGACGACACTACATTGATTGGCCTAATCTCAAACAATAACGAGGTGGCCTACAGCAGTGGTCCCTAACCACCGGGTTGCAAAGCATGTGCTACCGGGCCACAAGGAAACGATATGATTTGGCGATATGAAACAATATGAGTCAGCTGCATCTTTCCACATTCCCTGTCACGCCCACTGTTGAACCTGAATGCATGAGAGGTCATCAGTCGCCTAAACACAGTGATACCTTCGCGCCAGGAATCACTGGTTGGCCTCGAGTAACCGGCTGCCTCACGCGGCCAGCGCGAAGTGCCATTGCTACTGGCCTGGAGCGCAGACAGATGGGTGCCGCCTCTAAAAGCTATCTCGCTGCTATCTACTGAAAGTCATCCATCGAGCCAAACTTTTGTCGGCCGATAGACCCTACCTACCTACAAGGGGGGTGGGCGCGCATTCTGTCACACTTCTCCTCGCTCCCTGGACTGTGACCGCCACAGCCCCGGCATGGGACCTCCGGCCCTTACCTTGTCCTCTCACCCCACTCACTACCAGACGCACTTGCTCAAGGCGTCTGGCGGCGGGCGGGCGGGAGGTTGGAGTTTGGGGCCGGAGGCTGTCTAATGACGAAATGAAAACTGCTTCGGCACCTTAAGTCCAAGCACCCTGCGCTTAAAGACAAACCCATTGAGTTTATTGAGCAGAAAAAAACATGAGCAAATGGGACAGAGGCAAGTGCTGAGAGCCACGAAAACTAAATTGTGGAAAAGACTGGACATAAGGAACCCCCATTTGAATATCGCTCTCTCCCATCACTACTCATTGGGACCGTCTTGTTGCAGAGAAACAAGCCCAGGGCTCCCAGGGCTGATTCCGTGGGAGCCACTGATCATTCCCACTGGTGTGTTGCAATGATTTTATATGTTCATAGGAAGAAAATATGCGCTGTGTGTTTAATATTAAATTTGTTAGATAAACTCTTTTAGAAATGAAATTGAGTGTATTAGCCTCTTATAAGTGACTCATTGATGACTTATCACCTATATTAGGGTTGTGGTTAACACCCCCCACCATCAGCCGGTCCACAAGAATATTAATATTAAACTGGTCCACGGTGCAAAAAAGGTTGGTGACCCCTGGCCTACAGGGAAGGAGTAATCTCTCTGATACAGTGGTGTCAAGAAAACAACCACTCTCTCTCAATGTTGCAAAAACAAAGGAGCGGGTTGTGGATTACAGGAAGAATGCAGACGGGCTAACCCCTATTCACATCAATGGATCTGGGGTTGAGAGGGTAAACGGCTTTAAATTCCTCGGCATAAACATCACCGAGGACCTCATGTGGTCTGTACATACCGGCTGTGCGGTGAAAAAGGCACAACAGCACCTCTTTCACCTCAGACGGTTGAGGAAGTTTGGTATGGGCCGCCAAATCCTAAGAACTTACTACAGGGGCACAATTGAGAGCATCCTGACTGGCTGCATCACTGCCTAGTATGGGAAATGTTCCTCCCTGGACTCTGCAGATAGTGGTGCGGACAGCCCAGCACATCTGTAGTTGTGATTTAGGACATTTACAAAGACAGGCGTGAGAAAAGGGCTCGAAGAATCATTGTGGACCTGAGTCACCCCAAACACAATTGATTCCTGCTGCTACCATCCAGGAAACGGTACCACAACATAAAAGCTAGGACCAACAGGCTCCGGGACAGCTTCTTCCACCAGGCCATCAGACTGATTAACTCATGCTGTATTTCTATATTACATTGACTTATTATAACTTAATGACAGTAATTAAATTACTATGATTGCACATTGCATATTTAGACGGAGACGTAACGTAAAGATTTTTACTCCTCATTTATGTGAAGGATGCAAGAAATAAAGCCAATTAAATTCAAACTGGGATTGGTGTTGGCGGCACCAAAGTTGTATACACGCCATGTGTACAAAGCAGAGAGAGATGGGTTTATCGCCATGGATTCAAATGGCTGTTAGTGAGGGTCTAACAAGCTGGTTTTCCAGAGACGCTCAGTATAAAGGGGTTTCATTTGTGGGGGCTCGTCCCGGATTGAATTCGTTAGATACTGTGTGATTACCCTGATCGTGGATCAAGTGGCTTTGTGTTTAAGCTTGTGTTAAACTATAGTCCGGTAAAGTGATTAAAATATGTGATTATGGACGCTGCAGGGATTGGGTTTTGGTGCGATTCAAGGAGATTACTTGTACCTAATGCTTATGTTTTGAGCGGGCTAGATATCCACAACCCAGATGAACTGTTGCTTAGGATTTTAAATACTGTTGAAGTATTAGGTCGAGCTACGATCATGGAGCGGCAATTTGACCAAGTGGTGGGGAAAGACAGTAGTGTTAGTTCACACTAGTGCTGACCTAATGGGAATGGATCTCCTGGTACCATTGGATTACCCAGAAAGGCGGGGCTATGGGCCATCCATACTTTCAGAGAAGAGGGGAGTGTAGATGAGGGTGCTGAGTTTCCCATAGCTGAGGGCGGAGATGTTAAAGAAAATTTGCTGCCATTTCTGTGGAGTGAGGGGAAGGAGTCGTCTGATGTGAAATGTTTAATGGGTCCTTCCGCTGTTGATTTAAAATCTGAGCTCATTTCGGTTATTACATCACTGGTTGATAAATGCAGAAGTATATCTGTGGAGAACCAAAGTTATTGTAGGCTGGGAGTGTTCTCTGGAGTCAAACCCATACCCGGTGGGGAAGAAGAATGTGAGGCTTGAGCTGAGCAGACATCTCAGTTACTAGATGAATGGCAGTGCTCAGATAATATGAAAAATACTGAGACTGGTAGAGAGCTTAAAGGGGCCGGTGGCTGATACAGTGAAGTTCCTCAAAATAGAAAATCCATTTACCATGTCACCTAATTATCTGCAAGCTCTGGAAGATGCTTTGGCACTACTGGAAGGGCAGTCGATCTTAGGATGAGGTTTACACACACATTACAGGAAGAAGGAGATAAATTATCTGCCTACATTTTCAGGTTGGAGAAGCTGCTGCACTATTTGTGCCTCTAAGGGGTCATTCAACTGAGCAGACCGTCCAGTTCATCTGGCAAAACGCCTCATCGCCAAACCTCACCAACTGGCAGCAAGAGCCTGCCTGGCTGACGCCCGGGATGATCCCTCCTGTACGCCCGGGATGTTGTCTCCACACCCCACTGCCCATGGGAGGACTGCAGTGAGGAGGAGTCAGTGACCCACCTCTTTGCACACTGTGAGTTCGTGGAGAAGATGTGAAGGAGGATGAAAGGGACAGTCTCTCACTTCATCCCCAGCAGCTGCGTAACAGAGGACTCTCTGATCTATGGGCTGTTCCCAAGGATGCACACGGAGACCAACATCTGGTGCTGCTCGCAGATCATTGACTCAGTGAAAGACGCTCTTAGGTCGGCCCGAAACTTGATAGTCTACCACAAGTGAAATTCAAGAGATTAGATACACTAGAGAAATTTTAAGAGACTACTAGATAGGTATATGGAGGAATTTAAGGTGGGGGGTTATATGGGAGGCAGGGTTTAAGGGTCAACATAACATTGTGGGCCAAAGGGCCTGTACTGTGCTGTACTATTCTATGTTCTACGCTCACATGGAGATGTCCGTGGGCGAATGCTGTCAACTGGCACATTCTCAACTGCTGTGGGACGTACTGAAACTTGGTGCAGCCACAGCAAGAGCTCGATGGAGAAGTACCATAGTTTTGGGTTCTCCCGTGGGAGTGGGAGGGATCTGGTGGCAGGGAGCATACCCCTCAACAATGGTGTGTAAAGATGAACCAACACTGTGCCACCTCAGTGGCTGAACGTGTGGAAATGTATAGAAAGTAGTGGAAATGTCTGTAAAGGATTGACAGTCATTGAATGGCTTATTGTAAATAATTTTGTTTTTAAATAAAGTATATTTTGTTAATTAAAAAAGACTGTCTAAGAGAAATTACTTGAGGATGGAGCAGGTTGCGAAGGACGCAATGTGGTTGCTCCACATGTTCGAATGACCCACAAGATGCGCCCTCCTCCATCTTTTACCGAGTTACTCAGAGAGGAGGAACACATGATGGAGGAGCAGGAGGCCTCCGTCAGCGGGGTACAGTCTTCGGTAGTAGCCTCTCTGGCTGAACTTACCCCTGATGTCCCACAAACGGGGGTGTTACAGGGGTTCATGGCAGATTTGAGAGATGAGGTATCCCGGTTGATATCGGCAGGTACAGTTGCTGAGCATGAACAAGCCGATAGGGAGCTGGACCCACTGATGTAAGATACTGAGCAGAGAGCTGCTACCAAACAGGGTCCCTTAACCAGAGAAGTAACCGGTATTTTCTGTTACAACTGTGGAGAAGATGGACATCTGAAGCGGGAGTGTGAAGGACAGGAAATTGTTATTGTTTGCCCTTGCACTACCTGAATCCACTGCTGTAATGAAATGATTTAATGAATGGCATGCAAAACAATTTTATGTACCTCAGTGTATACATACGACAATAACTAAAAATTCTAATTCAAAATAAGCATTACTATCCATATGTAATAATACACCAGAGAAATGTGTAGAACTGGAGAACTGGAAAATGCTTCTAAATAATCATTTATTGGAAGAAGAAATATTGCATACATCTAGACAATTATAGACATATCAACTTTAACATCTTTGTTAAAAGCAATAGATGCAAATGGAAAATGTAAAGTCAGAGATTGCAGCAGAATAATTGGTGAGGCAATTACAGGAAAGTGGGAACAAAGGGGAGCCATTTGTTCCATGGGCTAAATGTTAGGATTACAGCTGTTCATAATTTACATGAACATGAATTTACACTCTGAAATAAAACAGGACACCGTTTCTAAATTTGTGGAGTTTTGAGGATAATCAATACAGCGGTCTACAACTTATTACTTAATATACATAAACGTGCAGAATGGACAAAATATTGTCAATGCATGGACTAAATACAGCAGATACATTTTGGTTGTGAAAGAAAGATCCTTTATTATTCGGTCAGTCCAAGTTGGAGGAAGCAAAGAGATATGTAGAAGAATAAAGAGACTTTGGTGGATATGCCCTCTTCTCATTGGTATGTACGGGCCCTTAAGATCTACCGAAAGGTACGTGACAGAAATTGGAGTCCCACCGAGGTCACTTGTCTCAGGGCAGTGGTAGTGTGGGGAATCCCGGTGACTAGGTTGCTGCCTGAGAGAAATTCTCTGTCATCATGAATGCCGAGAATTAAGTCTCATTTTGCTTTTAAGGATTGTCTCTCTCTGAATCGGACACCGAGTTTCTGTTTCGCCATGACCTCATGCCAGGGTGTCTCAGCTGGGGTTCCTCCAATCTACAGGGTTCCGCGAGGAGTTCGCTAGGGGTGCTTCGAAAGATCATGAGTTAAAAAAATAAACATTTTTTTAACTTCGTGCAATGTGCGATGTTAGCGCTCGCAGTGGTGGGCAATGATCGAGAAGCCCCGTTAGCAATCTCGTTAGAAGTCTCTCAGACCAGTGTGGCAGTGTGCAGTTGGACCATGTTTATTTGGTTGAGTCCTCCCCCTCCTGAATGACCTCCCCCAGTGTCCCTTTACACGCTTCCGACTGACTTATGGGTGCGAACAATCTCTGCCAGTGTAGTGGGAAATTCGAGGAGAATTTTCATTTTATAGACTGTCCAGTATGGCGATTTTTGAAGAGGAGGTGTGAGATGGAAGGGGAGGATTATAAGCCTAGGCCTACGGACAATTCTGATAGGTTAATGATGAATAATTACAACCTTCTGAGTCAATTCACTGCACTTGAGCAACAATGGACACAAGAAAGTCGGCCTTTACAATGAAAGCTACTTATCAATGTGTTTTACATGGTGATCTGAGTTGTCCTACTCCATTGTGCCTGGTCTGTGGCAAACAACTTACAAATGTAGCAATGGGTCCTGCAAAATTGAAAAGACACTTAACAACAAATCATGGCTATATGACATGTAAAAGTGCTAATTATTTAAACGGCTATTGGAATCTTAAAACAAATAGAGTAAAGCTTTTGTTAATAAAGTCAGTCAAAAGTTTCAGCAGCAGGTTACTTAGTAGCAGAACTTATTACCTAGGAAAGGAAAAGTCACACATGGGAAGGCAATGAACATTTTTCTGCAGTTTTCAACTTCTTACATACATGAACAAGATTTTTCTTGTTTCATAAGCATCAAGAGAAAGAATAGAAATCGTCTCATTTCAGCTGAAGGTGAAAAGTGTGTGTGCTTTATCTCAAGTCTGACTCAGAATTGAGTATTTGTGCAGCAAAACACAAGCACAGGTTTCAATGCTTGGCCTGGATTTGAACCTGATCATGTCACTAAGTAAGAAAATGTTTTTCAGTCTTGTATAAAATTGTGTCTTAGGCTATATATTTATTCATGTTGCTTTGGCTTATGGCTTTAGTATCTTGACTATTTAACATTGTCAATAAATGTTCATATTGCAAATAGCATTAATTAAAATCAATTTACAACCTTTATTTAAATTAAATCTACCAAGCCTACATTTAGAAAAATTAAATCTCTTTTTGGCCTAAGGAATTTATTTAACAGAAATGTATTATATTTGCTTCATAGGTTTTTTAAAATTTATGAAAAAGAAAGAATGAGATTAATTTCAAGAAAGATAAATTAAGCTGAACTACCTGTTTTATTTTTAGGAAAGGTTGGCTAAAAGTTCATTCTCTACTCAAAAGAGCATTGACAATTATTTTTGAATTATTATACATACATAAAACAAAATAAACTGTTGTACTTTAATGACTTACTGGGTCTAAGGATTTAACGAACCTTCAATATATCATAAATAAAGGCTTACCTTTCGGACTGGGTTCTCAGCATGCTTACAATAATCTCTCTCAGTTTCAAGGATGTTCTAACAACCAATCTCTGTATGTTATGGGCAGAAAGTAGACTGCATCTGGCATTTTGGAGGGAATTGATGAGACATGCAGGATTAACTTTGACTGATGTAATTTGCTTTCTGTGTGCTTGTATAAAAAGGCTGTGACTTGTTCTTTGGATGACTTGACGATCGCACCGTTAGTGAATCATTTCCCTTATTCATGAATAAAGGTATTCTCCAGTCACTTCGAAGTCCATGTCCAATTTATTAGTGACCAATTTTAATTGAATTTCCTCAGCAAATTAATTTCCTTAACAACTTGGCGACAAGGATGGGATCCCTATAGATATGGGATCCAAGTGAACTCCGACCTAGAAATTTGTTTACGCCTAATCAGCAGTAGACAATTTCTCTGACACTGTGAGTTATGTATTTGACAGTGATCCACTTTGAGTCTCTAGGGGAGACAAGACCAGCAGGGCAAGACTGGTGCTGATGAGGGGCCTGCCCGGCCAGTGAACATCTCTGAGCTCCTGGAGAGGGGCAATACAGTAGCTGGAAGACAAGGTGTGAGACCAGCAGGGAGTCCACTGACAAACAAGAGAAAATCTGCATTTGCTGGAAATCCAGGCAACACACACAAACTGCTGGAGGATCTCAGCAGGCCAGGCAGCATCTAGGTAAATAGTACAGAGGACGTTTTGGGCTGAGACCCTTCGGCAGTACTGGATGGTCCTCTGAACAGTTAAATTAAAGGACAACACAGGCATCGAAGACTGAGTTAAATTCTGGCAAGAAAATGGTAAGGGAATTGCATTGTGACATCAACATTTAATTGTAAACTAAGTAAATGTGATTACAGGTTGATGTAAAATAGATGCTGCCTGGACACCTGAGATCTTACAGCATTCTGTGTGTGTTGCTTGGATTTCCAGTGTCGGCAGATTTTTTCTTGTTCCATCTGTGTAAATCGCTAGAGAGAGAAATCACATACCTGCAATCTCCAGCTTCCAGCCAAACCTTGTCTGCCGGGGAGCCCGGAGGTACGAGAGGCTCACCCAGAACTTGCTTAGTCTTCTTTTACGGCTTTACCCCTTTCTCAGTATGTTTATTCGTCGGAGCCTTTGTCAGTGGATCAGCAGGCCTCTAAGCTATGTCTCTTCTCTTCAGTAGTACGCAGGTGGCTTTGGTGCATTTGCTTTCATTACTACTTGGGTAAGAAATGGGCAAATGGAGCCTAGATGCTCACCGAAGCTCCGTCTGTCAGAACAAGCGGGATCTCCCAGTGGCCACCCATCTTAATTCCACTTCCCATTTCCATTCCGATATGTCCATTCCTGGCCTGCTCCTCTGTCATGATAAGGTCACACTTAGGTCAAACTTCAGGTAATGCCTCCCCAACACCCCCTCCTCCATTTCCCATCCCCTTTTCCCGCTCTCACCTCATATCCTCTTGCCCACTCATCGCCTCCCTCTGGTGCTCCTTCCCCCTTATTTCTTTCTTCCATTGGTGTCTCTTTCACCAATCAACTTCCCAGCTCTTCACTTTATGCCTCACCATCCAGGTTTTACCTATTGGTGGTGATAGTTTACAATCACAATACAATCACCTTACCCTATTTTTTTCTGGAACTTATTTCGGTCTTCCATTACTGAAAATCCATGAATATGGATTTCTTGAACTTCTGGTAATAACCCCTTCCCCTCCTTCACCATTCCCCATTCCCTTTTCCAACTGACTGTTGGGGGGGTGGGGGTTGCGATAATAAAGTATTCACCACTTTACTATTTCTAAGTTCTCTCCAAACAATTTAGCTACCCAAATAATAATGTTCCTGTGAATGTTCTGTGGATATCATCAATACTAATGTCTGAAGCATTCATAATTGGGACAAGTGGAAGATGTTAGCAATGCCCTAGAGAGTTTGCTTTGGGAAAAAGAAACATAAAGATGATCCTTATTTCGAAGTAAAATTCCACTGGAAATCTGAAATTAAAATGTTGGAAGTACACTAGGTCACACAACATCTCCAGATGGAGACATTTGAGAGTATATATTGGACAAATATAGATTGGAACTTGAAAATGATAGAGATGAAACAAGATTTACATTGAAGAGAAAATAGGATCGAGAGCATGAGAGAGGAGTGAGGTATGGAGTGATGGAGAGGGGTGAAATAGGGTGATCAAAGTTGGTTAATAACCAGAGGTACATCCAGAGGAGGAGGGGATAGGAGAACTGAGATTTGTTTTCCCAAATATCAAGGGGTGTCCCATCGGAATCACCAACAGTTTGTCAGAACTAAGGTGTAAGCGTTTTAGAGAAGCAGCAGGTTCACGGAAAGTTGGCAAAAGTTTGATTGGAGAGTAGCTAAGCAGGTTTAATAAACCAAAGGCAGATCTCAGATTGCTGAGGGAAGAAGATTTAGAGACCATTTTACTGTGTAACTTCCTCCTTCTGTGGACAGGTCCATTGTTTCTTCTCCATGAGATTGATCATTTTAAATCATGTCATGTGGATTGTTGATAAAACTGGATTTTCCAGAAAACCTTCACGCAGGGAGGTGCTGTTGATGCAGGTCTTAAGGGTACCAGAATATTAATTTTGGTAACCTCTAAGGGCACTTTATGAAGGGACAAGCCCTTTGGCCAGGCTTTGGAGACATGTGCAGAATAGAATGAAGATTCTTCTGGTGAAGGTGGCACTGAGCTGTGGTCTCCATCAAAGTTTTGGGTCTAAATCAGTTGTTTGTGAATTTTGTAGGGATGGATTTTGGGTCAGAGAGGGGATTTAAGGATCAAGTTCAGCTTTAAGGATAGGGATGTGGTGGATCAGAGGTCTGCTCTTCATTTGAAGATCAGCAACATGGACAGATGATGAAAGTCATCCTGTTTAGCATTCCACACCTTGCTCAAAGTCCATCAATGTGAATATGGAGCAAAAGACATCTGGTGTCTAACCCTTCATCACTGCACACTTGAAGTCCATCAGTATGGACATGTTCCAAAGGACATCTATGGATATCAAGCTGCAAACACTGTGAACAAAGACTGGTCATTCTACAGATGCGTATCTGAGAGCATCCCGACAAGCTGCATCACTACTTGGTGTGGAAACTTTGCTGCAGCTAATATGAAGGCTCTAAAACCAGTGGTCAAAACTGAGCAACACATCATTGACACCAGCCTTCCACCATCAACAACATATTTACAGAAAAGTGCTTGAAAAAGGCCAGTAACATCATGAAGGATCCCATACACCCAGCTTGGACTGTTTGTCCCACTCCCATCAGGGAGGAGGCTATGCAGCGTTCATGCCAGGACCACCACATTCAAAAATAGTTACTTTCACCAAGAGTAAGGCTGATCATCACCTCCACCCACTAACTCCATCCCTACTGTATTGCTTTGTAACTCCAAATCATTAAGTTATTTCAAAAGAAGACAAGGAAGTCTGAAATTTGGGTGTAGCTTTGTGCTTACTTTAAGCGAGGTGCACATATCATGTGGTAATGTGATGATGTATGCAATTCACATAATTATACATATAACCCATAATGAATTATATAAACACACAAGAATGCTTTATCAACCAATATATATATATATATATTTACAGAAGATTACACAGACATTACTTAAATGTTAAATACACATCAATTACTTTATTATTTCCTATCTGACAGCTTATAAACTGCTTAGCTTCACTTTATGAATGTACAATCAATCTATGTATATAAGCTATCTTATATTTATATTTGCTTTTTTGTTATTTTTGTGTTATCTATCTTTTTTGAATGCTTCATCAGATCTGGAGTAATAATTATTTTGATCTCCTTTACGCTTGTGAACAGGAAATGACATTACGCAATTTTGAATCTTGGTGGCCCACCAGGTCAGCAAGACCATAGATCATAAGATACAGGAGCAGAATTAGGCCAATCAGCCCATCAAGTCCACTCCACCATTTCATTATTGCTGATCCTGGATCACATTCAACCCAATACACTTGCCCTCTCACGATATCTCATGAGTCCCCGACCAATCAGGAATCTATCAACTTCTGTTTTGAATATACCCACGGACTTGGCCTCCTCTGCAGGTTGTGGCAGAGCATTCCACAGATGTACCACTCTTTGGCTAAAAAAAATTCTCTATAGTTCTGTTCTAAAAGGTTGCCCAATTATGAGGCTGTTCCCTCCAGTTCTGGATACCCCCACCAGAGGAAACATCCTCTCCACATCTACCTTATCTAGTCCTTTCAATACTTGTTAGGTTTCAATGAGATCCACCCACATCCTTTTAAATTCCAGTGAGTACAGGCCCAAAGCTGCAAAATGCTCCTCATTTGTTAACCCCTTTGCTCTTGGAATCATTCTTATGAACATCCCCTGGACTCTGTTCAATGACAATACACCCTTTCTGAAATAAGGGTCCCAAAACTGTTGACAATACTCCAAGTGCGGCCTGAGTAGTGTCTTATAAAGCTTCAGCATTACCCCCTTGTTTTTATATTCTATTCCCCTTGAAATAAATGCTAACATTGCATTTGCCTTCATTTACCACAGACTCAACCTGTGAATTAACCTTCTGAGAGTCTTGCACGAGGGCTCCTAAATTCCTTTGCTCCTCTCATGTTTGAATTTTATTCCCATTTAGATAAGTCTATTGTTCCTTTTGTTATGAACTGTAACATTTTAGAAATCAACCAGCAGCAAGAGATTACACATTGAGTCTGGTTTTGATGTTTAAACCACTGTATTTATTAGGAACTACTTATAATGTAGTAACTTAAACCAAGATAAACAAAAGTTAACAGTGTTATGAGTATATATGTGTAAATATAGCTCCCAAACTATATTGAGCTTGGGGGAGGGAACAAAGCTTAGAATCTTGAGCTGGTAAAGTAGGGAAGTTCAGTAATCCACGAAATAAATGATGGGAGAGAGATACTTGTAATCCAGGTTGTAATGGAGAAAAATGTTAAATATGTAGTATTCCGCAGGTTCCATGCTGGAAACGAGATAACGGTCGCCGTAGATCTTGTCCACCTTATTGTTCCAAATCCACATACGAATTATCACAGAAAGTGACCTGTCACAGGAGTATTGGCTTCTAGTGGTTACCACACAACATACCCAGGCATGGACTACACAAGCGGACCCACAAGATATCCCAAAATCCACTCCTATGGTTATACAAAGTGATAGACACCCAAACAAACTTGCCCTGGCATTTCGTAGTTTCAAGTCCTGCAAAGAATGCAAGAGTAGCTGTTCCTTCTCTCTCTCTCTCTCTCTCTCTCTCTCTCTCTCTCTCTCTCTCTCTCTCTCTCTCTCTCTCTCTCTCTCTCTCTCTCTCTCTCTCTCTCTCCCTTCTCTCCCTCCCCCTCCCTCTCTCTCTCTTTCTTTCTGTATTTTAATCTAAACAGACCTCGACAACCTGTGACTGATGTCATAGTCCCCCCCTCACTTCCATGCTCTTAAAGCGACAATCCACAGTAAACAAAACCTGTAAACGAAATGGGTTCATAACACTTTTACCAAAATGCATTATCATACACTCTCTACATTTTGAGATCAAGACTAAGATGAATCCATTTTCAAACATCCTGCCCACCCAGGTAATGCTCTCTTCTTGCTGTTGCCATCAAGTAAAATGTACAAGTGCCTCAGAACTTATTGAACAACAGTTACTATCCCTCAACCATCAGTGTTGAAAGAAAGAAACACTCATCGATTGAGATGTTCCCACACCCAATGATCTCATTTACCTTGTTATTTCATGCTCTCATTTATTTATTGTTATTTATATTAGCATTTGCACAGTTTGATGTCTTCTATGTGCTTGCTCTTTCTTGACCCCGTTTGCAATTACTATTTTATAGATTTGCTGAGTATGCCTGCAGGAAAAAGTAACTCAGGGTTGTATGTGGTGACATATATGTACTCTAATAATAGTTTATACTTTGAACTTTGAATCTCTGGGAGATCATTAAAGTGTATGAATCACCAAGGTCTGGTGGGATCCTAATGGAAACTTTCTTGTTGAGTGCTATTGGAGAGGATTCTTGGGGTAGGATTTACTCACATGAGGAAGAACGTGGGTTAATTTAGAACAGTCAACAAGCTTAAGTAAATTATTTGAGGAAAGTGGATAAACAGGGAATGGAGGGATATGAATTGGTGGCAACAATTATTTTAATTTGGCATTATGCTGAGCAGCTGTACTGTTCTCAGTTATTTTCCACATCCAGACGCCCCCTGCTGGTTAACTACTGATAAACCAGCACAACTCAATAAACTGCACCTCTCCCCTTTGGTTTAAAATTCACTTAACTAGAGTACGGAGTTCATAACCACTCATGAAATATGAACATAACCATCACTTATTCCTGTACTGAAATAATCATGTCATCTGTTATGTTTTGTAATTTCAAAACATTAAACTCATTCAAAGAAATTCAAACCGTCTCAGCTGACGGGCCAAACCAGGTGAGGGTAGCCAACGAGTCTTCGACCCTCGGTGAGGTAGGGGATCTGTCAATCCCAGTGTGTGAAGGCAGGCCCAGCAAGCGTTTGTGGAGCGCTAAGAGCACGGCAAGACACTTAGATGTCCCTGTCATCCACTGCAGCAGGAGAAGTCTCCAGCCGTAATGATTGTCCGTGCCACTGGATCAAGGTCTCTTCTGCTGAGAGAGCGGGATTGCCCCTGTGCAACGGTTGTTCCACTTAAAACTCCATCATGCACAGGTTTCAAGTGTCTTCTTTGAATCCGAAGGACTACCAATCATTATAGAATGCTATATACTATAATATACTCAATATATGACATAATACAACCGTTATGTACAGGCATCCATAGCATAGTAAATTTCAAATTGTCCTATTCAATCTTAAAGATTTAAATGCTGTGGAGGATTTCTTGCTCTCTTGGGATAATGTCTTTCCTGACATGGGGGATCACTCTACTTGGCAGGTAGGACATGTAGCTGTAAAAACAATTCTCCGTTTCTGGGGCTTCTTCTGTGGTAGTTTTAGGAGTTGATTGTGAAAGTTCAGGAAATCATTCTGAGAGCTCTGGACACCTTTCTTCTCATTTTCTCTCTCTGGATCTACTTCAATCCTTTCCTTTTTCCATGTTCCTTTTCGCTTTCTCATTTACATTCTTTCTCTCCATCACTTTCCTCTTCTTTCTTCTTCTAGTTTGTTATTTTGATCTTGCGAAGGTGCATTTAGTTCATGGTAGTATTCTCTTTTTAATCCTTCCTTTGCTTCCTTTTCAAACTGATCTCTCCTTTAGGCTTCCACATCCACAACATCATCTGATGAACCCTCTGCTTTCGTGGCTCCATTGACTCCTTGCTTTTTGGCGTTCCATTCATCCAGCTGGGGTTTAGTCTTTTCATCTACTTTTACAAACAGCTTTTTGTCTCTCACTTGAAGTTCATTCAATAACCTTAATCCAAGCAGAGACCAAGACCATTACAAATGTGCTGTACTTCCTTTTGGGGCAGAGCCGCTGGCTGAAGAAGACAAGCGGCTGCCACATGCTAACAACCAGCTGTTTGTGTACAGCATCCACAGTGTAGTCTGAAGCATCAGGTGCATGGCAGAGTGGGTGCACCAGTAGTGTTGTGTGAGAAAGAGCTTCTGTTGTGTCATCAATTGCCCTGGTCACGTCGGCTGACCAGTCAAGTACTTGATTAGAGGTATTGCCCTTAAGCGTATTATACAGGGGGAGCATAAGTTCAGCAGCTTACATAATGAAGTGGTGATAGAAATTCACCTTACCTAAAAACTCGTAAGGATTTACATTAGTGCAGGACAGTGGGAAATCCATATAGTAGCTATTTTTGATGGGAGTTTCGCACCTTCTGCAGAAATGTAATGGCCAAGAAAGTCAATGGGTAAAAGCCCAAACCTGTAATTAGCAGGGTTAATAATCAACTGGTGTTGGCTTAAGCATTCGAAGAGTGTGCAGAGATGAGATGCGTGTTCAGATTTGGATTCTCCGACAACAGGTACGTCATCCAGGTAAACAAAAAGAAAGTCTAAGTCTTTCAATACAGAGACCATCAGCTGTTGGAAAGTCTGTGCTGCATTTTTCAGCCCAAACAGTACGTGCAGAAAGTGAAAGAGGCCAGATGGTGTTAACACAGCTGTTTTGGGAATGTCCTCCGAACACACAGGCACCTGTTGGTGGCCCCTAAATAAGATGGCTTCGGAAAAAATTAACTTTCCTGTTAAATGTGCCAAAAAGATGTGGCGTGAGTGGATAAAAATCAGGGGTGGTGACACCTCATTAAGGCATCAGCAATCCCCACATTAACGGCAATCACCATCAGACTCAGGGACCATATGGAGGGGAGAAGCCCAGGGGCTATTCAACCAGCGTACAATGTCGAGTCTTTCATGTGCAAACTCTGCCAGCTTCTCTGGGTCCAGTTTACACATGTATTCTTGGACTGGTGAGCCAGTTGTGGAAATGAGATTGTCAACCCCAAGTTTTGTGACTGTAGTGGAGGAAGTGAGCTTTGGTGAGGTTTGGGAATTCACCCAGCAGTTAAGTAAATGCACATCTGGTGATGCATACACTTGACAAAGTTGTCGTGGGGAACATACGGGGGGTGCAGGATAATGACCCGACGGCCCTGACATCGACATGCTGGCAGTTCTTAAGATTGACCAACAGTCTTTGGGCACAGAGGAAATTTGTACTGAGCAGAGGTCTAGCTACTTTATCCAGGACAGTCCCATGTGTAACATTGTCCACTGAAGCAGAGTGTCACCCATCATTTCCTATAAGTCTGTATCCTGCTGCCGTTATCAGCGTCCAGTGAGGTTTTGTCACCCTTTGTTTCTCATCAACAGGCGATGCAGGCAGCAAACTCACTTGAGCACTCATGTCACACAGGAAGCGTCGCCCCGAAAGGGTGTCAGTAATGAACGATAGATGTCCCTGGCAGCTGGAACCCATCGTGTTCACAGATCTCTGATGTCCTGATGCGGTGGCACTGTTGAAGCTACAAATGTCAATGTTTTGTTAAATCTCAGGTTAAGTAGCATAATGCAAATGATTCTCAGATAAAAGTTTTTTTTTTATTTTCACTTCTATAAGTATCAAATGTGATTAATCAGTTTCCCCTTAAATACCATTGAACTGTTCAATTTCTGCATAGCTTCATTTTACCTGACATTACCTTCATAATTTACTTGGGAAGAAATGGGATTCAGTGCATGAAACCAAAGGAGAAGATGGTCATTAAAATCACTTGGTTGGGCATGTGTGCATAGTGATTAAGGGGGTATATTAAGGGTATATTAATCAAAATTAAATCATTAGAAAGAGATGTCAAAAATGTTGAATTATTGTGGATAGAATGGAGGAATTGCCAAGGGTGAAAAGGCAATATTAAGGGTGAGGATATTCCTACAGTGGTTGTCTCCACATAGAGAAGCTGACAGTTAATTATGTAGAATAAGAACAGCTGAACCGTTGTTATATGAAGACTGGCAGACTCAGTGGATTAAACATCATCCACCACCTGTCTGGACCCACAATAACAGACATGATCTGTGGGTTCATGGTGCCTCACTGTTCACCCTCTGTGCAGTTCTATGGATGGGCAGCTTCAGTTGAAGTCCTGAGGGCTCAAACACAACCTCCATCAAGAAATGCCCCTGTACGGCGGTGTCAAACCAACAAATTTCAGGTCATTTCATAAGGTAAATGATCTTGTAGCATGATTACAGAATGACATGTATGACGTTGTTACAGATAAATCTCAGGAGCAGCAGACAGAATAGATCAGGCCGACTCAGAGAATTGTTTCATACTATGGGACTTTATTTCATGATATCAAAGAGAGCTTCCTTCCACCTAAGAGCAGTGTTACGGAGCTCTGCTTATCTTGCAGACCCACTTCATTATATAGGCACAGCATACGTAACAAAACACATTGAACAATAACATTGCTTCACTGTGAACATAGCACTAAATTTCTACAAACTGGATGACTTTGAACTTAACACTAGATTCTCAACAAACAGGAGCATGAGGTAAATATGGTGCCACATTGTTTTTATTTAGATTTTAGGAAGGACATTAGATGAATTCTAAGGTTTGCAAAGACTTTTAGCTGAACTCTAAGAGCATTCACAAGTGATTAGATTAAACCCTCCATATCCAAAGAGTCTCAAATTCTTCCACAGAAGTTGTAGGCATTGCTGAATCATGGCTTAAAGAAGATTACAGATGGGTTCATAATGTCCAAGGATGCACATTGTATCAAAAGGGGACACACATTGTATTGTGACGGGGTCCTAAATTACCCCTATGAACTGTGCTTTTGAAAAGAGAGAGGGAGTTGTTGTTCAACCCCGGACACCTTGTTATTAAGAGAAAGAGAGAGACTAAGACTGCTCGGAGATGGTGTTATGGTTTCTATGCAAGGATGTTTACATTTTTACAAGGACACTGTCAGCTTCTTTATTCTTACAGAGTGAAAAAGGAGGAACTGTTTGATGGACAGCTGGTGTTCAGCATGGTGAGATAAATAGGAGGTCCGCTGATAGACCTACAGACACATGGTTTTGGACATTGAATGAACTTTGATGTGCCCACAGAAAAGGTGGGTTTTGGAGGATTGATCAGGAGAATCGATCAGTGGCTCTCGTAGTGTGAAAAGGGTGTGAATGGTGGGGAGTTATTCGTGTGTCCAACCCTCACCTGGGTTAATAATTCCACCACAGAAGAGTGGTCCCCTTTGTGTTGGTCACAGTCTGTGAATTCCAGAGGATTTCAGAGGAGAATGGGATGATCGATGGCATCAGCTTACCTGAAGACTCAAAACTCTCCTTCTGTCTCTCCATCACTACTCCACTCAGTACCAGGAACTGAACTGAACTTCACTCATCATCGTAAGACTGTATCCATTTAATCCTAGGCTTGAAGAAGCTTGGTTTTACTATTTACACACACACACACACACACACACACACACACACACACACACACACACACACACACACACACACACACACAAAATCATTGCTAACCTGTTTGATATATCTGCATTTATATTACTGTATTGCGTAGTTACTAGTAAATAGCATTAGTTTATTGCAATTCCAGACTCCACGGTGTTTTCTATTTCTGCTGGTTCTTTAACCTGTCACAGGGTACATGACAGTGTCAAAAGGACTGGTAGGAAAGCAGAGGGGGTGGCATTGCTCTGATGGCAGAAAATGAAATTAAATCATTAGAAAGAGGTGTCAAAAGTGCTGAATTATTGTGGATAGAATGGAGGAAGTGGCAAGGGTGAATTGGCCTTGATGGGAGTTATATACAGACCCCCAAACATTAGTAAGGATGTGGTCTACAAATTTAAATGGGAGATAGAAAATCCATGTCAAAAGGGCAATTTTACAATCATCATGGGGGATTTCAAAATGAAGGATGATAAGGAAAATCCAGTTGTTGCTGGATTCCAGGAGTGGGAATTTCTGCAATGCCCAAAAAGGGCCTCTTAGAGCAACTCGTGGTTGAGCCCACTAGCAGCTGTTCTGGATTGATTAGAGAGCTTCAGGTAAAAGAACCCCTAAAGAAGCTAGTCAGAAGAGTCAGTGTTACAGAAGAGTAAAGGGAATTACAGAGGCATGAGAGAGCAGTTAGTCAGAATTGATTAGAAAAGAGGACTGCCAGTGGTGACGGCAGAGCAGCACTGTCTGGAATATTTGGAAGCATATGAGAATGCACAGGATATATACATCCCAAAGAGGAAGAAACATTCTGAAAGAAAGATGACAAAACTCAGACTAACAAGAGAAGACCAGGAAAGTCAAAGAGAGGACATATAACAGAGAAAAAAATTAGTTGGAAATTACAGGGTTGGGAAGCTTTTAAATACCAACTAAAGGCAACAGAGAAGTCATTAAGAAGGTCAAGATTGAATGCAAAGGTAAGCTAGCCAATAATATGATAGAAGATACCAAAAATTTCTTCAGGTACATAAAGTGTAACAGAGAGGCAAGAGTGGATATTGGGCAGCTGGAAAATAATGCCGGAGAGATAGTAATGGAGGACAATGAAATAGCTAATGAACTGAATAAGTATCTTGCATCAGTCTTCACTGTGGAAGACACCAGCTGTATGGTGGAATTTCCAGGTGCTATGAAGTGTGCGAAGTTAACATTACTAGGGAGAAGGTTCTTGGGAAACTGAAAGGTCTGTATCCTTTCAGCTGCTGCTGCTGTAAATGTTTACACTAACTCTCGTTATGTCTCAGGAACAGCACATGACTCTGGATAATTATGGAACAACATGGATTTCTCACCACTTCAGCAGCTCTGCTAGAACACAAAGAATTAACTAGGTAGCGATTTCTGAAAAAGAAAGTCTAATTCTTTCAATACAGAGACCATCAGCTGTTGGAAAGTCTATGCTGCATTTTTCAGCCCAAATAGTACGTGCAGAAAGTCAGAGAGGCCAAATGGTGTTATCACAGCTGTTTTGGGAAGGCCCTCCAAACACACAGGCACCTGATGGTGGCCCCTAAATGGGTGGACTTCGGAAAAAATTAAGTTTCTGGTTAAATGTGCCAAAAAGATGTGGTGTGTGTGTATAAAAATCAGGGGTGGTGACACCTCATTAAGGCATCAGCAATCCCCACATTAGCAGCAATCGCAATCAGACTCAGGGACAGCTGGGGAAAAGCTCAGAATCTATTCAACCAGCGTAAAATGTTGAGCCTTCCCTGTGCAAACTCTGCCTTTGCAGTTGCTAGCTTTTCTGTATCCAGTTTACACATGCATTCTTGGACTGGTGAGCCGGTTGTGGAAATGTGTTTCTCAACCCAAAGTTTTGTGACTATGGTTGAGAAAGTGAGCTTAGTGAGGTTTGGGAATTCACCCAGCAGTTGAGTAAGTGCATACCTGGTGATGCATGCGCTTGCTGTGTTGTGTTGGGGAGTTGTTGTGGGGAGCATACTGAGGGTGCAGAATAATGACCCAACGACCCTGAAATCCACATGCTGGTAGTTCTTAAGATTGACCAACAGTCTTTGGGCACACAGGAAATTTGTACTGAGCAGGTCTAGCTACTTTATCCAGGACAGTCCCATGTGTAATGTCACCCACTGAAGCAGTGTCCATGTCCCATAAGTCTGTATCATGCTGCCGTTACCAGTGTCCAGCGAAGTTTTGTCACCCTTTGCTTCTCATCAATAGACAATGCAGGCAGCTAACTCACTTGAGCACCCATTTCACACAGGAAGTGTCGCCCTGAAAGGGTGTCAGTAATTTATGATAGATGTCCCTGGCAGCTGGAACCCATCGTGTTCACAGATCTCTGATGTCCTGATGTGGTGGCACTGTTGAAGCTACAAAGCAGTTGGCACTTCCTAGTGTTTGTACAAAAATTTGCATGGTAAAAACACAGACGGGGCTTGTCTGTTTGGAGGCCTTGCTGACTGGTTTTATTCAGGCAAGGAATGGAGGAGGAATTACGCACCTCTGGATGGCTGAGTGTAGACTCTCCACAATTTTTACAAGCCTCCCTTGAGCCTCTCAAGGTTGCATTAGCGAGGACTATGCAAACTTGATCAGGCGTTTGCTGTATGAAAAGTTCTTTTAAATAAATCAAGGATGCTGATTTCCCAGGGCCGACAGTAAGTGGTCCATTAGCTTCAACAGCTTAGCATTCCTGAGACTGGGCAAGGAGAGCAACTGTTTGACATGTTCTGACTCCGATAGTTCAAAAGTCCGTAAATGGTAAAGTTTCAGCAATCGGTATTTATCATGTTCATGTGGGTGTTCAAGTAGACTCAGCACTCTCGGAGTTACGGAGTTGCTGAAATTACACCACCATATAGAAATATTTGGTGTTATTGGCAGAGGTTTCTTGCCACATGAATTGGGCCTCGGCTTGTACAAACCAAGTAACGGCATATTTCTCCCAAAGCTCTGGAAGCTTCACAGTATTGGCCAACATGTTCAAAATCTCTGGAATAGTCCAACAGCATCTGGGTCACCATCATAGATTTCACAAATGAAATGACTTCAGGCATTTCATGTTTAAGAAAAGCTATAACAATACAGTTAATGAACTCCAAAGCCAGAACGTGAAGTGCAGTAACTGAACTTTTAATGTGAACCCCAACTCAATGTTGGTGGTTGTTAATCATTTACATTTCCACCAATTACATTACCCTACATCCGTGTCATTGAGGGGAGCATCTAGGCAAAAGCAATCATAACATCAATATTGAAACGGGAAAGGGTTGCAAGAGGAAGTTGAAAAGGAAATGTACTCCAGGAAGTTGAGTTCAATGGTTGACGTTCAGAATGAGTTCTGTACATGTTATTTACTGCAAGATATCATAGGAACTGTTGAGATGTTTGATGTTCGTCATAGCTGACAGCAGTTCTTTATTCCAGACTATTTACTTCTCAGCTGCTCTGATGGGTTCAAACTTTTGTCTCTGGACTATTTGTCCAGGACTCTAAATGACTGGTTCAGTAACAACTGTTATCTTCTCATTGATAACAAACATGTCCATCATTATAGGGAGAACATTTCTAGTAACAACATTGTCATATGTCAATGTTTTGTTAAATCTCAGGTTAAGCAGCATAATGCAAATGATATTCAGGTAAAAGTTTTCTTAAGTTCACTTCTATGAGTATCAAATGTGATTAATCAGTTTGCCCTTAAATTACACTGAGCTGTTCAATTTCTGCATAGCTTCATTTAACCTGAAATCACCTTCATAAATTGCTTGGCAAGACATGGGATTCAGTGCATAAAATTGAAGGAGAGGATGGTCATTAAAATCACTTGGTTGGGCATGTGTGCAGAGTGATTAAGGGGGTTAATAGGTGAGGATATTCCTACAATGGTTGTCTCCAGATAGAGAGGCTGACAGTTAATTATGTAGAATAAGAACAGCTGAACTGTTGGGATATGAAGACTGGCAGACTCAGTGGATTAAACATCATCCACCACCTGTCTGGACCCACAATAACAGACATGATCTGTGGGTTCATGGTGCCTCACTGTTCACCCGCTGTGCAGTTCTATGGATGGGCAGCTTCAGTTGAAGTCCTGAGGGCTCAAACACAACCTCCATCAAGAAATGCCCCTGTACAGCGGTGTCAAACCAACAAATTTCAGGTCATTTCATAAGGTAAATGATCTTGTAGCATGATTACAGAATGACATGTATGACGTTGTTACAGATAAATCTCAGGAGCAGCAGACAGAATAGATCAGGCCGACTCAGAGAATCATATCAGACTATAGGACTTTATTTCATGATATCAGCTAAGAACGGTGTTTCGGAGCTCTGCTTATCTTGGAGACCCACCTTATTATATAGGTACAGCATACGTGACTAGAAACACTGAACAATAACATTGCTTGACTGTGAACTTAGCACTAAATTTCAACAAGCAGCATGACTTTGAACTTAACACTAGATTTTCAACAAACAAGAGCACAATGTAAATACGGCACCACAATGTTTTTATTTAGACTTTAGGAGGGGCATTATATAAATTCTAAGGTTTGCAAAGACTTTTAGCTGAACTCTAAGAGTATTCACAAGTGATTAGATTAATCCCTACATATCCAAAGAGCCTCAAATTCTTCCACAGATGTTGTAGGCATTGCTGAATCATGGCTTAAAGAAGATTACAGATGGGATCATAATGCCCAAGGATGCACATTGTGTCAAAAGGACTGGTAGAAAAGCAGAGGACGTGGCATTGCTCTGATGGCAAAAAATGAAATCAAATCATTAGAAATAGGTGTCAAAAGTGTTGAATTATTGTGGATAGAATGGAAGAAGTAGCAAGCGTGAAAAGGTCATGGAAGGAATTCTCTTCCTTCACACAATATAACATCACACAGACTACTAGTGTCTTCCACAGTGAAGCATGATGAATAATACTCATTTAGTTCATCAGCCTTCTCCTTGTTCCCGTTATCATTTCTCCTGCCTCATTTTCTAGTGGTCCTATATCCACTCACATTTCTCTTTTTTTAACATGAAAAAACTTTTACTCTCCACTTTGATATTATTTGCTAACTTGCTTTCATATTTCATCTTTTCCCTTCTAATGATTTTGTAGTTGTTCTCTGTAGGTCCTTAAAAACCTCCCAATCTTCTATCTTCTCACTAATTCACTTAGGTTAACTCTCTCATTCCACTATAATCTCCCTTACTCCACTGAAATACTGCTACATCAGAATTTACTTTCTCCCCATAAAATTTCACGTTGAACATTATCATATTGTGATCTTTGATTTCGAAGGGTTCTTTTACCTTATGTTCCCTGATCACCTCTGGTTCATTACAAAACACCCAATCCAGTATAGCTAATCCCCTGGTAAGCTCAATGAAAACCTGCTGTAAAAAGATATCTCATAGGCATTCAACAAACTCACTCTCTTGAAGTCCATTACTAACCTGATTTTCCCAATCGATTTGCATGCTAAAATCTCCCATGACTACCATAACATTTCCCTTTTGACTCACCTTTTCTATTTCCTGTTGTAACCTGTGGTCCACCTCCCAGCCACTGTTGGGAGGCCTATATATAATTGCCATCAGCATCCTTTTACATTGCAGTTCTTTAACTCAATTGACAAGGATTCAACATCTTCCGATCCTATGTCACATCTTTCCACTGATTTGGTCATAAGATCATAAGATATAGGAGCAGAAGTAGGCCATTTGGCCCATCGAGTCTGCTCCGACGTTCAATCATACTCTGATCCATTTCATCTAGTTATCTACACTCCCTTGCATTCACCGCATACTGTTTGATGCCCTGGCTAATCAAGAACTTATCTATTTTTGCCTTAAATACACCCAATGACTTGGCCTCCACAGTCGCTCATGGCAACAAATTCCACAGATTTACCACCCTCTGAATAAAGTAATTTCTCCGCATCTCAGTTCTAAAAGGGAGTCGTTCAAATCTGAAGTCGTACCTTCTTGTATCCCCTACCATGGGAAATAACTTTGCAATATCTAATATGTTCAGGTCTTTTAACATTTGGAATGTTTCTGTGTGATCCCATACCATACATTTTCCAACAATGTATTTCATTTGCCACTTCTTTGCCCATTCCCCTAAACTATCTAAGACTCCATGCAGGTTCTTTGTTTCCTCAACACTACCCGCTCCTCCAACTATCTTTGTATCATTGGCAAATTTAGCCAAAAATCCATTAATACCAAAGTCCAAATCATTGATGTACATCATAAAAAGCAGCGGTCCCAACACTGATCCCTGTGGAACTCCACTGGTAACTGGCAGCCAGCCAGAATATGATCCATTTATTCCCACTCTTTGTTTTCTGCCAACCAGTCAATGCTTCACCCACACTAGTAACTTCCCTGTAATTCCATGGGCTCTTATCTTGCTAAGCAGTCTCATGTGCGGCGCCTTGTCAAAGGCCTTCTGAAAATCCAAGCACACCATGTCTACTGCATCTCATTTGTCTACCCTGCTTGTAATTTCCTCAAAGAAATGCAGTAGTTTAGTCAGGCAGGATTTTCCCTTCAGGAAATCATGTTGACTTTGGCCTTGATGCACCATCAATAACTCACTCTGAGACGTAAGAAACGAGATATCGGCTTTTATTGACTGGAAGAATGAACAACACTACATCCTGGAGAATGAGGCCGGGCTCAGGCCTCAATCACCTTTATACAGTGGTCTGTGGGAGGAGCCACAGGAGCAGTCAGCAGGGGTCTGTGGGAGGAGCCACAGGAGCAGTCCAGACAGGTATATGTAGTTCACCACAGGCCTATCTTGTCATGTGCCTCCAGGTACTCCGTAATCTCATCCTTAACAATTGGTTCCAACAACTTCCCAACCACTGATGTCAGGCTAACAGGTATATCGTTTTCTTCCTGCTGCCTCCCACCCATCTTAAACAGCAGAATAACATTTGCAATTTTCCAGTCATCTGTTGCAATGTCAGAAACTATTGATTCTTGAAAGATCATCGTTAATGCCTCTGCATTCTCCCCAGTTACTTCCTACAGAAACCAAGGATGCATTCATCAGGTCCAGGAGATTTATCCACCCTCAGACCATTAAGCTTCCTGAGCACCTTCTCGGTCGTAATTTTCACAGCACGAACTTCAATTCCCTGACACTCTTGAATGTCTGGTATACTGTGGATGTATTCCATTGTGAAGACTGATGCAGAATACATATTCAGTTTCTCTGCCATCTCTGCATCTCTCATTACAATATCTCCAACATCATTTTGTATTGATCCTATCTCTACCCTCCACTCTCTTTTACCTTTTATATACTTATAAAAGCTTTTAGTATCTTCTTTGATATTAGTCACCAGCTTCCTCTCATAATTCATCTTTTCCTTCCGAATGACCATCTTAGTTTCCTTCTGCCAGTTTTTAAAAGCTCCCCAATCCTTTATCTCCCCACTAGCTCTGGCTTCCTTGTATGGCCTCTTGTTTGCTTTTACTTTGGCTCTGACTTCACTTGTCAGCCACGGTAGTATATTTCTTCCCTTTGAAAATTTCTTCTTATTTGGAATATATCTGTCTTGCACTTCTCTCATTTTTCTCAGAAACTCCAGCCATTGCTGCTCTGCTGACCTTCTTGCAAATGTTCCTTTCCAGTCAACTTTGGCCAGTTCCCCTCTCATGCCATTGTAATTTCCTTTATTCCACGGAAATACTGACACATTGGATTTTATTTTTTTCCTCTCAAAATTCAATGTGAATTTGATCATATTGTAATCACTGTTCCCTAAGGGTTCCTTAACCTTAAGCTGTCTTATCATCTCCAGATCATTGCACAACACCCAATCCAGCACAGCCAATCCACTCGTGGACTCAACAAGAAGCTGTTCTAAAAGCCATCACTTAGACATTCTACAAATTCTCTCTTGAGGTCCAGTACTGACCTGGTTTTCCCAGTCCACTTTCATGTTAAAATCCCCAACGACTATCATGACATTGCCTTTCTGACATGCCTTTTCTATCTCCTGCTGTACTTTGTAATCCACATCCCGGCTGCTGTTTAGAAGCCTGTAAACATAGCCATTAGAGTCCTTTTATTCTTGCCATTTCTTAGCTAACACATAGAGATTCTACCCCTTCTAATCTTATGTCATCTCTTTCCAATGATTTAATATTATTTCTTATACATAGAGCTACACCACCCCCTCTGTCTACTAACCTATCTTTCCTATACACCATATATCCGTGGACATTCAGCTCCCAGTGGTAGCCATCCTTTAGACAAGTTTCAGAGATGGCCACAATGTCATATTTCCCAATCTGTAGCTGAATTTCAAGATCGTCCTTTTTTATTTCTTATACTATGTGCATTCAAATACAACACTCTCCGTCCAGTATTTGTTGCTTTCTGTTTTAACTGCACCATGTCTCTATTGCCCTGTAACTCTTGCCACTGGCTTTGATTCAGCCTCATCTCCTGCCTGTTCTTTCTATAATCTCTGTTGCATGCTATATTTGATTTAATTCTATTTCCCCCTTCCTCAGCCCTATCACTCTGGTTCCCATTCCCCTGACAATTTAATTTAAACCCTCCCTAACAACTCTATTGCATGTCCCTGTTAGGATATTGGACCCCTTTGGGGTTAGGTGAAACCTGCACTTTTTGTACAGGTCGTATCTCCCCCAAAAGAGGCCCCAATGATCAGGAATCTGAAGCCCTGCCCCCTACACCAATCTCTCAGCCACACATTAATGCACCTGATCATGCTATTCTTGCAGTTGCTAGCACGTGGCACAGGCAGCAATCCTGAGATTACTACCCTGGAAGTCCTGCTTTTAAGCTTCCTACCTAACTTCCTGAATTCTCTCTTCTGGTCCTCCTCTCTTTTCTACCTATGTCATGGGTACCAACGTGTACCAAGACTTCTGGCTGTTCACCCTTTCCCTTGAGAATACTGTGCACGTCATCCAGAGTATCCCATACCCTGGCACCTGGGAGGCAACACACCATGTGGGCATCTCTATTAGGCTGACAGAACCTCCTGTCTGTTCCCCTCACTATGACTACAGCATTCCTCATCTTCCTCTTTCCCTTCTGCACCATGGAACCAGGCTCAGTGCCAGAGACCTAATCACCATGGTCGTCCTCTGTCAGGTCATCCCCCTCAACCACATCCAAAACAAAAAATGATTACTGAGGGGGATGGCCAAAGGGGTGCTCTCTACCATCTGAGTTCTACTCTTCGCTTCCATGACTGTTACCCACTTATCTAACTCCTGCAGCCACAGGGTGACAAACTCCCTGTAGCTTCTGTCTAGCTTCTGTTCACTTTCCCTAAAAGCTGTAGGTCATCAAGCTGCATCTCCAGATCCCTTACATGGTCTCTCAGGAGCTGCATCTCGGTGCACCTGGTGCAGATATGGCCATCTGGGAGATTGGAAGATTCCCAGGACTCCCACATCTGACACACAGAGCAAGATACTAACCCTAACGATAAGCTCTCAATTCCTGAAAAAATGCAAAGAAAAGCAAAACACAAAGTCCACTTACCCACTTACATAGAACATAGAACATAGAACATAGAACATAGAATAGTACAGCGCATTACAGGCCCTTTGGCCCACAATGTTGTGCCGACCCTCAAACCCTGTCTCTCATATAACCCCCCACCTGAAATTCCTCCATATACTTGTCTAGTAGTCTCTTAAACTTCACTAGTGTATCTGCCTCCACCACTGACTCAGGCAGTGCATTCCACGCACCAACCACTCTCTGAGTGAGAAACCTTCCTCTAATATCCCCCTTGAACTTCCCTCCCCTTAACTTAAAGCCATGTCCTCTTGTACTGAGCAGTGATGCCCTGGGGAAGAGGCGCTGGCTGTCCACTCTGTCTATTCCTCTTAATATCTTGTACACCTCTATCATGTCTCCTCTCATCCTCCTTCTCTCCAAAGAGTAAAGCCCTAGCTCCCTTAATCTCTGATCATAATCCATACTCTCTAAACCAGGCAGCATCCTGGTAAATCTCCTCTGTACCCTTTCCAATGCTTCCACATCCTTCCTATAGTGAGGCAACCAGAACTAGACACAGTACTTCAAGTGTGGCCTAACTAGAGTTTTATAGAACTGCATCATTACATCGTGTCTCTTAAACTCTATCTCTCGACTTATGAAAGCTAACACCACATTAGCTTTATTAACTACCCTATCTACCTGTGAGGCAACTTTCAGGGATCTGTGGACATGTACCCCCAGATCCCTCTGCTCCTCCACACTACCAACTATCCTGCCATTTACTTTGTACTCTGCCTTGGAGTTTGTCCTTCCAAAGTGTACCACCTCACACTTCTCTGGGTTGAACTCCATCTGCCACTTCTCAGCCCACTTCTGCATCCTATCAATATCTCTCTGCAATCTTCGACAATCCTCTACACTATCTACAACACCACCAACCTTTGTGTCGTCTGCAAACTTGCCAACCCACCCTTCTACCCCCATATCCAGGTCATTAATAGAATACCTCACTGACAACTGAATGAGCCAAAGCCTGTTGCTTCCACTCTTGCCACCGACCTACTCTCGACAGTTGGCCGTCCCGACAATGGCCGCTCCGCTTATCCCTTCTGCACTTTTTTTTAGTTTATCACTCTTTGTTGTCGCTGCTGATAGGCCCCATACAATGGACTGATGCCCGCGAAGCTTTTGTTTTAAATTTCCACCTCTGATCTGCGAGAAGCACTCATTCGTCGAGCTTAGTTGCCATTCTTTACCAGTAGTTCTGGTAAAGATATCTGGTAAGTGAGAAGAGTAGTTCTTACCTTGGTCAATAGTCACTTCCCTTCCAATAATCTGCTCACCCACATTCCACGTTGGTTTCACCAAGGTCACTCAGCCTTGAACCAAATCACAGCCTTGGTCCAAACACAACAAAGAGCTGGATTCCAGAGGTGGAGTCAGTGTGAGGCATGTTGAAAACAAACATTTCACAGTGTGCAACATCGAGGAGACCTGGTGATTCTGAGACAAGTGTTGTCAATGTGAGAACTCTTCAATTGTTGAATTCATTCCTCACATTAAGTCAGATGGCTGTGGTCTAACATCCCAGCGCAGAATATCACTGCAGGAGTTCCTTAGGTCAATGTCCCAGATACAACCGTCATCAGCAGCTTCTGTCCATCAGGAGTTTAGAAGTGGGGACATGCCCTGATGATTGCATGATGTTCAGTTCCAATCACAGAGCTTCAGAAAATGAAGCAGTCCATCTAGCAAAAGTACCCAGATATTGGAAAATAATTGGTGAGTAGCATTTTCCCCAGGCAAAGACTACCTTTAAAAGTGAAGACTGTCCCTTAACAGCCAATGACATTAATGTCACAAGTTCCCCACCATCTACAGCTTGGGAGACACCATTGACCTAAAAATGAACTGGACCAGCCAAATAGATTCTGTGGCAGAAAGAGTCACTCAGAGTCTGGGTGTATCTCAGCAAATGAACCATCTTTGACATGCCAGTGCCTTTCCAACATCTGTACGTTTTGAGATAAGGAATGTTGTGGAGTACTCTCTCTATTCTTCTGTGCCACTCACACCCCACGCTGATGATTCCCTGTGTCCAGCACAGGCCAATGAAGGCAATAGTTCTGCCAGGCAGCAAGAACAGTAACCAAAGGGACGAGATCTTAAATGGCAAATGGATCAGATGTTTCAGGACGAATTCAATAGACAATGGAAAATAGGTGCAGGAGTAGGCCATTCAGTCCTTCGAGCCAGCACCACCATTCACTGCGATCATGGCTGATCACCACAATCAGTACCTCGTTCCTGCCTTCTCCCCATATCCCTTGACTCCGCTATCTTTAAGAGCTCTATCTAACTCTTTTATAAAAGTATCCAGAGAATTGGCCTCCCCTGCCTTCTGAGGCAGAACATTCCATAGATCCACAACTCTCTGGATGAAAAAGTTTTTCCTCAACTCCATTCTAAATGGCCTGCCCCTTATTCTTAAACTGTGGCCTTTGGTTCTGGACTCCCCCAACATTGGGAACATGTTTCCTGCCTCCAGCGTGTCCAATCCCTTAATAATCTTACATGTTTCAATCTCCCCTCTCATCCTTCTAAATTCCAGTGTATACAAGCCCAGTTGCTCCAATCTTTCAACATATGACAGTCCCGCCATTCTGGGAATTAATCTCGTGAACCTACGCTGCACTCCCTCAATAGCAAGAATGTCCTCCCTCAAATTTGGAGACCAAAACTGCACACAATACTCCAGGTGTGGTCTCATCAGGGCCCTATACAACTGCAGAAGGACCTCTTGGCTCCTATACTCAACTGCCCTTGTTATGAAGGAAAACATGCCATTTGCTTTCTTCACTGCCTGCTGTACCTGCATGCTTACTTTCAATGACTGATGAACAAGGACACCTGGATCTCGTTGTACTTCCCCTTTTCCTAACTTGACACAATTCAGATATTAATCTGCCTTCCTGTTCTTGCCACCAAAGTGGATAACCTCACATTTATCCACATTAAACTGCATCTGCCATGCAGCTGCCCACTCACTCAACCTGTCCAAGTCACCCTGCATTCTCATAATAACCTCCTCATATTTCACACTGCCACCCAGTTTTTCGTCATCTGCAAATTTGCTGTTACTTTTAATCCCTTCATCTATATCATTAATGTATATTGTAAATAGTTGTGGTCCCAGCACCGAGCCTTGCAGTACCCCACTTGTCACTTGGAGAAGGAAGTCGGAGGATCAGGATGTGAGTGCGGCGGGAGCCATTTTGATTTTTAAAAATTCTCATTGGAGTTAAGAGAGGCGGGACTGCGCAGGCGTGTGATGTCGAGCAGTGAAGTGGGGAAGATTTAAAAAGGACACAGCCTTAAACAGTGGGCAGCGTCGTTTGCAGGCAGCAGAGTGAACCGGGAGCAAGTCAAGACAAGTCAAGTCAAGTCAACTTTTATCATCATTTCGACCATAACTGCTGCTAAAGTGCATAGTAAAAATGAGACAACATTTTTCAGTACCATGGTGTTACATGACACAGTACAAAAAACTAGACCGAACTACGTAATAAAAAAAACACAACACAGAGAAAGCTACACTAGACTACAGACCTACACTGGACTACATAAAGTGCACAAAAACAGTGCAGGCATTACAACAAATAATAAACAGGACAGTAGGGCAAGGTGTCAGTCCAGGCTTCGGGTATTGAGGAGTCTGATAGCTTGGGGAAGAATCTGTTACATAGTCTGGTCATGAGAGCCCAAATGCTTCGGAGCCTTTTCCCAGACAGCAGGAGGGAGAAGAGATTGTATGAGGGGTGCATGGGGTCCTTCATAATGCTGCTTCCTTTGCGGATGCGGCGTGTAGTGTAAATGTCCGTGATGGCAGGAAGAGAGACCCCGATGATCTTCTCAGCTGACCTCACTATCCGCTGCAGGGTCTTGCGATCCGAGATGGTGCAATTTCCAAACCAGGCAGTGATGTAGCTGCTCAGGATGCTTTCAATACAACCCCTGTAGAATGTGATGAGGATGGGGGAGTAGCAGAGTGTAGGCTTAAGGGCTTTGGCTCAACGGGCTTATGCAGAAGCAGGCGAGGCAAGGTAGGTTTAGGTTTTAGTATTTCCTGTTATTTGAGGAAAGGGGAAGTATGAGTGCCAGGGCAGCTTGTTGTTCTCGGTGCCGGATGTGGGAGGTCCTGGAGTCTCCTTGCCTCCCGGACGTCAATATCTGCACCAGGTGCACCGAGCTGCAGCTCCTAAGGGACCGTGTTAGGGAACTGAAGCTGCAGCTCGATGACCTTCGTCTGGTCAGGGAGAGTGAGGAGTTGATAGAGAGGAGTTACAGGCAGCTGGTCACACCAGGGCCATGGGAGGCAGACAGGTGGGTCACAGTTAGGAGAGGGAAGGGGAAAAGTCAGGTGCTAGAGAGTACCCCAGTGGCTGTACCCCTTGACAATAAGTACTCCTGTTTGAGTACTTGGGGGGGACAGCCTACCTGGGGGAAGCAACAGTGGCCGTGCCTCCAGCACAGAGTCTGGCCCTGTAGCTCAGAAGGGTAGGGAAAGGAAGAGGAAGGCAGTAGTAATAGGGGACTCGATAGTTAGGGGGTCAGATAGGTGATTCTGTGTACACAATCAGGAGACCCGGATGGTAGTTTGCCTCCCTGGTGCCAGGGTCTGGGATGTTTCTGATCGTGTCCAAGATATCCTGAAGTGGGAGGGCAAGGAGCCAGAGGTCATGGTACATATAGGTACCAATGACATAGGTAGGAAAAGGGAAGAGGCCCTGAAAGGAGAATATAGGGAGTTAGGAAGGCAGTTGAGAAGAAGGACCGCAAAGGTAGTAATCTCGGGATTACTGCCTGTGCCATGTGACAGTGAGAGTAGGAATGGAATGAGGTGGAGGATAAATGCGTGGCTGAGGGATTGGAGCAGGGGGCAGGGATTCAAGTTTCTGGATCATTCAGACCTCTTCTGGGGCAGGTGTGACCTGTACAAAAAGGACGTGTTACACTTAAATCCTAGGGGGGCCAATATCCTGGTGGGAAGGTTTAATAGAGCTGTTAGAGAGGGTTTAAACTAATTTGGCAGGGGGGTGGGAACTGGAATGATGGAGCAGAGGAGAGGAAAACAGAAATAGATCTAAGGTAGTGAGCAGTAAGAATGTCAGGAAGGACAGGCAAGAGATGGAGCAAATTTGCAGCCATTGGGATGAGTTGCAGTGCAATCAATGCAAAAAGTACCAAATACTGGACTTAAGGTGTTATACTTAAATGCACACAGCATAAGGAATAAGGTGGATGATCTTGTTGTACAGTTACAGATTGGCAGGTATGATATTGTGGCCATCACTGAGACATGGCTAAAGGATGCATGTCTCTGGGAACTGAACGTCCAAGGATACACGGTGATTGGAAGGATAGGCAGGTAGGTAGAGAGGGTGGTGTGGCTTTAATGGTAAGAAATGATATTAAATTATTAGAAAGTGTTGACATAGGATAGGAAGGTGCAGAACCTTTATGGGTTTAGCTAAGAAATCACAGGGGTAAAAGGACCCTGATGGCAGTTATCTACAGGCCTCCAAACAGCTGCAGTGATGTGGGCTACAAATTACAACAGGAAATAGAAAAGGCTTGTCAGAAGGACAGTGTTATGATAATTGTAGGGGATTTTAACATGCGAGTGGATTGGGAAAATCAGGTTGGCACTAGATCTCAAGAGAGAGAATTAGTAGAATGTCTATGAGATGGCTTTTTAGAACAGCTTGTTGTTGAGCCCTCTAGGGGATCGGCTGTACTGGATTGGGTATTGTGTATTGAACCAGAGGTGATTAGAGAGATGGAAGTGAAGGAGCCTTTAGGAGGCAGTGATCACAACATGATTGAGTTCACTGTGAATTTTGGGAAAGAGAAGCCGAAATCTGATGTGTCGGTATTTCAGTGGAGTTACGGAAATTACAGTGGCAATAGGGAGGATCTGGCCAAGGTTAACTGGAAAGGGACACTAGTGGGAAGGACTGCAGAGCAGCAGTGGCTGGAGTTTAATCAAGAACTGAGGAAGGTGCAAGGCAGATATATTACAAAGAAAAAGAAATTTTCAAATGGAAAAATTTCATTCGAAAAAGACAGGTGAGAGTAGATATAGGACCGATAGAAAATGATGCTGGAGAAATTGTAATGGGAGATAAGGAGATGGTGGAGGAACTGGATGAGTATTTTGCATCAGTCTTCACTGAGGAAGACATCAACAATATCCCGGACACTCAAGGGTGTCAGGGAAGAGAAATATGTGCAGTCACAATTACAACAGAGAAAGTACTCAGTAAGCTGAGTATCTAAGGGTAGATAAATCTACTGGACCAGATGGAATGCACCCTCGTGTTCTGAAGGAGGTAGCCGTGGAGATTGCAGAGGCATTAGCAATGATCTTTCAAAAGTTGATAGATTCTGCAATGGTTCCGGAGGACTGGAAGATTGCAAATGTCACTCCGCTATTTAAGAAGGGGGCAAGGAAGCAAAAAGGAAACTATAGACCTGTTAGCTTGACATCGGTGGTTGGGAAGTTGTTGGAGTCGATTGTCAAGGATGAGGTTATGGAGTACTTGGAGGCATATGACAAGATAGGCAGAACTCAGCATGGTTTCATTAAAGGAAAATCCTGCCTGTCAAACCTAGCGCAATTTTTTGAGGAAATTACAAGTAGGCTATACAAGGGAGATGCAGTGGATGTTGTGTATTTGGATTTTCAGAAGGCCTTTGACAAGGTGCCACACATGAGGCTGCCAAACAAGATAAGAGCCCATGGAATTATGGGAAAGATACATACGTGGATAGGGCGTTGGTTGATTGGCAGGAAGCAGAGAGTGGGAATAAAGGGATCCCATTCTGGTTGGCTGCTGGTTACCAGGGGTGTTCCACAGGGGTCCATGTTGGGGCCGCTTCTTTTTATGTTGTATATCAAGGATTTGGATTATGGAATAGGTGGCTTTGTGGCTAAGTTTGCTGATGATACAAAGATAGGTGGAGGGGCCGATAGTGCTGAGGAAACAGAGAGTCTGCAGAGAGACTTGGATAGATTGAGGGAATGGGCAAAGAAGTGGCAAATGAATTACAATGTTGGAAAGTGTACGGTCATGCACTTTGGTAGAAGAAATAAATGGGCAGACTATTATCTGAATGGGGAGAGAATTCAAAGTTCTGAGATGCAACGGGACTTGGGAGTCCTCGTGCAGGATACCCTTAAGGTTAATCTCCAGGTTGAGTCGGTGGTGAAGAATGTGAATGCAATGTTGGCATTTATTTCTAGAGGAATAGAGTATAGGAGCAGGGATGTGATGTTGAGACTCTATAAGGCACTGGTAAGACATCACTTGGAATATTGTGTGCAGTTTTGTGCTCCTTATTTAAGAAAGGATGTGCTGACACTGGAGAGGATTCTGAGAAGATTCACTAGAATGATTCCAGGAATGAGAGGGTTCACTTATGAGGAACGTTTGACCGCTCTTGGACTGTACTCCTTGGAATTTAGAAGAATGAGGGGGGACCTCATAGGAACATTTTGAATGTTGAAAGGCATGGACAGAGTGGATGTGACAAAGTTGTTTCCCATGGTGGGGGAGTCTAGTACGAGAGGACATGACTTGAGGATTGCAGGACGCCCATTCAGAACAGAGATGCGAAAAAATTTTTTTAGCCAGAGGGTGGTGAATCTATGCAATTTGTTGCCACGGGCGGCAGTGGAGGCCAAGTCATTGGGTGTATTTAAGGCAGAGATTGATAGGTATCTGAGTAGTCAGGGCATCAAAGGTTATGGTGAGAAGGCGGGGGAATGGGACTAAAGGGGAGATTGGATCAGCGCATGATGAAATGGCGGAGCAGACTCGATGGGTCAACTGGCTGACTTCTGCTCCTTTGTCTTATGGTCTTATGGTTACTGCCTGCCATTCTGAAAGGGACCCGTTAATCCCTACTCTTTTTTTCCTGTATGCCAACCAATTTTCTATCTATGTTAGTACCCTACCCGCAATACCATGTGCTCTAATCTCCTATGTGGGACATTATCAAAGGCTTTCTGAAAGTCCAGGTACACTACATCCACTGGCTCTCCCTTGTCCATTTTCATGCTACATCCTCAAGAAATTCCAAAAGATTAGTCAAGCATGATTTCCCCTTCGTAAATCCATGCTGACTCGTACCAATCCTGTTACTGCTATTCAAATGTGCCGCTATTTCATCTTTTATAATTGACTCCAACATCTTCCCCACCACTGATGTCAGGCTAACTGGCTTATAATTCCCTGTTTTCTCTCTCCCTCCTTTCTTAAAAAGTGGGATAACATTAGCTACCCTCCAATCCATAGGAACTGATCCTGAATCTATAGAACATTGTAAAATGATTACCAATGCATCCACAATTTCTAGAGCAACCTCCTTAAGTACCCTGGGATGCAGACCATCAGGCCCTGGGGATTTATCAACCTTCAGTTCCATCAGTCTACCCAACACCATTTTCTGCTTAATATGAATTTCCTTCAGTTCCTCCGTTACCCTGGGTCCTCCGGCCATTTGGGAGATTGTTTGTGAAGACAGATCCAAAGTTCCACTCGTCTGCCTTTTCCTTGTTCCCCACAATAAATTCACCCGTTTCTGTCTTCAAGGGCCCAAGTCTGGTCTTAACTAATTTTTTCCTCTTCACATACCTACAGAAGCTTTTACTGTCCTGCTTTATATTCATGGCTAGCTTACCTTCGTACCTCATCTTTTCTCTCCATATTGCCTTCTTAGTAATCTTCTGTTGCTCTTTAAAAGTTTCCCAATTCTCTGGCTTCCCACTCATCTTTGCTATGTTATACTTCTTCTCTTTTATATTTATACTGTCCTTGACTTCCCTTGTCAGCCACGGTCACCCCCAACTCCCCTTAGAATCTTTCTTCCTCTTTGGAATGAACTGATCCTGCACCTTCTGTATTATTCCCAGAAATACCTGCCATTGTTGTTCCTCTGTCATCTCTGCTAGAGTATCATTCCAGTCAACTTTGGCCAGTTCCTCCTTCATGGCTCCATAGTCCCCTTTGTTCAACTGTAATACTGACACTTCCAATTTTCCCTTCTTGCTCTCAAATTGTAGATGAAAACTTATCTCCTAATGGTCACTACCTCCTAATGGCTCCTTTACCTCAAGTTACCTTATCAAATCCGATTCATTAGACAACACTAAATCCAGAATTGCCTTCTCCCTGGTAGACTCCAGTACAAGCTGCTCTATAAATCCATCTCAGAGGCACTCCACAAACTACCTTTCCTGGGGTCCAGTACCAAACTGATTTTCCCAGTCTACCTGCATGTTGAAATCCCCCTTAACAACCGTGGCATTACCTTTGCGAAATGCCATTTTTAACTCCTGATTCAACTTGCACCCTATAACCATGCTACTGTTTGGTGGCCTGTAGATAACTCCTATTAGGGTCCTTTGGCCCTTGCAATTTCTCAGTTCTATCCATACTGACTCTACATCTCCTGATTCTATGTCACCCCTCGCAAGGGACTGAATTTCATTCCTCACCAACAGAGCCAGCCCACCCCTCTGCTCACCTGTCTGTCCTTTCGATAGGACGTATACCCTTGAATATTCATTTTCATTTTGCTCAGGAAATTGTCATGATGTGAAGATCATTTACTAAAAGGCTGCTGGAAGTAGAATGTGAAGGAACAATTCCCAGTGGTTCAGGAAAGGAGCAGGAGAATTAAACTAAATAGATTGCAAATCAAAGAGCTGGTACAGATAGGATGGGGCAAATAATCTCCTCCTGTGCAGTATCATTGCATCATTCTATTGTTCTAGCAAGGGATGAGGTTGAGCTGAATATACAGTGAGTTTCAAAGATCACTTGCCCTGCCTGTGAGAGTAAAGTGATTGAGGAACAAGAGAAATTCCAAGGAATAAAAGACCCACTTGACCCATTAGTCCCACTCCACTGGAGATCGATGGATTCCTTCCCACATCATGTTATTTCAGGGCTCTCCCTGAACAGTCCCTGGTGAAGTATCAAATATCAGCCAGTCCATTATCTCCCCAAAAGTCCATGTTCCTTCTGAGCAGACTTCACTCCAGCTCCTTATTGGAAAGCGGTCGTCATTCTAAATTAGCCCATTCCTCACAAATGGATTACAAATTTTCCAGAGGCAGTGACAGAGGGAGATCATCCCCCATGATGGGAAATGAAGGGGAAACAGACCAGAGCATGTATATGAATGAGTGAGGTGATCTCTGTAAATAATCTGTTGTTTTTGAAATATTGAGCTGAATATTACATCCTAATTGTTCATTTTGGTGAAATTCATTGAGCTCTAATATCACAAAAACATTATGGGGTCATAAGTGCTTTCTGCAGCCTCCATTTCTCAGTGTTCACTTACAGATTCACATTTTAGTCACACTTGGAGCTCAGAAGTCATTTCTGTGGTTTCCTGTTAGTTTTATTTTTATCCGGCTATAGTGGTTCACCAGTGGTAATTGAGCCAATTGAGTTTAATTTTAATATCTTCTGAAGCTTTTAAGATCTCAAACAACACATAGGTAGGGACGCAACTCCATTAGAAACATTATTGATGCAGAGAGCTGGGAAAGAGAGGTGGGAATGACAGCAGGATATCCCCACCTTTACTGGGAAACCTAACACTAATAATGAATTATTTTCTTGTGTTTCAGGTTCGAGGGAAGAAACATGATGTTGATGTAGGTTTTGGTGGTGACTGCACTGTTTGTCAGTGACGTGGCAGGTAATATCAATTTATTCCAGGAGCATTACAAATATATTGCTGTGAGGAATGAGTGCATGTGCATTATGTTGGGACTGTGAGACATGGGAATTTTTTGACATTGGACTGGTCCGGAGGTGGTAGGAATTGTCTCCTGTCTGGATTCTCATCTCCAAACTATTGATATGAAAGATGAGTCAGAAACTCTCCTGCAGTTCAGGAGACAGGGACTTTTCCACAGTAATGTTTCATAAGAAAATAATGGTAAAGGGGTAAAGGACTTTAGGAGATCTAGGCCTCATATGGAGCCAGTGATCATTAATGGAGAATGTGTGGAGCAGGTTAAGACCTACAAGTATCTGGGAGTACAGTTAGACAAGAAGCTAGACTGGACTGCCAACACAGATGCCTTGTGCAGGAAGGCACAGAGTCGACTGTACTTCCTTAGAAGGTTGGCGTCATTCAATGTCTGTAGTGAGATGCTGAAGATGTTCTATAGGTCAGTTGTGGAGAGTGCCCTCTTCTTTGTGGTGGCGTGTTGGGGAGGCAGCATTAAGAAGAGGGACGCCTCACGTCTTAATAAGCTGGTAAGGAAGGCGGGCTCTGTCGTGGGCAAAGTACTGGAGAGTATAACATCGGTAGCTGAGCGAAGGGCGCTGAGTAGGCTACGGTCAATTATGGAAAACCCTGAACATCCTCTACATAGCACCATCCAGAGACAGAGAAGCAGTTTCAGCGACAGGTTGCTATCGATGCAATGCTCCTCAGACAGGATGAAGAGGTCAATACTCCCCAATGCCATTAGGCTTTACAATTCAACCGCCAGGAGTAAGTTATGTTAAAGTGCCGGGGTTGATTGTATTTAATGTATTTAAGTAAACTACTTAAGAACTTTTTAAAAGCTATTATTAATGCTTTTTGAGAGAGTGATTTAGATGCATATCATATTTTTACTGAGTTAAGTATTGTATGTAATTAGTTTTGCTGCAAGTGTATGGGACATTGGAAAAAATGTTGAATTTCCCCATGGGGATGAATAAAGTATCTATCTATCTATCTATCTATCTATCTATCTATCTATCTATCTATCTATCTATCTATCTATCTATCTATCTATCTATCTATCTATCTATGTGACTACCTGTGAGGAACCCAGTGGATACAGAGAAGAAATTTCTGTAGGCATTGGGTCCTATGCATCAAGTGCAGTCTATTTGACATCGGTGAGCATGAGGGTGAACGCCTGAGGGAGCATGGACAGATTGACTCACAAAAATCATTAATCAATTCCAGCCCAATATAACTTTTGCTCAAGAAACACATATCAAAACTGGCGATCAAAATAGATCTTTTAAAATGTGGACAGGTCTTCAATTTCATGCTACTTGTCAAAATAAAACAAAGGTAGCATCTATTTTTAATAAATCTAACATTTTATTTATCCAAGAAGACATTGTGTCAGATATTAATGGTAGATTTTTAATTGTTAAAGGAACAATTTGTAATAGAAAAACTGTTCTGGTTAACCTATATGGACCTAATGTAGATGATCCTTTTTTTAAAAATGTATTTGCTTTATTGCCAGATTTAAACAAATATATGTTGTTAATGAGTGGTGATTTCATCTGTTGTTTAAATCCTTTGATTGACAAGAATTCAACCAATCAGTGGCTTCTGTATTGCTCTGCATCACTTATTAACTCTATTTATTTTGGTCTGGTGAAATTTGGAGACATTTACATCCTAATGATAGAGATTATTCTTTTTTCACATGTTCACAAAAAAAATTCGAGAATCGATTACTTTATAGCTGATCCCGGAATTTTGTCCAAAGTCCAGAAATATGAATATGATGCTATAACTCTCTTGGAACATGTGCCTTTAAGCTTGGCTTTTGAATAGAATGATATTGTTATTGCAAATTTGCCTTGGCGTTTTCCAGAAAATTTATTACAAAGTTCGGTCTTTGTCAAATTTATTGAGACTCAGATATAAGATATTTCAGAATTTCAGAACAGGATTTCAGAATTTCGGATAAGGGATTGTGGACTTGTACTTTGTGAATACTGCTAATCGACATGAAGGTCACAGTCCCTCATGACTTCTGAAATGTGCCTCTAATGTTCTGAGGTGTACCACACTTTACACTCCCATCACGGGAGGCCCTAAAGGATGATTTGTGCCGTCCCTCAGATCATTTCCCAGCATCTTGTCTATTCCCAATGTCAGGCGGGTCAGCCTGCATCTGTCCATTCCTCCACCTGTCTCTTTCCCCCTTTTGCAAGAGATGGACTGAAGAAAATCTCATTAGGTCTGTATTAAACACTGGAGGGGCCACAGCTACAGCTGATGTTCCTTCCTCCCCTCGAGCCCTGACTTTCTGTGTGTTCATTAAGCTCTGGTGTTGTAAAACAGCAAAATCTGTGACTGTTAGGACCTGGTACTTTGGTTAATGTAGTTGGTTTAAATTCTAATTCTCTGACTGAAGGGACACACAATTCCTTGGAACTGGAGAGGACTCAGTGACACCTTGAAAAATGTGAAATATCCAGAGGGCCGTGTGATGAAAATTGGTTTTATTTTTCTCATTTAAAATCCTGTTACCAGTTTTTCATTGCCAAAAAGACATGGGCGGCTGCTGAGGTAAGTCCCTGAAACCAGTGATCACTCTGGGAGGCTTGGTGAACATTGGTTTGCCATGAACTCACAGTGGAGCCTCTAGTTGAATTGTCCACAATGAATCCCTGTGCTCCAGGGGGTGTTTCACTGCAGCCGTGCACTCCAGTTACTATCAGTTATGTCAAAGGGTGAAGTATTTGGATTTTAGGGGAATCTCCACATCCAGAAGTGGGTTTGGACACTAATGATTTTTGCAGGGGAAGTTCAAGTCACTTCTTTACTAATTTGATTGAGCTTTTTGAGGATGTGGCAAAGCTGATTGATGAAGGTAGAGCTGTGGATAATGTATTATATGAATTTTAGTCAGTCATTTGATAAGGTCCTGAATGAGATGCTCATCCAGAAGATGAAAATGAGTGAGATCTGTGGTCACTTGGATGCTTGGATTCAGAAGACTTTCCTGCAGATGACAGAGTGTAGTAGTCAATGTATCTTAGTCTGGATGGTAGTCCTTGACAATATTCCAAGTACGGCTGAACCAACATCTTATGAAGCCTCAGCATCATCTCTTTGGTTTATAGTCTATTCCTCTTGAAATAAATGGCAACATTGCATTTGCTTTCTTTACCACAGACTCATTCTGTAAATTAATCTTCTGGGAGTATTGCGAGAGATCTCCTAAGTATCCCTGCAACTCTGATGTTTGAACCTTCTCCAAATTTAGATAATAGTCCGGACTATTGTTCCTTTTATCAAAATGGATCATTATACTTTTCCTAACACTATATTCCATCTGTCACTTTTTTGCCCATTCTTTCAATTTGTCTAAGTCCTGCTGCAAAGGCATTACTTCCTCGCAAACGGCATTGGTTTCCGAGAAATTCTGAACCAAGCTCTAAGATCAACAATGAATGTTATGCAACAAGTATGAGAAGCTCTTTGTCTTGGTTGCCAATTTTACACCCAACGTGGAGCTCATGGGCTTTCTTAATAAAGATGCTCCATCTGAGAGTTTTAAGTGTATACTCGCCACAAATATTACAGAAAATATCACAGCTGTGCAACTTTGGTGAGACATTTTGCTGTCTCAGATATTCCTGAAAATGCAATTTCTTTATTATAATCAGTACATACAGGATGCTCGGTGTGTAGATCATTATGATTGCAAACCAGTATACACATAAATGCATGTGTGCATAATACTTTTATCACCTTTCTTAAACCTGTCCTACCCTGCCTAAGCATGCTTCCATTATGAGCAACATTTCAGATTATGTTGTGAACAACATTTTAATTCTGTGAATTATGAATTGAAATAACAAATATAGGTGATTTCAAAAAATGGTGTGTAATAGGGAATTGGCATTGTGATTTTCATAATCCGAAATCCAAAAAGGTACACCAAAAGGTACATCCAAAAGGTTTTGAGGAAGCAAAATCTTTTTATCCAGTGCAATCTGTTGTTCATGCATTTGCCTGAATATTGCATCCTAATAGTGCATGTTGATAACACTTATTGAGCTCTAATATCACAAACATATCATTGGATGAAAAAACGATTTCTGTAGCCTCAATTTCACAGTGTTCCATTACAGAATAATGCTCTACAGTCACATTTGAAGCTCACAAGTCATCTCTGTGGTTTCCTGTTAATTTTGTTCTCATTAGTCTATAGTGATTCGCCAGTGGTAATATTTACGTTGGTTAGTCGAGCCAATTGTGGTTAATTTCAACATTTTCTGAAGCATCCAAGATCTGAAACTACACATATATGGGGATGCGACACTGTTAGAAAATTTATCGACACAGAGATCCGGGAGAGAGAGAGAGGTAGGAATGGAGACAGGATATCCCCACTTTCACTGGGAAATGACACAAATGATGGATTATTTTCTTGTGTTTCAGATTTGAGGGAAGAAACACGATGCTGGTGTGGGTTTTGGTGGTGACTGCACTGCTTGTCAGTGATGTGGCAGGTAAGGTCCATTAGTTCCAGGAGCTTTAGAAATATATTGCGGTGAGGAATGAATGCACAGGCAAGTGTTGGGATTGTGGGACATGGGAATTTGGGGACATTGGGGCTGAGTAGGAAGTGGTAGCAATTGTTTCTTGTCTGGCATACTCATCTCAAAACTATTGATGTGGAAGCTGAGTCAGAAAATCTCCTGCAGATTGGGAGACAGAGATTTCTCCACAGTGATGTACTGTATCATAGGAAAATAAATTTGCAGGTAGAGGGGTATGTGACTACCTGTGAGGAGCTGAGCGGATACAGAGAAGAAATTTCTGCAGGCACTGGGTCCCCTGCACCAAGTGCAGTCTGTTTGTCACCTGTGAGGGTGGGGGTGAAGGACTGAGGGAGCACAGTCAAATTGCAAGGGACTCACAACAGCTTCTGTTCATCTTTTCATTTTTTATTTCCTGGAGGAAGATTTAGTCTATTTCCCCCAGGATAGCATGGAAATTCTGTTTCCATTTTTATTAGCAACAGCTTAGTTGTTATCTGGTGAAATTTGTTTTCATTGTTTTGCTGTTAAAGAGCATTTTTAATTATTCCAAATCTCCTATTCTCATTGCTCATTGCTGAACTGTTGTTGGATCATTATCATTGAAACCCAAAAGCCATTCTGTATGTACTTTGTGAGTACTGTTAATGTGGATTTCTGAATCTACATGAAGGTCACAGTCCCTCATGACTACACTATTATATTTCTGAAATGTGCCTGTAATGTTCTGATGTATTCCACACTTTACACTCCCACCACTGGGGGCCCAGAGACAAACCCAATATCTTCCACACATTTCCATTTCTCAGCAAATGAAAAAGCAACTAACTGACGTTACTTCTTCATTTCCTGAACCCAGATCCTTTCTCCCCGTCTTCATCCCATCATTTACTGTCAGGCTAACCCCTCCTTTATCAATTTCCCTGTCTCTTCAAATCCTATCTGAAAATATTTAATTCCTAACATTGGTTAATGTGTAACCAGATCTCCAGAGGAAAGGACAGAAACTCACACCAGTTGACACATTTATCAAGGGAGGACAGACTGAGGGGGGAGGGGATCAAGGTGGGATGAGATGAAAGGAAAAGAGGTGAGAACAAAACTGTGCAAGATGTTGTGTTTGTGAGCATGGTGAATAGGTGGTCAGAATGTGTGTACTGTATATGTCTGACTGTCTATCTGTCTGTCTGTCTGTCTGACTTGGACCTCCTTGCCAACAGACCAGACACACACTTTGTCTAGACAGAGTGGTAGCTGTTACAGCCACCCCATGTTGAAAGAATTGCTCCACCAACACCTTCCAGTCCTTTGGAACACATATCCTTCTTGACACTGATGGAGATTCTAGGAGGAAAAATTGTAGTCTTCCTTTAATATCTTCATGTGACTGTCTTGATTAGTCTGCACCACTCTAAGTGGTGATTTGTGCCATCCCTCAGAACATTTTCCAAAATCTTGTCCAATCCCAATATCAGGCTAATCTGCCTGCAGTTCACCATCTGTCCCTTTCCTCCTTTTACAAGAGATGGACTGAGGGAGATCACATTAGGTCTGTATTAAACACTGGAGGGGCCACAGCTACAGCTGTCATTCCTTCCTCCCATTGAGCCCTGACCTTCTGTGTGTCCATCAAGGTCTGGTGTTGTGAATCAGCAATATCTGTGACTCTTTTGACCTGGTACTTTGGTTAATGTAGTTGGTTTAAATTCTAATTCTCTGACTGAAGGGACACACAATTCCTTGGAACTGGAGAGGACTCAGCAGCATCGTGAAAAACGTGAACTATCCAGAGGACCTTGTGATGAAAAGTGGTTTTATTTTCCTCCTTTAAACTCCTGTTACCGGTTTTTCAGTGACAAGAAGACATGGGAGGAAGCTGAGGTAAGTCACTGAAACCAGTGATTTCTCTGGGAGGCCTGGGGAATGTTGGTGATTGCTTGTTCATTCCCATAAACTCACAGCACAGCCGCCAGTTGAATTATCGATGATGAGTCCTTGTGTTCCAGGTACTGTTTCACGGCAGCTGTGGGCTCTAGTTTCTATCAGTTGGATCAAAGGATGAAATAATTGGACTTTGAGGGTATCTCTGCATCTAGAAGTGTATTTGGACACTAATGATTTTGTAGAGGAGGTTCAAGTCACTTTTTTAATAATTTGATTGAGCTTTTGGAGGAGGTGGCAAATGTAACTGATGAAGGTGTAGCTATGGATAATGTTTTACATGGATTTTCATCAGTCATTTGATAAGGTCCTGCATGGGATGCTCATCCAGAAGATGAAAGTGAGTGAGACCTGTGGTGACCTGGCTGCTTGGATTCGGAATTGACTTGCCTGCAGATGTTAGAGGGTAGTAGTCAATGTACCTTATTCTGGATGCTAGTCCTTGACTGATGATGCTCCATAGGGACCTGCCTTGGGACATCTGCAATTTGTGATATATGTACATGACACAAATAAAAATGTGGATGGGGGATGCGGTTTTGTAAGTTTACAGACTATAAAAAGATTGATAGTGTTGAGGAGAGTGTGGAAAATTGCCGAAGGATATGAATCATTGTAGATTTGGGTGAAAATATGGCAGATCAGAAGTGGAGAGAGTGAGCAGTTTCAAGTTCCTGGGTTTCAAGATCTCTGAGGATCTACCCTGTTTCCAACATGTCGATGCAGTTATAAAAAATGCAAGACAGCGGCTATACTTTATTAGGAGTTTGAATAGAGTTGGTATGTCAACAAATATACTCAAAAACTTCTATAGCTGTACCATGGAGAGCAGTCTGACAAACTGCATCACTATCTGGTATGGGGGCAGAGGAGATGCTACTGCATAGGACCGAAAGAAGCTGCAGAGGGCTGTTAATTTAGTCAACTCTATCTTGAGTACTGGCTGACAAAATACCCAGGACATCTTCAAGGAGTGGAGTCTCAGAAAGGCAGTGTCCATTATTAAAGACCTCCAGCACCCAGGACATGCCCTTTTCTTGCTGTTGCCATTGGGTAAGAGGTACAGAAGTTTGAAGGCACACACTCAGCAATTCAGGAACAGCTTCTTCCCCTCTGCCATCCGATTCCTAAATGGACATTGAACCCTTGAACTTTTTTAATATATAGAATTTCTGTTTTTTGCACAATTTTTCTTTTTTTTTCAATCTTTTTATTATTTTTATCAATATATATTGGGATTACAAACTTACAAATTTATACTAAACATGAAAGGATACACAAGCAATAGTTACAATATAATTAAGTCTTCCCAAATCATAAATGATACAAATAACATATAAACAAAGCAAAACTAGGTTATATCATAGAGAAAAAGAAAAAAAAATTATGCTAGAAAAAACTAATCTAACAACCTAATAACTAATAAAGAGAAAAAAAGAAGAAAAAATAAAAAAAATGGGCTGTTTATAATATCTATAAAAAAGTACAAAATCATCACTGTCGCCAACTCCAATCCTCTCAACATATTTATAATCAAAACTGGAAAAATGAATAGGTTTGGAACAGGGTCTCATTACATCATATGAAAATATTGAATAAATGGTCTCCATGTCTTTTCAAATTTAATAGAAGGGTCAAATGCAACACTTCTAATTTTCTCCAAATTTAGACATAACATAGATTGAGAAAGCCAACAAAATACGGTAGAGGGATTAATTTCTTTCCAATTCAACAAAATAGATCTTCTAGCCATTAACGTAAGAAATGCAATCATTCGACAAACAGCAGAAGATAAATGGATTAAGTCCATCATTGGTAAACCAAAAATTGCAGTAATAGGATGAGGTTCTAAATCAATGTTCAATACCATGGAAATAATATCAAAAATGTCTTTCCAATATTTTTTCAAAAGTGGACATGACCAAAACATATGAGTTAAAGACGCTATCTCAGAATGACATCTGTCACAAATAGGATTTATATAGGAATAAAAATGAACCAATTTATCCTTAGACATATGAGCCCTATGTACAACTTTAAACTGTATTAATGAATGTTTAGCACATATAGATGATAAATTGACTAATTGAAGAATTTTATCCCAATTCTCAATAGGGATAGTAAGGTTAAGTTCTCTTTCCCAATCATTTTTAATCTTACAGAAGGGCTCTGAACGTATTTTCATAATTATATTGTAGAGTTTTGATATTACACCTTTCTGAGAAGGATTTAGTTCTAACAAATTCTCCAAAATACCTGAAGACTCAAGATTTGGAAAGGTAGGAAGTACAGTATTTAAGAAATTCCTAATCTGTAAATATCTAAAAAAATGAAATCTAGGCAAATTATATTTATTAGATAATTGTTCAAAAGACATAAACCAATTATCCAAAAATAAATCGGAAAATCATAGTAATCCTTTAGTCTTCCAAGCTGAATAAGCTTGGTCTATAATAGAAGGATAAAAATAGAAATTGGATACAATAGGAGTAGTTAAAACAAACTGATTCAACCCAAAAAATTTCCAAAATTGAAACCATATATGTAAAGTATGTTTAATTATCGGATTGTCAATTTGTTTCTGCAATTTAGAAAGAGTAAAGGGAAGAGAAGACCCTAAAATAGAACCCAATGAAAATCCTTGTACAGATTTAGTTTCCAGGTTCACCCAATGAGGGCTAAAAGATAAATCTCAATCCTTTAACCAACATATCAAATATCGGATATTATCTGCCCAATAATAGAATCTAAAATTAGGCAATGCCAATCCACCTTCCTTCCTTGCCTTCTGTAAGTATTTTTTTACCTAATCTAGGATTTTTATTCTGCCATATATATGAAAAAATTTTTGAATCAACATTAGCAAAAAAAGATTTTGGAATAAAAATTGGTATCGCTTGAAATATATATAAAAACTTGGGTAAAATAATCATCTTAATAGCATTAATCTGACCTATCAGAGATAAAGATAATGGTGACCATTTAGTGAACAAACGTTTAATCTGATCAATTAAGGGTAAAAAATTAACCTTAAATAACTCCTTATAATTTTTAGTAATTTTAATCCCTAAGTATATAAAAGAGTCATTAACTAATTTAAAAGGTAAATTTCCATAAATTGGAATCTGTCTATTTAAAGGAAACAATTCACTCTTATTAAGATTTAATTTATACCCGGAAAAATTACTAAATTGAGCAACAATGATATAACTGCAGGAATGGATTTCTCAGGATCAGAAATAAATAATAATAAATCATCTGCGTATAATGATAACTTATGTATATCCATCCCATGAGTAATGCCAAAAATGTTCGGTGATTCTCTAATAGCAATTGCCAAAGGTTCTAAAGCAATATCAAATAATAATGGACTAAGAGGACAGCCTTGACTAGTACCCCGAAATAAACGAAAAAAAGGGAGATCTTTGATTGTTAGTAAAAACCGAGGCTACTGGAGTATGATATATCAGTTTAATCCAGGAAATGAATGTCGGACTAAAATTAAACTTCTCAAGCACAGTAAATAAGTATGGCCATTCAACTCTACCAAATGCTTTCTCCGCATCTAATGAAATGATACATTCTGAGGTGCTACGTGAAGGAGTATAAACAATATTCAATAATCTCCTAATATTGAAAAAAGAATAGCGATTTTTAATAAAACCACTTTGATCTTCCGAAATAATTTGAGGTAATACCTTCTCCAGCCTGGATGCCAGTAACTTGGAAAAGATCTTGGAATCTACATTCAATAAGAATATTGGTCTATAGGATGCACAGTCAGTAGGGTCTATATCTTTTTTCAATATTAAAGAAATGGAAGCTCTATAAAAAGATTGTGGCAGTTTACCCAATCTAATTGCTTCTTCAAAAACCCTGCATAACCAAGGAGAAAGAGTAGAGGAAAAACACTTAAAAAATTCCACTGTATACCCATCTGGACCTGGTGCTTTCCCAGAATTCATAGAGGAAATAACCCCTTTAATTTCTGCATCCATAATAGGAGTTTCTAATATTGAAAGATCATCTGATGATAATTTTGGAAAATTCAATTTCCCAAGAAAATCATACATGGTATTGTGATCATGAGGGAATTCAGAATGATACAGGGAGGTATAAAAATCTTGAAAAGATTTGTTTATCTCATCATGGTTAACTGTCAATTCACCATTCTGTTGACAAATCTTAATAATTTGACATTTAACCAAAGCATTCTTCAATTGATTAGCTAACAGTTTACCCGATTTATCACTATGTATATAAAAATCAGATCTGGTTTTCATTAATTGATTTTCAATCGAAGATGTAAGTAATAAACTGTGTTCCATTTGAAGTTCAACCCTTTGTTTGTAAAGCTCCTTACTAGGAGCAGTCGAATATTTCTTGTCAATTTCTTTAATTTTATCAACAAATAAAAGAGTTTCCTTCTTAATACGTTTTCTCAAACCAACAGAATAGGAGATAATCTGTCCATGTATATATGCTTTAAAAGTGTCCCAAAGTGTTCCGCAAGAAATATCATCCGTGGAATTAGTTGAAAAGAAGAAATCGATCTGTTCCTTCATAAATTTAATGAAATCCGGATCTTGCAGTAAGGTAGAATCAAATAGCCATTGCCTAACACTAGAAGCTGTATCCATAAATTTAATAGAAAGTTTCAATGGAGCATGATCAGAGATGGCTATAATATCATAATTACAACCAATTACAGATGGAATAAAAGGAGAGTCAATAAAAAATAATCAATTCTCGAGTAAGAATGATAAACATGTGAGAAAAATGAAAACTCTTTGTCCTTAGAATGCCGAAATCTCCAAATATCGAAAATTCCATTATCAGTCAAAAAAGAATTAATGTAAGTGGCCGACTTATTAGGTAACGTCTGAGTGGATATAGATCTGTCCCGCAAAGGATTTAAACAACAATTAAAGTCACCACCCATTAACAACATATATTCATTTAGATCAGGTAGAGAAGTAAATAAGGACTTAAAAAAAACAGGATAATCCACATTTGGAGCATAAACATTAACCATAGCAACATTTTTGTTAAAAAGTAACCCAGTAATTAACAAAAATCTACCATTCAGATCCGAAATAATATCGTGTTGGACAAATGTAATAGAGGAGTCAATAAAAATTGTAACTCCCTTTACTTTGGCATTCGAATTTGAATGGTACTGTTGATTCTTCCAAAACCTAAAAAAACGTTGATTATTCTCTTTCTTCACATGAGTTTCTTGTACAAAAATAATATGTGCATTCAGTCTTTGGAATACTTTGAAAATCTTTTTCCATTTAATTGGATAGTTTAAGCCATTAGTATTCCAAGAGACAAAATTAATGGTCTGAGCCATATTTCTAAAATCAACCCTTTGGTATATAAAGAGTTAACCAAATTATGAACTCATGCACCCGGAAGAGGAACAAAAATAAGGGGCAGACCCGGAAGTGATGACATCATGGACATTTTAGTAGTTTAAAATCAGCCCAAATGAAAAAACTAAAAAATAAACTGGTAAAAAGAACAATAGATTTAGAAAAGAGATCCCCACCCCCCACCCACGAAAAAAAGCTCATCCCCAGCCTGAAGAAGGCTGGGGAAAAAAAGGAATGATACTAAATCTACCCCCGTGTCAGCAGAAGGCAACTCCAAATATATAAAGGAGAGAAAAAAAGATCCACCCAAACTCCAAAAAAGTAATTATCACTATACTAAAACAAACTTCTTAATATAATTGCTAGTAAAAATAACCCAAAAAGAATATAAACACTCGTAACTTATAAATCAGGTTAAAACCCAAACAAAAATTTAAAATGTGATAAGAAATGCATTATAGGAAGAAGACAAGAGAAAAAAAATGGTGAAATCAAAAAAAAAGCAAGAAATATTTTAGAGAAGAAACCGCCATCTTAGTCACACAAAAAATGAAAAGGATATATATCAAACTGTAAAAAAAAATCACCTTCAAAGGGTTAATAATAATGACCAAAAATAAAGTACAGTGGTTAAAGTAAGTAAAATAAGAAGTTTAGTTCATCAAAAAAAACTTTAATTGAAATATAAAATATAGAATAAACCTACACCAATAGCCAGAAACAAAATCTATCTTGTAACGATCAAAATCACTCATTTATTAGAGACGAGAATCAGAAGCAGTAGGGTAGTTCTCATCCAGAAAGCTTCGAGCTTCAGATGTGGAGAGAAAAACACGCCGTGGTGCATTCGGAGGCGAGATTCTAAGCTTTGCAGGGTATAAAAGCGCTGGTTTTAGATTTTTCTCATAACATTCGGACATCAGAGGTTTAAAAAGAAGCCTTGCCTTCATTACTTCTGGGCTAAAATCCTCCACTAATCTAAACTCGGAATCTTTGAATTTAACCATCCCTAAATGCCAAGCCACACGAATAAGTTGCTCTTTGACATGCACATAATGAAATTGAACAATTACAACAGGTGGTTTAGATGAAGAACTCAATGATCGGCGCATAAATCTGTGGGCGCGATCAAGTAATGGAGGACTGTCTGGGAATACAGAAGGGAATGCATCCTTTAAAAGTTGAGCAAAATACTTCGAGGGGTCCCCTTGTTTGATACCTTCCGGGAGACCAAGTATGCGTAAGTTCTGTCTTCTGGACTGATTTTCAAAGTCGACACTCTTGGCTTTAAGTGTTTCCACCTGTTTAATCGTCGAAGATAATTTCTGCTCCAGTTTTTCAATGATCAAGTCTCGCTTCCGAGCGTCCTCTTGCAAAGTTGCGATTAGAGCTTGCTGCTGGTTAACTGCAGAATCAGTCTTATCCATATAATCCTGAAAAGCCTTTATATCTTGTTTGAAAATTTGTTGTTGTTCTTCAAATTTTTCATTTAAAAGCTCCAATAACATTTCATAAGTCAATTCAGTACGCTTAGGATCGGTCTTTTTTTTCTTTCTGTTGCCGTTAGAATCTTTCCCAGGGTCTCGCCCTTTAGATCTCAAAGCCATTTCTGTACTCATTTCTTCAAAATTCACAGTACACTCTTAAAGATAAGTCCAAAAAAGTAGCAAGAATCTTTTGGTGTAGGTAAAAGTAAATTAAATAAGGGTGATCATAGGTTAAGAAAAGTAAAGGTTATGGAGCGAATCTGAAACAGTACTCACTCCATGAGTGTCTCCTGGTGACCTCACAATTTTTAATCTATTCAATATACATATACTGTAATTGATTTAGTTATTATTTATTATTATTTTATTTTGTGTTTTTTCTTCTATATTATGTATTGTATTGAACTGCTGCTGCTAAGTTAACAAATTTCACGTCACATGCCAGTGATAATAAAACTGATTCTGAGATGAAGTTTAATCCAGGCTGGTGTTGCACATGAGGAGATCAAATGTTAAGGATGAGTGTGTGATTCGCATTGGGGTTCTTGACAGCCACGATGACAGAATCAGAATCGGGTTTATTATCACTGGCATCTGACGTGAAATTTGGTAACATAACAGCAGCAGTTCAATGCAATGCATGATCTAGAAGACAAAAAAATAAATAAACAAGTAAATCTATTACAGTATGCATATATTGAATAGATTTTAAAAAATGTGAAAAACAGAAATTCTGTACATTAAAAGAAGTGAGGTACTGTCCAAGGATTCAATGCCTTTTTAGGAATCGGATGGCTGAGGGGAAGAAGCTGTTCCTGAATCACTGAGTGTGTGTATTCAGGGTTCTGTATCTCCTACCTGATGATAACAGTGAGAAAAGGGCATGCCCTGGGTGCTGGAGGTCCTCAATAATGGATGCTGCCTTTCTGAGACACCACTCCCTGAAGACATCCTGGATACTTTGTAGGCTAGTACCCAAGATGGAACTGACTAGATTTACAACCTTCTGCAGATTCTTTAGGTCCTCTGCAGTAGCCCCACCATACCAGATAATGATGGAGTCTGTCAGAATGTTCTCCACAGTACAGCTATAGAAGTTTTCGAGTGTATTTGTTGACATACCAAATCTATTCAAACTCCACTTCACTAGTTGGCATATCTCAGTCCTGTACTCTCTCTCATCACCACCTGAGAATCTACCAACAATGATTGTATCATCAGCAAATTTATAGATGGTATTTGAACTATGCCTAGCCACACAGCCATGTGCATATAGAGAGTAGAGCAGTGGGCTAAGCACATGCCCCTGTGGCACGCCAGTGTTGATTGTCAACGAGAAGGTTATGTTATCACCAATCCACATAGACTGTGGTCTTTCAGTTAGAAAATCAAGAATCCAATTGCGGAGGGAGATACAGAGGCTCAGGTTCAACAACTTCTCAATCAGGATTGTGGGAATGATGGTATTAAATGCTGAACTATAGATGATGAACAGCATCCTGATATAGGTGTTTGCGTTGTCCAGGTGGTCTAAAGCTGTGTGGGAGAGCCATTTAAGATTGCATCTGCCATTGACCTATTGTGGCTGTAGGCAAATTGCAAAGGGTCCAGGTCCTTGCTGAGGCAGGAGTTCAGTCTAGTCATGACCAGCCTCTCAAATCATTTCATCACTGTCGATGTGAGTGCCACTGGGCGATAGTCATTAAGGCAGCCCACATTATTCTTAGACACTGGTATAATTGTTGCCTTTGTTTTTTTTTAAATAAATTTTTTTAATTGAATTTTCAAATAGGTTACAGAAAGAAAAAAAAATTATCAACCCTTCCCCCCTCCCCCCTCCCCTTAACCCCTCCCCCCTCCCCTTAACCCCTCCCCCCTAACATATCCCTGTAAAAAGAGAAAAAAGAGAGAGAAGAAAAAAGAAAGAAAGAATGCCTGGATATCGGAAGATCCCCACATGCTCCATGGAGGTCATAATAGCTTTAGTGTATATATTTATTTCTTTCCCCAGATAACCAATAATCTTATCTTCAGAGCACCTATATATTTAATCCTATCTTTCGTAAATAAGGGTGCCAAATTTTCAGAAATATTTCATATTTATTTCTTAAATTATAAGTAATTTTTTCAAGTGGAATGCAGCTGAAAATTTCATGCTTCCAACAATCTATACTCAAGTATGAATCCGATTTCCAAGTAACTGCAATAGCCTTTTTGGCTACTGCCAATGCAATTTTTATGAATTCTTTCTGATATTTATTCAGTCTGGATTTCGGTTTTATCCCTTCAATATCGCCTAGTAAAAATAATGTTGGATTATGTAGAAGTTGTGTTCCAATAATTTGTTCCAATAAAACTCTTAAATTTGTCCAGAAAGGTTGAATTTTAAAACAAGACCAAGCAGAGTGTAAAAAAGTACCAATTTCTTGATTACATCGGAAACATTGATCAGATAAATTTGGGTTTGATTTATTTATTTTTTGTGGTGTAATATATAATTGATGTACAAAATTATACTGATTACATATCTCCCCACAGAATCAATTAATACATTTTGTATTTTAATTGATAAAGTTTTATTAACCAAAATTGCAACTCCCCTCGCCTTTGAATTAAATGAAGCTGCAATAACATTTCTGACCCAATCTGTCTTTAATTTCTGATGTTCTATCGCTGTTAAGTGTGTTTCTTGTAAAAAAGCTATATCTATTTTCATTTTCTTAATGTATGTTAAAATTCTTTTTCTTTTCACTGGTCCATTAAGCCCATTGACAATAAAACTTAAAAAAATCAGTAAATTAGTCATTATTTTTAACAGGGTTACTCCAATCTATAATAATACCTAACCTTTCAACTTTCGTAGTACCTTGGGGAATCTTTTTAAAATTGTCCATGTTGCTATGTGTCTCCCGCCCCCCCCCCCCCCCCCCGATTGTCCAGGCAAAGAAAGAAAGATAAAAGAAAAATAGAGTATAAAGAAAAAAATTAAAAAATACCCCCCTACTAATGTTGTGAATTAAAAAAAACACAACATTACCCCCCCCCTCCATTGTGCAGGTCATGGCAATTGCCATGATTACACACGTGAATCCCATAGCAATCGATCCAAAGTTCCCCCAGCTCCCCCGTAACATAAAAAAGTATATATAAGGGAATAAAAAATAATATCACTACTCTCGATTAATATTTCTCAAATTTTTACCTTTCTCCCCCTGTATCATATAATTAAGAATATATTTAAATATTCTTCTGTCCTTAAACATCCATCAACTCCATTCACTGTCCCTGTCTTCATCTTTAATCCGTTTCACTTTTAAATCTTTGGCTGTAGTTAGTGAATATTTGGGAGTTCTTGTGCAAATTCTTCCACATCCCGATAATCAGTAAAAAATCTTCTTTTTCCGTCATCCAAAAAAATTATCAGGGTTGCCGGGTGGCGCAATATAAATTTATAACCCTTCTCCCATAAAACTTTTTTCTCTGGGTTAAATTCCTTCTTTCTCTTCAAAAGGTCATAACTTATATCAGGATAGAAAAGAACTGGGGACGTCACGTGATGATGTAGGATCGAGACGCTGGAACCCAGCCCTCCTGTAAAAAAAATCAATAAATTAATGTTTAAGTGAAGAAAAATTAGTCAATACTTTGTTAAGGTTACTTATAAACTACTCCGGATTGTTTTAAGCTATGCCTCATAAACAGAGGACGAAGAAAAATACTACCGCGAAGGCAGCTCAAGTTCGAACAGAATCAAGGCCTACTTCTACCGAAGAACCGCGGACTCAGGTACAACACATCACTGGCGAAATGGAACAGGAAACTGCGGCAGCATCGGCCATTTCTAAAGGAAAAGATCAACGAGAACTGTGCAAGCGTAAAAGAATGAGCATGCGCAAACGAGATCAACCAGAACTACAAATCTCAGCTGCGACTGCAACTGAAAGTGATAGTGATTCTGAGAGAGAGTCAGATTCTCTGGATAAATCAGACGAAGATGGAGATGAAAGTTCCTCTGAAAATACAAAGAAGACTTTGAGGCAAATAATGCATAAATTAAATGCATTAAAAGTAATTAAAAGTAACCAAAAAGTAATTAAAGAAAAAATAATAAATATGGAGGCTACGTTTGATAAAATGACAAAGAAACAAGAAAAAATGGAAAAGAAAATTACAGATTTGGAAATTAAAATGGAAGATATGGATGGAAGAATGAAGGAAATGGAAGATGATAATAATGCCTGGACATCAGAAAGAAAACAACTCGTGGAAAAAATTGATAAGCTTGAAAATTTTTGTAGACGTAACAATATTAAAATTGTTGGACTTAAAGAAGATACCGAAGGAGAAGACCCAATAAATTTTTTTCAAAAATGGATCCCTGAAAAATTGGAAATGGGAGAAGAAACTTCAATTGAGATTGAAAGGGTGCACAGAGCCTTAAGGCCAAGATCTCAAGATGATCAAAATCCGCGATCAATTTTGACAAGATGTTTAAGATATCAGGATAAAGAAAAGATTTTGAGGGCGGCTGCCCAAGGTGCCAGAAGAAGAAAGGGTCCATTGATGATAGCAGAGAAACCAGTTCTTTTTTATCCTGATATAAGTTATAACCTTTTGAAGAGAAAGAAAGAATTTAATTCAGCAAAAAAAGTCTTATGGGAAAAAGGTTATACATTTTTAATGCATCACCCAGCAACACTGATAATTTTTTTGGAAGAGGGAAAAAGATTTTTTCCCGATTATCGAGATGCGGAGGTGTTCGCACAAAAACTTCCATCTATTTGCTAATTAAACGTAGAGATTTATAAACGTAATGGTTAAAGACGAAGACAGAGATAGCGAATGGAACTGATGGACATTTAAGGATGATACAAGGGAGAAAAGTAAAATTTTAGAAATATTAATTGAGAATAGTATGTTTTTTCTTTTCTTATATATATACTTTTTACGTTGCGGGGGGGGGGGGGTGGGGAGCTTTGAATCGGTTACTACGGGATTCACGTGTGTAATCATGGTGATTGCCATGACCCGTACAACAGAGGGGGGTAATGTTGTGTTTTTTTTCTTTCACAACATTAGTAGGGGGGTATTTTGTTTTTTTCCTTATACTCTATTTTTCTTCTATTTTTTTGCCTGGATGATTGGTGGGGACACACATAGCAACATGGAGACTTCTAAAAAGATTTCCCAGGATACCATGAAAGTTGAAAGATTAGGCATTATTATAGATTGGAGTAACATAATTAAAAACAATGACTAATTTATTGAATTTTTTAAGTTTTAATGTTAATGGGCTTAATGGACCAGTAAAAAGAAAAAGAATTTTAACATATATTAAAAAAATGAAAATAGATATAGCTTTCCTACAAGAAACTCATTTAACGGACATAGAACATCAGAAATTAAAAAGAGACTGGGTTGGAAATGTTATTGCAGCTTCATTTAACTCAAAGGCGAGAGGAGTTGCAATTTTGGTTAATAAAAATTTACCAATTAAAATACAAAATGTATTAATTGATTCGGCAGGAAGATACTTAATTACACATTGTCATTTTTTTCAGAACTATGGACTCTTATGAACATTTATGCACCAAATGAAAATGATGTAAAATTTATACAGGAGGTCTTTTTGAATTTGGCTAATGCACATGATAAAATATTAATAGGTGGAGATTTTAATTTTTGTCTAGATCCAGTTTTAGATAGATCAACAAAGGCTATTACAAAATTAAAAGTAGTAAAATTAACTCTATCATTGATGAAAGACTTAAATTTGATTGATATATGGAGAAGAATCAATCCAAAAGAAAGAGATTATTCATTTTATTCAAATAGACATAAAACATACTCAAGGATAGATTTTTTCCTATTATCAACAAATACTCAAGATAGAGTGAAAAATGTGGAATATAAAGCAAGAATATTGTCTGATCACTCTCCTTTAATAATGACAATGATAATGATAGATAAAGAGGAATCAATTTATAGATGGAGATTTAACTCAATTCTACTAAAACGTCAAGATTTTTGTGATTTTATGAAAAAGCAGATTCAGTTCTTTTTAGATACAAATTTACATTCAGTTGATGATAAATTTATATTGTGGGAAGCAATGAAGGCATATTTGAGAGGTCAGATAATAAGTTATACTTCTAAAATTAAGAAGGAATATAGGATAGAAATAGATCAATTGGAAAAAGATTATAAAATTAGAAAAAGAATCTCAAAGAAATATGACAGAAGAAAAACGAAGACAACTTATTAATAAGAAGTTAAAATACAATACACTCCAGACATATCGAACAGAAAAAGCAATTATGAGAACTAAACAGTGATATTATGAACTAGGTGAAAGATCACATAAGGTCCTTGCATGGCAGTTAAAAACAGATCAGACATCTAAAACAATAAATGCAATTCGAAGAAAAGTGAATAAAGTTACTTATAAGCCTCTAGAAATTAATGAGGCTTTTAAGAATTTTTATTCTGAGTTGTATAAATCAGAATCAAAAAATGATGATGTTAAGATAGAAAGATTTTTATCACAAATAACTCTTCCAAAATTAAATACGGAAGAACAGAAGGCATTAGGTATGCCTTTTACATTGAAGGAGGTTGAAGAAGCTCTGGGATCACTTCAAAGTAATAAATCTCCAGGAGAAGATGGTTTTCCACCTGATTTTTATAAAAAGTTTAAAGATTTATTAATTTCTCCTTTTATGGAGTTAATACATCAAGCGGAAAGAACGCATAGACTCCCAGAATCTTTTTCAACAGCTATTTTAATAGTATTGCCAAAAAAAGATAGACCTTTTAAAACCAGCATCATATAGACCTATTTCTTTATTAAATACTGATTATAAAATAATAGCAAAAATCTTATCTAATAGATTATCTAAATGCTTACCAAAATTAGTGCATATGGATCAAACAGGATTTATCAAAAATAGACAATCGGCAGATAATGTAACCCGGTTATTTAGTATAATCCATTTAGCGCGAAAGAGGGAGGAAATGAGTGTGGCAGTTGCTTTAGATGCAGAAAAAGCATTTGATAGATTGGAATGGGATTTTTTATTTAAGGTATTGGAAAAATATGGATTAGGAACATCATTTATAAAATGGATTAAAACCTTAAATACTAATCCCAAAGCTAAAGTAGTGACAAATGGGCAAATTTTGACATCATTTCAGTTAACAAGATCAACTAAGCAAGGTTGTCCATTATCACCTGCTTTGTTTGTGTTGGCAATAGAGCCATTAGCTGAATTAATTAGAATAGACCCAGATATTAAGGGTTTCAGAGTTAATCAGGAAGAATACAAGATTAATTTATTTGCTGATGATGTTCTACTTTATTTAATAGATCCATTACATTCATTATGTAAATTATCTTATAGATTAGAAGAATATGGGAAAATATCAGGTTATAAAGTAAATTGGGATAAAAGTGAAATTTTACCTCTTACTAATGGAGACTATAGTCAATGTCGATTAATAACTCAATTTAGATGGCCGGCAAATCGTATAAAATATTTAGGTATAAGAGTTGATAATGACATAAAAAACTTATACAAATTAAATTATTCACCACTTTTGAAAAAAATTCAGGAAGATCTTGATAAATGGATGGCATTACCAATAACATTAGTAGGTAGAGTAAATACTATAAAAATGAATATATTCCCTAGACTACAATATTTATTTCAATCATTACCAATACAATTACCCCAGAAGTTTTTTCAAGAGTTAAACAAATATGTGAGGAAGTTTCTCTGGAAAGGTAAGATGTCAAGAATATCGTTGGAAAAATTGACATGGAAATTTGATCTAGGAGGGTTACAACTTCCAAATTTTAAGAATTATTATAAAGCAAATCAACTTAGATTTATTGCATCTTTTTTTGAGAAAGATAAACCGGCATGGATTAGAATAGAACTAATTAAAATAGGAGAAAATGTACCAGAAGATTTTATATATAAATGGGAATCTAAATGGATACAGGAAAAGAAAGAATCTCCTATATTAAAACATTTGATCGATTTATGGAATAAGATAAATGTTGATGATGAGACAAAAAAATCTTTATTAGCAAAGAGATCTTTAATTCAAAATAGACTTATTCCTTTTACAATGGACAATCAACTTTTATATAATTGGTTTCAAAAAGGGATTAGATGCATAGGAGATAGTTTTGAAGGAGGTATATTAATGTCATTTGATCAATTAAAGAATAAATATAAAGTATCAAATAACACTTTATTTTGTTCTTTCAACTAAGGGCTTATATAAGAGAAAAATTAGGTCAAACAATGTTATTGCCAAAATCTAATGAAATAGAAATTTTAATTCAAAAAGGAAATATTAAAAAAATTATATCTTGTATGTATAATTTGATTCAAAAACAGGCAATTAAACAAGGAGTCCATAAGTCAAGACAAAAATGGGAAAGTGATTTGAATATTAAAATTGAAGAAACAAATTGGTCAAGACTATGTCTTGATAGTATGACAAATACAATAAATGTTCAGTTAAGATTAGTGCAATATAACTTTCTACATCAATTATATATTACACCACAAAAAATAAATAAATTAAATCCAAGTTTATCTGATCAGTGTTTCCGATGTAACCAAGAAAATGGTTCTTTTTTACATTCTACATGGTCTTGTTCTAAAATTCAACCTTTTTGGACAAATTTAAGACTTTTACTGGAACAAATTACGGGAATACAACTTCCTCATAATCCAATATTACTTTTACTAGGTGATATTGAAGGGATAAAACCGAAACTCAAACTAAATAAATATCAGAAAGAATTCATAAAAATTGCACTGGCAGTAGCCAAAAAGGCTATTGCAGTTACTTGGAAATCGGATACATATTTAAGTATAGATTGTTGGAAGAAAGAAATTTATGGCTGTATTCCATTAGAAAAAAATACTTATAATTTAAGAGATAAATATGAAACATTTCTGAAAAATTGGTGCCCTTATTTACAAAAGACAGGACTAAATATATAGGTGCTCTGAAGATGAACCAATTGGTTACTTGGGGAAAGAAATAAATATATATACTAAAGTTATTAAGAACTCCATGGAGCATGTGGAGATCTTCCAACAACCAGGCACTCTTTCTTTTTTTTTCTTTCTTACTTTCTCTTTTTTTATAGGGAAATTAGGGGGGAGGGGTTAAGGGGAGGGGGAAGGGATGTATACATTTCTTTCTATACTTGTAATTACTTAAAAATGCAATTAAATAAAATTTTTTAAAAAAGGATAGAAAAGAACTGTTTTCCCTTCTATCATCAATGGCCCATTTCTCTTTCTGGCACATTGGACAGCCGCCTTCAGGATCTTTTCTTTATCTTGATATCCTAAGCATTTTATCAAGATTGATCATGGGTTTTGATCAACTTGAGGTCTTGGTCTTAAGGCTCAGTGAGCCCTTTCAATTTCAACTAACTGGGTTCCTTCTTACATTTCCAAAATTTCCGGAATCTATTTTTGAATAAAATTCATTGGAACCTCTCTCTCTATACCTTCTTTAAGTCCAATAATCTTAATATTATTTTGTCTGCTAAAATTTTCAAGTACATCCACTTTTACCAACAACCATTTTCTTTCTGATGTCCAGGCAGAAATATTATCTTCCATTTTATTCACTCTATCAATGGTGTCTCCCATCGTTTCTTCCAAGTTTTTAATTTTCTTGTCCATTTTGTCCTGTCTTTTTATCATTTTATCAAACATAATCTTCATATTTTTAATATCTTTTTATTACTTTTAATGCTTTTAATTCATGCATTATTTGCACCAAAGTTTTTTTAATGTCTCCAATATCACCTCCAACCTCTTCCTGTTGCTCTTCTTTGTTTGTCACTTCATCTTCGTCTGATTTATCCTGAGAATCTGATTCCACCTCATATTCACTTTCACTTTCAGTTCCGATCATAGCTGGGATTTGTAGTTTGGGTTGCTCGAGTTTGCGCATGCCCCTTCCTTCATGCATGCGCAATTCCTGTTGCTCTTTTTTTTTTGAAACGATTGATGTTGCCGCAGTTTCCTGTTCTGTATCGCCGGAGGTAAAATGCACTTGAGCCCGAGGCTCTTTCATGGCAGCCGGCCTTGATTCTTTTCCAATTTGTGTTGTCTTCAAAGTAGTAGTTTTCTTCTGCTTCTGTTTAGGAGGCATATCTTAAGACAATCCTGAGTAGTTTATAAGTAATTTTTAAAAAGTATTTACTAACTTTTCTTCACTTAAGTATTATTTTACTGGTTTTTTATGGGAGAGCTGGATTTCCACATCTTGATCCTACGTCATCACGTGACGTCCCCAATTGTTGCCTTTGTGAAGCAAGTGGGAACTTCTTCCCGTAGCAGTGAGAGGTTGAAGAAGTCCTTGAATACTTCCACTAGTTGGTTGGCACATGTTTTCAGAGCCTTACCAGGTACTCCATCGCGACCTTCCACCTTGCGAGGTTTCACTCTCTTTAAAGTCAGCCTAACATCGGCCTCTGAGATGGAGATATCAGAGTCATCAGGTACAGCAAGGATCTTCACAGCTGTAGTTGTGTTCTCTCTTTCAAACTAGGCATTGAAGGCGTTGAGTTCACCTAGTATTGAAGTATCACTGTTATTCACGCTATTTGGTTTTGCTTTGTAGGAAGTAATTCCTTCTCTTGCTCTTGCAGACACTGCCAGAGTTGTCATGCATCTGATGTCACCTCTAACGTCATTCAAAATTCACCCTTGAAATAGCCCTCTGCAAATCATATCTGGTTTTCTGGTACAGTCCTGGGTCGCCATACTTGAAAGCCACAGATCTAGCCTTCAGCAAACGATGTACCTCTTGATCATCCACAGCTTTTGGTTTGGGAATGTACAGTAAGTCTTTGTAGGCACCCACTCATCCACACAGGTTTTAATGAAGTCGGTAACAACTGCAACATACTCATTCAGGTTTGAAGATGAATCCCTGACTACAGTCCAGTCCACCGATTTAAAGCATTCCTGTAGGCACTCCTGTGCTTCCCTTGTCCAGACCTTCTTGGTCCTCACTACTGGTGCTGCAGTCTTCAGTCTCTGCCTGTACTCAGGGAGTAGAAGTACAGCCAAGTGATCAGACTTCCTGAAGTGAGGGTGTGGAATAGCATGATAGGCATTCTTGATGGTGGTGTAGCAATGGCCCAGTGTGTTGTTTCCTCTAATATTGCAAGTTATCTGTTGATGGTAATTGCTTAATGATTCTTTCAGACTGGCCTGGTTAAAATCTCCCAAAATGATGGTGAAGCTGTTAGGGTGCGCTGTTTCGGATGATCCCATTACTTTGATCATCCTAACCCTGCTTGACATTGGCCTGAAGTGGAATGTAAACTGCTACAAAATGACCTTAGAGAACCCCCGTGGTAGGTAAAAAGCACGGCACTTTACTGCTAGATATTCCAGGTCTGGTGAGCAGAATTGGGACAGCTATATTGGGAATATGTTTGTGCACCAAGAAGAGTTGATCATGAGGCATACTTCTCCACCTCTGCTTTTGAGAGACTCTACAGATCTATCCTGATGGTGTATAGTAAATCTGTCAATCTGAATCGCAGCATCTGGTACAGAGGGGTTAACCAGGATTCTGTGAAACAAAGGACACACGCAGTCCTAATGTCCCTCTGACTCAGCACCCTAGCTCTGAGATCATCAATTTTATTCACCAGAGACTGCACGTTTGTTAGGAAGATAGGCTGTATAGGGAGTTTAAAACCCTGTTTCCTTAAATGCACTTGCAACCCTGCTCTACACCCGCACTTCCTCCGAGATATTCTATGTGGGCAACTCTGACCAATTCTGACCAAATTCTTTCCATTCGTTTTAAGCAGCGATAGTTCGTCATTGGCTATGCTATGTCTTCTGCAGTTTTTTATTCCTTTGTTTCTTGTACAACATCTCGGGTACTGGCCACATTCCAGGAACAAAGCGTTCTTAAGCTGGTATCCCTTCCGACCTTTCTGGTTCTTCAGCCTCCAGTTTGATGGCTCATTGCTTTTGAAGGCCATGATTCCTGATGTACAGATACTTTTAGTATGCAAGTGAAAGTGGCTGCACAAGTTGATAGGTGGTAAAGAAGGTGTATGGCATGTTTGCTGTTATTAGTTGAGGCATTGAGTTCAAGAGTCAGGAAGTTATGTTGCAGTGTTGTTAAGCTTGTCTAGAGAATTCAATTCATTCTTGGTCTGCCCATTACAGAAAGGATGTGAAGGCTTTGGAAAGGATTCAGAACAGGTTTACGAAGCTGCTCCCTACAGTAGTGGTCATGTACTCTAAGGAGAGGCTTGAGAAATTAGGGTTTTTTATCTCTAGAGACGGGGTGGCTAAGGAGAGTTTTGATGGCGGTTTATATAATGGTGAGGTGCATAGATAGAGCAGACAGCTGGAATCGTGTTCCCATGGTTGATGTGTCTAATACCAGAGGGCATGTACAGTATTTAAGTTGAGTGGGAGAAAGTTCAAAGGAGCTATATAGGGCAAGTTTTGACACAGAGAATGGCGGGTGCCGGAATGTGCTCTCTGTAGTGGTGGTAGCAGTAGCTACAATCGAGGTGTTTACGGGGCTCATAGATAACCACATGAACATACAGAGAATGAAGGGATATAGACTGGTTGCATACAGAAGGCTTTATGTTAATTCAGCATCACAGGCTTAATTAACATCACAACATTATGAATCTGAAGGTCTGTTCTTTGGTTCTAATGTTGTTTGTTCTGTCAGGTTGGGCAATTTACTGAGTGGCCTGTAAGAGGATGAAAGTCTCTATTTCTCACCAGCAGATAAATTATTACTTTCATTTAAAGGATTTCTGTAATCAGGACACACATTGTGGACAGCTGGCTTCTGTGACCTCAAGTGAACACAACACTTTCATTTCTAAGGTGATCAGTACTGTGGCCAACACACACCCTTTGACTTGGATTGGCCTGAATGACATATGCAAGGTAAAGTTAACGACATATGGAAGGTAAATTTAACTAAGAGGCTTTATGCTACAGGATGTCCTAACCGTAGCCAGACCATAAATTGTCCTTCCCCAGTCTTCTCTGACCATTTCAGAGGGCAGATTACATTAGCACATTGATGCATCTCTAAGTGGCATTGTTGTTGACTGACAGAATTGCACCTGACGTCCTGTAGAGTAACAAGGGTACAGTGTAGTGGTTCAGTTACTTGGTGTATCCTAATGATCCAGGACACGAACTTGAATCCCATCCCAGTGTCTGGGGAATTTGGATCCATGTAAATAAAATGCAATAAATCCAGAGTAAAACATTACTGTCAGAAATGGTGACAATGGAACGACCAGACTGTTGTAAAAACTCATCCAGTTCACTGTTGTTCTTCAGGGTGAGGAATCTGCCATCCTTCCCCAGTCTGGCCTCACTGTGACTCCAGAGATCCATCAATGTGTGACTCTTACCTGCCCTCTGAAATGGTCAGAGGATGATCAGGGAAGGACAATAAATGCTGGTCTGACCACTGTCACAACATCCTGTGCCCCTGTTTATCTCCACGTGAGCCTTCTCTCTCTGCCTTCTTCATCTGATATAATCTGTGTGACTTTCCTTTCTCCCTCATGAGTGTGTCTGACTTTTCCTCACCAAACATTGACCCCAGTGAGACACATCCTAAACAGCTTGGAGAGAATGGTTTCTCTCGGAGCTTGCTGGATTGATCAGTGACTCTCCTATATTTATGGTCCTGCACCACAAGTGGAAACATTTCTTTATGTTCACCATTTTAAATCTTCACACTTTGAAGGAGGATCCCAGTGATCTGTTTGTCCATTCCACTTGCAATTACCTGGTTTTAGCATCCACATGTTAACTGTAGTTGTGGCTCTGCAGTTAGAGCAGGTAGCCATTCAAAAGAAAGAGTGTGATCACCCTCAGTCAATGTGGGTTAATATCTCAAGTTTGCCCCACTTTTATTGATAAGTATGGCTTCTTATTTCTGGTACTTTCCTGCAAATATGTTCTCACCTTTAGTTGTGTCTCCATACCCTATCCATACATTGGAGACCAGAACTTTACACAGGATTTAAGTGAGTCACAAATTTTCCTGCCTCCAATTCACATTTGGTTTTGTAGTCTGTGTCCAATCATATGCAATCATTTTAACTTCTGTCATTTGTTCCTCTGGTGCTTATGAGATCAGTTTGTGTATTTGTACTCAATAACTCATTGTCCGAGTTGTCATTATTCCTTCTCCCTGACTTTTACTCACCGATCCGGTTTCTTTTGTTCCCAGGATTCTGTTACTTCCATGAGATTTCCCCCACCCTGACAGTCCGTCATTTAAAATCTCATTCACTGCCCCGTTTGTCCTGTCTGCTTGTATTCTGGTCTCACTCTGACTCAGGTCCAGCTCCTCCCTGTACCATTAAGTGAGAGGTTACTCAGCGTTCCCACAGAAATAATAACTGATTTATATCCCACAGGAAGGGATTTACACATGGATTGATGGAACTCCCTACACTTATAGTAGATGGGGTAAAGATCAGCCTGATGATTACAAAGAGAACGAGGACTGTGTGCACGTTCATTATAGCTGTAAGTGTAACAGTGAAAGAAATGTTATTTGCTTTGAAGTCCATTTCCGACACAGTATTGAAGAGGCCTGTGGAATGAACCAGCCCCATGCTCAGCAGAACTGGGCCCATTGCCCAGCAGTTAGAGGAGGATAAATGGGATGTAATGCAGGGTCAGGGGAACAGTCAGTGTATGAAGATGAAAAAAACAGACAATGCTGGAAATCTGAGATAAAACCAGCAATTTCAGGATACACACAGCAGGTCAAGCAGCATCTATGAAGACAGCAACATAATAATATTTAATATTTTACATTGAAATAGTTAATATTTTACATTGAAAACCCTTAGTCAGGTTCAACTGTGTGTGACCTTGTAGGTGGAGTAACTTACAAGGGATATAATATCAGGTCTGTGTCATTGCAGATTAAAAACCTCAATGTGCTAAGTTCAAAGTAAATTTAATATCATTTGCTTGTGGGCATTCACAGTAAATTCAAAGAAGCATATCAGAATCAATGAAAAACTACCCATAAACAGAGACATAGAACCAATGTGCAAGAGACAATGAATTGTACAAACACAAAATATGTTTGGTAAATAAATAATATTGGAACACAAGTTATAGAGTTCCTGAAAGTGATTCCAAAGGTTTGGTATCAGTTCAGTGTGGGGGTGAGTGAGAGTATCCACTCTGGTTCAGGAGCATGATGGTTGAGGGGTAATAACTGTTCCAGATGGTGTGGGACCTAAGGCACTTGTCTCTCCTTCCTGATGGCTGCAGCAAGAAGAGAGCATGGCCTGGATGTCAGGGGTCATTAATAATGGAAGCTGTTTTCCTGCAACAGCAATCCATATATATGTGCTCAGTAGTGGACAAAGTATTACATCTGATGGACTGGTCCTTATCAATTACCTTTTGTTGGGTGTTTCGTTCAAGGGCATCGGTCTTTCAATTCCAGGCTGTAAAACAACCAGTCAGTATACTCTCTATCGTGTATCTATAGAAGTTTGTAACATTTTTAAATGACATGCCAGATATTCATGAACTTCCAAAATGTAGAGGTACTGCCATGCCTTCTATATAATAGTATTTAAGTGCTGGACACAGGACTCATTCTTTGAAATTGTAATGCAGAGGAATATAAAGTTATTGACCTTCTCCACCTCTGATCCCCTCATAAGGACTGACCCACGGGCCTCCGGTTCCTCTCCATAACATAAAGGAATGTAAAATTTTCTGAATGAAATTGAAACCAGAAATATAAAGTTCATCTTCTACATTCCAGAGACTCCACATTCTGCATCCATTTGAAGGTCCATGAAACGGTGAGGCCTTAGTTAATCTCTGATGGGACAGACTTGTTGCCCAGCTCACTCAGGGAGTTCCAGCCCAGGGTGAGCTCAGCCTCTCAGTCTGGAACAATCCAAGGCCCCAGTTAATATTTTGGGATGTCAGATTTCAGCAACACACACTATGACTGCACGTGGACCACAGCAGGAAGTGACTCCCTTTATTTACAAAGGAAACTCATAGATCAAAGTCAGGAAAAATTCATGGCTCACAGACTCTGACTCTAAAAGAGGAAACATTTGGATTAAACAGAAAACAAAAATTGCTAGAATCACTCAGCAGGTGAGGCAACACCTGTGGAGAAAGAAATACAGATAATGTTTCCATTAATGGCCATCCTGTTTCTCACTCCATACTTGCTGCCTGACCAACTGAGTATCTCCAGAATTATTTTCAGATTTTCAGCATCTGCAACATTATATTTGTGGACTAACAGGTTGGATTCTTTTTCTCTGCCTCAATGTTCTCTAGATCAGAATGGTGTGTCAAATTGGAATGATTTGCCCTGTGAAGAGCAACATAGTTTCGTGTGTGCTTACAAATTTTGCTGAACTTAGAAGACTCCAGAACCATCCATTCATCGTCTCCAGCGGTGGATTCAGAGTCCTGATTTCTTTGTAGCTGTTCTGACTCTCTATAGAGACTGTACTCATTTAGTTTCTCAGCCAATAATAAAGAAAGTTGCATCCTGAGCTGTGTGTTGTTGTGTGAGTTCAGTTTCCAGCAGCCTTCCTGTTCCACTGTTGCTTCCTCCCCACCTCGACAGTCAGTGCTGAACTGAGGAGAATCCGGCACCGAATTTGCAAAATTAACTCTTTCTCTTGTGCTGGGTACACTTCATCGCATGTGGGAGTGAAATAAACATTTTGAGGAGGACAAAGAGGAGATTTACTGGAATAGTTGCAGGGAAAGAGGTTTTACAACTCTGTGGCTAGGCTGCAGAAGATGAAATGGGCCCATAAATACCTTTGCACAAGGAAGTTGTTGAAATTTTTCTCGGCATCTACAGAGCAGCAAACTACATGCAGCTGGTTGAAAGCATGCTTCAAGCAAATAAAACCATGAAATGCAACATGTCACTAAAGATTCATTTTCTGCATTCCCATTTAGACTTCTTCCCAGAAAATCTTGCTGCTGTTAGTGATGAGCATGGTGAAATGTTTCACCAGGACATTGTCATCATGGAGAAAAGATACCAGGGCATCAATGCTGGCAAATTATTGTTGGACACTTACGTGAGAAGCTTCAGATACTGAGCACAAATGAAAATCATTAGCAAAATATTTTTAACTTAGTTGAACTATTGCAAAGCATCAGCACCATTATGCAATTAAACACATTATATTCAATAGAAGTTAATTTGTTGTTTCTCCAAATTCCTACGTGATACAAGTTGTCTGAAATTATACTTGTATTCATCTTCAAGCCGTCTATCATAAACAAAAAAAAAACTGAGGAAGCAACACTTTTGAAAAAAATTGTTGTCCAGTGTAATGAAAGTGAGAGAGATGTTGGGAATAACTCAACATTAAACCCCTTTAACCCACTTGGTTCCTATTTAGTTACTGAACTGACATTCAGCCCTTTACAGTCAGTCAGTGAACTACATGATGAGTGGAAATTCCTTTGGCCAGAGAGTGCTGAATCTGTGGAATTCATTGCCACAGTTGGCTGTGGAGGCTAATTTTTTAGGCATATTTAAAGCTAGATTCTTGATTAGTCAAGTTGTGAAGGGATACGGGGAGAAGACCAAAGATTGCAGCTGAAAGGGAAAATGGATCAGCCATGATGAAATGGCGGAGTAGGCTTGATGAGCCAAATGGGCTAATTCTGCTCCTCTGACATTGTGGTTTACGTACTTACTCCAGGTCAAGTTTATTGTCATATGCATAAGTACGGTGAATTACAGATACAATGAAAAACTTGTAGCAGCATCACAGGCATGTAGATTCACAAAACGTACAGAACATTTATATTTATACATAACTCATATGGAAATTACAAACAAACCAAACCTCAATTATACAAGACAGTGAAGAAATTGGTTGACAAAACAAGATCTTGGTGGAACAATCACAATTAAGAACAGGTCCATGATGGTTCAAGCAATGGTCCATAGTGTCGCATTCCTGAGGTAGTATTAGGGTAGTGGAAACTGGTTCAGTTCTCTGATGGTTGTAGGACAGTAGCTGTTCCTGAACCTGGTGGTGTGGCACTTCAGACTTTTGCATCTCTGGCTTGATCTTTATCAGCAAGCATTTGGCATGGCCCAGATGGTGAAGATCTTTAATGATTGATGCAGCACCTAATGTATAGATTAACATATGTATATTTGTATGTATATTAAATATTTAAATTAAAAATAGTGCAAAAACAGAAATAATGAAAGTGAGATAGTATATATGAGTTCAGTGCCAATTTAGAAATCAGATGGCAGTAGGTAAGAAGCTGTTTCTGGATCACTGAGTGTGTGCCTTCAAACCTTCAAACTTCGGTACCTCCTTCCTGATGGTACAATAAGAAGAGGGGATATGCTGGGTGTTGGTGGTCCTCAATAATGGACGCTGTCTATTTGAGGTATCACTCCTTGTAGATGTCTTGGATACTATGCAAGCTAGTACCCAAGATGGAGATGACTAATTTTACAACTTTCTGTGACTTCTTTCAACCATGCGCAGTAGTTGCTCCCCCCCATACCAGACAGTGAGGCAGTCTGTCAGAATGATCTCTACAGTACATCTATAGAAATTTTCAAGTGTTTTAGATGACAAACCAAGTCTCTTCAAATTCCTCATGAAACATAGACACTGTCTTGCCTTCATTACAGCTGCATCAATATATTGGGACCATGTTAGATCCTCAGAGATCTTGACACCCAGGAACTTGAAATTACTCACTCTCTCTAATTCTGATCTCTCTACGAGGATTGGTTTGTGTTCTCTTGTCTTTACTCTTTCAGAAGTCCACAATCAGCTCTTTGTTCTTACTGATGTTGAGTGTAGGGTTGTTGCGACACCACTCAACCAGCTGGTATATCTCACTCCTGTACGCACTTTCATCTCCAGCTGAGGTTCTACCAACAATGGTTGTATCATCAGCAAATTTATAGAGGGATGGCATTTGAACTATGCCTAGCTGCATGTACGTGGGTGTAGAGAGCATAAAGCAGTGGACTAAGCACACATCCCTGAGGTGCACCAGTGTCCAGCAATGAGGACATATTATTACCAATCCACCCAGATAAAGTTCTTCCAGTTAGGAAGTCACCGATCCAATTGCAGAGGGAAGTTCAAAGGCCACAGATTTGAGGCTTATCGATCAGGACTGTAGGAATGATGATGCTGAGCTGTTGTCAACGAACCACATTCTAACATAGGTGGTTGTATTGTCCAGGTGAGGTAAGGCCATGTGAGGAGCCAATGAAATTGCATCTGCCATGGACCTATTGTGGCCACAGGCAGATTGAAGTGGGTCCAGATTCTTGCTGAGACAGGAGTTGACTCTGGTGATGACCAACCTCTCAAAGCATTTCATCATCGTCGATGTGAGTGCAACTGGACAATAGTCATTAAGGCAGCTCACACTACTCTTCTTGGGCACTGGTGTAATTGTCACCCTTTTAAAGTAGATGGGAACTTCTGACTGTAACAATGAGAGGTTGAAAATATCCTTGAATATACCCGCCAGCTGGTTGGCACAAGTTTTCAGAGCCTTACCAGGTACTCAGTCAGGGCCTGCCAGCCTGTTCACTCTCCTGAAGGACAGCCTGACATTGACCTCTGAGACAGAGACAGCAGGCTCACTGGGTGCAGCAGGATCTTCACAGCTTTAGTTTTATTCTCCCTTTGAAATCATCTATAGAAAGCAATGAGCTCATCTGGTAGTGAAGCATCACTGTCATTCATGCGACTGGGTTTCACTTTGTAGGAAGTAACGTCCTGCAAACCCTGCCAGAGTTGACATGCATCCGAAGTCACCTCTAACCTCGCTCAGAATTGCTTCTCCCTCCACAGGTCATATCTGGTGCTCTTGTACAGGCCTGGGTCACCAGACTTATATCTAGCCCACAGCAGATAACAAATCTCCTGGTTCACCCATGGCTTTTGGTTTGGGAATGTACTGCAAGTTTTGTAGGCACAAACATATCCACATGGGTTTTAACAATGTTCATCCAGATTCGAAGATGAATCCCTGAAAGCAGTCCTTAAAGCACTCCTGTGCTTCCCTTGTCTATGCCTTCTTCCTCCAATGTGAGTGTGGACTGACTCGTTGGAATGGGAATGGGAAGAGGAATTCAAATGAGTGGCCACTGGGAGATCTCGCTTTTTCTGGTGGACGGAGTGTAGCTGTTCAGTGTAGCAGTCACCCAATCTACGTCGGGTCTCACCGATATACAGGAGGCCACAATGTGAGCATCGGACACAGTACATGACCCCGACAGACTCACAGGTGGAGTGTCACCCCATTTACCAGCAGTTGAAAGCATGGTTCCGGTGGAGGATAATGTAACGGACAGGTCTATTTCAGGCGGCGGAGAGAGTTCCAGATTTGTGGAAGTGACTGGGATTGGGATACCAGTTACCGCCTCATGATGGCAAGTGTTGCACATTGAACGCTGTGGGAGAAGTAGACAACTGAATGTGTCTCTGGTTATGCTGTTCATTTTGATGTAAAAATGCCGCGACAACTCTCCTATACAATGCCAGTTTCTTTTAACTTATAGTTTTGTGTTTACCTGCAACACAGTGACAAAGTTTTGGTTAATCGTTACCAAATTTTCAGAGTTGTATATGGACAGATACTTTGATAATAAATGAACCTTTCAACCTTTGAAATTAAATGCTGCTTACAATTGCACTGTAAACTTAATGTTTGCATTGCCTGCTTTATAGCCATCTCAGTCTTGTGACTCACTTGTGACTGGCATTATTTTTGTTTTAAACAGGATTGATATACTGTATTTAAATAATGCTATTCTAAAATCATATAGCTTTCTCACTTTTGTCAACAAACATAAGGATGGTGTGGTGGATACAGTAGGGGTAAGAGATGGGTATTTCCGTGAGGGGTAGATTTTGCTTGTGGACAGTCTGGCCTTTAGGCTCAAAGATACTCTCAGTGCCAAGGCAACTTTGATAACTGTCAGCTTCCACCTCTACTGCCCCAGCATCATAGAGTACAGAGTTTACTTTAATTATTCCTTTAATGTAACTGTACTTAATAATTTGAACAATTTTAATTCTGCCCTTTGTAAAATACTATCTGATGTAAGCTTTTAATTTGGCTTCTCCTCCTGATCTAATACTGGGAGACATTTAGAGGATTTGTGATGTCAGCACCTCAAACAACAGCTGAGGTGGTGGAGTATCGTCTTCCTGTTCCACTCAAGCAGCTGAACCTTTTGCCTGAACTGGTCTGCATCCTTGCAGCCGGTGCTGTTGTAAACGTTTACAGTAACTCTCATTATGTCTCAGGAACAGCACATGACTCTGGATAATTATGGAACAAACAAGGCAGTGACATCAGATCTATGAGGTATCCAGTGTGATTTAGGCAGTCAGTACTTTCCTTTGATGAACTAGTACAATCACAGTGTGATCATCAGAAGCTGAACAGAATTTATGAACAAAAGTACACTCTGTGTAAGTCTATAGCAGATGATAATCAAAAATGAGAGATTCTCGACAAGTCATAACAACTGTATGATTTGCCAGATAAAGTCACCACTGGTATCTGCCACTGCTGCACTCCTCCTGCAAGAGGTAATTTGTGCATCTCCAAATGGACTTCATGCTGTTACCCAAATTTATGGGTATAAATTATGTACTTAATTCTGTTTGTTTTCTTAATGGGTAACAGCTTAAACTCATAGAAATGTTGCTAATTTTTTATTATGTGAATTTATTCCTAGGTTTAAGGTCACTGAGAAATTTTCAAGTGATAACGGTCCTCAATTTGTGGTTAAAGTTATACAGGATTTGACAAAAGCCTTGCAGTGTGAACATCACATTACCTGACCTTACCACTCACAGTCCATTGGGACAGTTGAAAGACAGAATGGGGCCCTGAAAAGGGAGAGCAAACTTTACTAAGGTGGCCAGAGGCACTTCCACTGGCTCCCATGATAACACACTAGCTCCGAACCATGCAACACAACTAACTCCACATGACGTTACATTAGGACATCCCATGTGTTTGCCCGTATATGCCAGCTGCCTCTCCCTTTTTGGTTAAACAGATGGATATCCATACTATGAATGTCAGTATGTTGCAGTACTGCATGGCACCAATGTAAAGTCTTAAAATTTCCATCAACAAGTTTTTGAAGCCCAGAAGATCATGATGGCTGCAGAGTGTCACACTTACCAGCCGGGAGATTGTGTACTACTGAGATTTTACTGTTAAAGGAATTCCCTTGAGCCCGCTTGGGAAGATCCTTTACAAATACCACTAATTACATGCACAACTCAAAGGGTGCAGCCTATACCCCTGAATCATAGTGAATTTAACTCTGTTCGCAACTTTGATAATGAAATTAGAGCTGTGAAGGGAGCAAGGGACTGCATTACCCATAGAAATTACTCTTGCCAATACAACAGTTTTAAACAATGTCATCAACCTTTTTGTAACAGACTGTATAATCCATAGACTGGAGCTGAAAATCAAGGTGAAGTCTATTATTGCACCACGACAGAATGGCACTGGAGATGGAACAGTACGTAGAATGTTTGTACCTCAGATGACTCTCTGAATCCTGGTAATGGTAATGACGGGGTATGTGGCCACATGGCCAATCACTGGCTGCCAAGACTACCCTATGCTGCTGTTACATTTGATCTTATTGCATACATATTTATTTATTTTTTTATTCATTCACATACAGATTGGAATAGATCCTCTGACCCTTCAAGCCATACTGCCTAGCAATTCCCCAATTTAACCCTAGCCTAATCACGGGACAATTTAAAATAACCAATTAACCTACAAACCGGTCCGTCTTTATATTGTGGGAGGAAACCGGAGCACCCAGAAGAAACCCACATGGTCACAGGGAGAACGTACAAAGTCCTTACAGGAGACAGCGGGAATCGAACCCATGTTGATTAGCGTAGCTAATCACTACGCTACTGTGCTCACCCAAGTATGTGATGTAGTTTGAGTATTCAGAAGCTAACAGGAAGATCTCCAGGAGAATGCTTGTTTGTCATAATGAACAAAGACATTTTTAATCACCAGTTTTAGTATCTCTCTGATGTCCACCGTCACAGCAGAATGTACAGAGGGAGGTGCCCACCCTGTCGTTATACCCACCACACAGTATAGAACTGTCAGTCATCTCGTTATGTCTGAGGTGCATTAACTCATAATCATAGATCATAACCCAGCTAAAGAACAAAGCAAGGATGACCCTGAGATTACTCCTGCTTTATGTACCTAGATGAAACCTTAATTCCTCATCTAGTTTAACAAAAATCCCCACAACACCACTGGATGAGCAGTTCTCCTCGTCTCCTGAGCAGAATCCGTCACTCAACCAGAACTAACAGAAGTGGTCTGGGTGTTATCATATTCAAGAACCTTAACATTTTCTTCGACTGCTTTGAAGAATCAATGTTGTCATAGGTCTTGTGTTTTCCTAAGGCAGGCTGACAGAAGATCAACTAAACGGGAGCCATTAGGATTCAATGCATTTCTATATCTGAGCCATAGAACAATAGAGCATTACTGCACAGAAACAGGCCCTTCAGCTATCTAGTCTGTCCCAAGCCTTATTCTGACTAGTCAAATTGACCCACACCTGAAACGTAGCTCTCCAAATGACTCCCATAAATATAGTTATCCAAATGTCTCGTAAGTGTTGCAATCAAATCTCCATCCACCAATTCTGCTGGCAGCTCGTTCCACACTATTCGCAATATCCACAGCAGGTTTTCCATTAAATATCTCACCTTTCAGCCTTAACCTGTGACCTCTAATTATAGCCTCACCCAACCTCAGTGGAAAATGTCAGCTTGCATTAACCCTGAGGCCTATTATAATCTGTCCACCCAAACTGCTACCCTTCACACTTCTCTGAATGTGATCTGAGCCAGCTATATTTTCAGCTTGTTCAGATCACACTGCAAGCTTTCATAGTGTTTCTTGCTGTCTATTAAACCCACAATCTTGGTGTTATCTGCAAATTTGCTAATTCTGTTTACCACATTATCATCCAGATCATTGATATGGATAACAAACAACAAGGACCCAGCACTGATCCCTGTGGCACACCATTAGTTACAGGCCTTCAGTCAGCAAACTAACCATATATTCCTACTCTTTGACATCTCCCACAAAGGCTTGTTTGACCAACAGAACAACACCGGTGGCTCAGGACCCTGCAATTTCTGGACTCGCCTCTCACAAACTTCATTTGAATGCCTTGCCAGGCACTGGGGTTTATCGACCTTACTTTGCCTCAAGGCAGCAAGTATTTCCTCGTCTGTAATCCAGATATAGTCCATAAACTCACTGCTATTTTGCCTCAGTTCTATAGACTTGGTGTCCCTCTCCTAAGTAAATGCATATGAAAAGCATTCATTTGTAATCTCCTCCTTCACTTGTGGCTCTATGCATATATGACCACACTGATATTCAAGAGGACAAATGTTGTCCCTTGCTATCCTTTTGCTCTAAGTATACCTGTAGAAGTCTTTGTGATTCTCTTTCACCTTGTCTGCCAAAACAACCTCATGCCTTTTTTTTAACCCTACTTATTTCTCTCTTCACTCTTTCCTTGTTTTTCTTAAACTCTCAAGCACTTCATTTGTTCCTTGCTGCCTGTACCTTCTATGCACCTCCTTTTTTTCATTGACCAAGGCATCAAAATCTCTCAACGACCAAGCTTCCCTAAACCTGTTAGACTTGCCGTTTATTCTAACTGGAATATATAAATTTTCTGCTCTCAAAGTTTCACCTTTGAAGGCCTCACACTAACTAAACATCAATTTGCTAAAAAACAACCTGTCTCAATCCGCACTTGCCAGATCCTTTCTAATGCTATCAATACTGGTTTTTCCCCAGTTCAGAATCTCAACTTGGAGACCGGTCTTATCCTTCGGCATAAATGACAAAGAAATATTCTTATATACAGTAATTCAAATAACTGTTGCCATGGGAACCTTAGTGATGAAAAATGTGAAGAATGGATCAGTTCCGGGTCCTCAGAGGCAGGGCAGACTGACCGGTTATTGAGCTGTGCTGGCATACCAGCGTTAACCAGCAGAGGGCGTCTTGGGCGGGACAACGATAAGGAGGTTTCACTCGGGAACAAATCTTGCGTCTGTCCCCGGTTCTGTATTTTTTCGAATGAAGGTTATGGCTGAGATAAAGAGAAAGAAGTAGAGACACACCAGTAAGAGAAAAGAGTGAGGGAGAAAATTGAGAGAAAGAGGGACAGAGGAATAGAAAAAGAGATAATGAGAGAGAGAGATGCATAGAGAGATTACAAGTGAGAGGAAGGCAGGAACAGAGAAAGACAGAAACAGAGGGATGATGAGAGGGTGAGAGACAAAATAAAATGGATCCACAGAGAAACTTGGACACAGAGAGATAAAGACAGAAAGGTGAATGCACTACATTCAGTTGTGCAGTTCAACATTTTTCTGACTTTAGTCACCAGGGTGCTGCCTCATCAAGAGGACATGTCCTCGGTGACGGGGATCCTTACGGATGGATGCCACGTTTTGAGGCTTTGCTCCTTGAAGCTGTCCTGTATGTTGAGGTGGCTGGTGCCAATGACGGAGTTGACTGAATTAACAACTTTCTGCAAGTTATTTCAATCCTGTGCACTGGCCCACTCTCCCATCCCCATACCAGACGGTGATGCAGCCAGTTAGAATACTCTCTGTGATATACCTATAGAAATTTGCTAGAGTCTTTGGTGACATACTAAATCTCCTCATCTCTTAATGAAATACAGCCACTGTTGTGTCTTCTTTGTAACTGCATCAGTATGTTGGGCCCAGGTTAGATCCCCAGAGATGTTGACACCCAGGAACTTGAAATTGCTCACCCTTTCCCAGTTCTGATCCCTTGATAAGAACTGGTGTGTGTTCTCTCATCTTAGACTTTCTGAAATCCACAATTAATTCTTCGGTTCTACTGATACTGAGTACGAGGTTGTTGCTGCAAAACCATTCAACCAGCTGCTTGATCTTGCTCCTGTACACCTTCTCATCGCCAATTGAAATTCTGCCAACAATATTTGTGCCATCTAGATGGCACTGGAGTTGTGCCTAACCACACAGTCATGGGTGTAGAGAGAGTAAAGTAGTGGGCTGAACACACATCCTTGAGGTGAGTAGGTCACATATCAAATGCAGAATCCATGTTGGACAGAAATAGGGAACAGTAGCTCTAGAAACTGGCAGGCAATGGGTAAAATTAAACAGGGAAAGAGTCTGATGCATGGAGAGGAAGGAAAGAGAAAGGGTTAGAAATGAAAAGGAAGAGAAGCTGCATTCTACCGACATGGCAGGAATGAAGAGTGTTGTACCACAGACTCTCAGGGAACAGACTTTAGCAAATATTGCTTCTCCATCCTGGATGCAACTAACTTAACAAATCCTTTAATCTTATTCCCAATACACCTGTACCCATCATGATTGTTATAGTCACAGAAAAGTTTCCTGAATTAGGTTACGTTGAATATGGACTCGTAAATGCTACACTTGGAATGTATGGTAGTGAAATAAGAGGTTGTGCAGCTTGATGGGAGAAATAGCAAAACAGAACATTTCAGATTTTGAGATACCCATAAACATTAGTTACTGGATGGGTCCTGGTATGATGGTTCACTTGATAGAGAAAGTTAATCTGAAGATGAAACTAGCAATTGTGAAGTTAAACAATATATTATCAATTATTGTAAGGGCTTTAGAGAACAAAAGCAAAAAAAACCACACTGATACTGTACAGTGTTACAGTGAGACCTCATTTGGGGTTCAGAATGTGGTTTTGGTCTCTATCTCTATCTGACTAAGGAGGTGGTGTAGGAGGGAGGGCATAAAATTTTTGGATCATTTGGCTCTCTTGCAGAGAAGGTGGGACCTGTACAGAGGGATGGTTTGCACCTGAACCAGAGGGAAACTAATATCCTGGTGGGAAGGTTTGTTAATATGCACGGTGGGAGTTGAACTTAAGTTGCAGGGGCTGGGGACCAGAGTATAAGAACAGTTAGTGGAGAAGTTGTGGAGGCAGATGTTGGTAAAACCTCAGACAAAGTTAGGACTTAAAAGGTTGAGCATGGTGTGACAAAGTTGGAAAGTGTGAATACAGGACTGAAGGTGTTATACCTGACTGTGCACAGTATATGGAATAAAGTAGATGAACTTGCAGTTGCAGTTTAGCAGATATGATGTGGTATGCTGCAATGAATTACGGCTGAAGGATTATAGATGGGAGCTTAATGTCCAAGGATACTCATTGATTTGAAGGGATAAGGAGAAAGGTGGGGAGGGGTGCACCATTGCTCTGTTGATAAAAAATGAAACAAATCATTTGAAAGAAGTGACACAGACTCAGAATGCGTTGAATTATTGTGGATAAAGCTAAGGAACTGTAAGGGTAAAAAGACCCTAATGAGAGTTGTCTGCAGACATCCAAACAATAGTGACAATGTAGCCTACAAAGTACAATGGAAGATAGAAAATGTATGCTAAAAGGCAAGAGTTACTTTATTGGAGAAATCAGATTGATGCTGGATTGCAGGAGGGGGAATTTCTACAGTGCCTACCAGATGGCTTTTTTAGAGCAGCTCGAGGTTGAGTCCACTGGAGGATCTGCTATACTGAATTGGGTGTTGTGCAATGAACAAGAATTGATCAGAGATCTGAAGGTGAGAGAACCCTAGGGCCAAATGTTCATAATATGATGGAATTCAGCCTGAACTATGAGAAGGAGAAGCTTAAGTCAGATGTATCAGTATTACAGTGGAGTAAAGGGAATTACAAAGGGATGAAAGGGGATTTGGCCAAAATTAATATGAAAAGAACACTAGCAGGGATGACAGCAGAGCAGCAATGGCTAGAGTTTCTGGAAGCTATTTGGAATGCACAGAATAATCACATCTCAAAGAGGAAGTAGTATTCTAAGTCACCTGGACCAGATGGTGTATACTTCGAAGTTCTAAAAGAGATGGCTGAAAGTACTTGGAGACATTGGTAATGATCTTTCAAGAATCACTAGATTCTGGAATGGATCTGGAAGACTGGAAAATTGCAAATGTCTCTCCACTCTTCAGGAAGAGAGAGAGGCAGACAAAAGGAAACTATAGGCCAGTTAGTCTGACCTCAGTGGTTGGGAAGACGTTGGAATTGGTTATTAAATCTAAGGTCTCAAGTTATTTGGAGGCACATGATAAACTAGGCTGTAGTCAGAATGGTTTTCTCATGGGAAAACCTTGCCTGAGAAATCTGTTGGAAAGTTTTGAAGAAATAATAAGCAGGATAGACAAAGGAGAATTGGTTGACATTGTGAACTTGGATTTTCAGAAGGCTTTTGACAAGGTACCACACCTGAGGCTGCTTAACCAGCTACGTGCTCAGGAATGATTTTAGCATGGATAAAACAGTGGCTGATTGGGAGGGGGCAAGGAGTGGGAATAAAGAGAATCTTTCCTGACTGGCTGCCATTGACTAGTAGTGTTCCATAGGAGTCTGTGTTGGTACCAATTCTTTTTACGTTATATGTCAATGATTTAGATGTTGGAATTGATAACTTTACTACAAAGTTTGCAGATGATATGAAGATAGGGGGAGGTGCAGGTAGTTTTGAGGAAGTAGAGAGACTACAGAAGGACTTAAACAGATGAGGAGAATGGGCAAAGAAACGGCAAATGGAATACAATGTAGGGAAGTGTATTTTCATGTACATTGGTGAAAGAAATGAAAGGGTTGACTACTTTCTAAATGGAAAGAATATACAAAAAACTGAGAGCAAAGGGACCTTAGGGTCCTTGTGCAGGATTCTTTAAAGGTTAATTTGCAGGTTGAGTCTTTGATGGGGAATGCAAATACAATGTTAACATTCATTTCAAGAGGACGAGAATATAAAAGCAAGGATATAATGTTGAGACTTTAAAGACCCGATGAGGCCTCACTTGGAGTATTGTGAGCAGGTCTCAGCCCTTTATCTCAGAAAGGATGTACTGAAACTAAAGAGGGTTCAAAGGAGGTTCATGAAAATGATTCCAGGATTGAATGGCTGTCACATGAAGTGAAATTGATGGCTCTGGGACAGTATTTGCTGGAATTCAGAAGAATGAGGGGTGACCTTATTGAAAGCTATTGAGTAGTGAAAGGCCTAGATGGAGTGGATGTGGGAGGATGATTCCTATGGAAGGCAAGTTTAACATAAGAGGACACAGCCTCAGAACAGAGGGGCATCCTTTGGAATGGAGATTTGGAGGAATTCCTTTAGCCAGAGAGTGGTGAATCTGTGGAAATCATTGCCACTGGCAGATGTGGAGGCCAAGTCTTTATGTGTACTTAAGACAGAGGTTGATGGATTCATGATTGGTCAGGACATGAAGGGATACAGGGAGAAGGCAGGATTGGGGCTGAGAGGAAAATTTGGATCAGAAATGATGAATGGTGGAGCAGGCACGATGGGTCAAATGGCCTAATTCTGCTCTAATATCTTACGGTCTTATGTATGGTAAGTTCCTGATTAGATGCTGCAATTTTGTTCATGCTGACTTTCATTCCTGACTGCAACTCCTTTGTGGCTCTGTCTGTTGTTTCCATTGATACATTAATGTAAGTTGTGTATAGTGCAGAGCCATTAGAAGATTTTAAGACATAGTTCTTGTAAGATTCCATAAACTAAATGTTCTCTCAATGCATCATTAAACTCATTACCAAACTGATAATATTCAGACAAGCTCTTCAATTCAGCCACATACTGATATAGACTCTACTACCTTTTGATTCTGTTTATGAAACTGTGATCAACAATAGTTTTGGTTCTAAACATTACTACATTACTTTCAAAATATCACCAAAACTCATTTTGCTGGTTTGGTTGGAGCAGTGAAACTTCTAAGCAAACTGTATGCCTTTAAATTTAATTTACTTAGCAAAATTAGTGCTCGCTTTTTATTGGCCTTTTCATTTGCTTTAAAATCCTGCTCGATTCACTCAGTATACAAAATCCAGTTACCCATTGTCCAATCAATTGTGTCCTTCTTTTCAATGTAGCCAGCTATTCCTTCTTGTTTTTATTTATATTATCGTCATCAAGTACACACTGTTTATGAAACAATGAGCTTCTCCATTTTCTGCTTACTTTGTTAACTCGAATGTCTTTTCCCTTCTGAACAACATGCTCTGTGGGGATTTTCTTTACTTGGCTGTTTCTCGCTGTGCTTTTTTTTTTAACTAAAACGTCTCACTGCCCTTCAGTAAGTAGGTAGTTGTCCCAGGTTCAATTAAAACTTTCTCGTCACCTCTGTTATGTTTTGTAACTTCAAAACATAAAGCTAATTGCAAGAAAGTGATAAGCACCCATGAGAACTGGTCTAAGTTTCTTTTTTATTTTAAGCAAGGTGTGTATGTATGACATGGTGGCATAATGCCATATGTCATTTATGTACTTTTACATATACACTGTAATACATTCTGTGACCAACAGGGAATGCTTAACCAAAAAAAATTACATTATTACTCAATCATATTACAGAAATATTAAATATGCACCACAGGTAGAGATATTTAAAACGTCCTCAGCCAAGAGTGAGAAGCCGGAGGACTGAAGCTTTGCTAATGTCGCACCATTGTTTAATTCAGCACGTTCTATCACAGCAGCTTCTACAGGGCCAACAATAGGTGCTACAGTTCCACTTCAACATACTTCTAATGATCACAAGATCCAGGTGTACAATAATAACTTAAAGTACTGCAGGTCTACACCATCGGTGAGTTGCTCGTTGGCAGAGGTATTGAAGGAACTGCAAAACATGTTGCTGCCTGAGTCGATGGTGGTTTACAGTGAAATAGTGAGCGAACATCACAGTCGCTTTTATTTTGATCATGAAACTCCTTTGGACCTTGTTATTCTAGTATGCCACAAGTTCGATTCACTGATTTATTGTATGAGAGCAGGGGTGGTCAGCGGTTAGTGGGGGAGCTGCCTGGCCTCGGTCATAGCAAGGACTAGACCACAAGCCACGGGGTTGCCTGTTTGCAGCTGCCTGGAATAAGGGGACAAAGCAGTTGCGCTTCACTGCGGGTGTGTTACTCCTTGTCGAGAACAACTTGGTGCTGCCCTCCTGGGTTTTCACTCAGCAGAAGACAACATGGCTTGTCGTGTTCAGCTTCTGATATTTTTGATGCCACTCAATGGACTTGGGCCTTCAGCTATGGGGGCTGCCTTAATTACAGCCACTGGGGAAGAGGCGTCCATGCTGGTGTGCTCCACTGGGGGCAGCGTAGTGCAGTTGTGGTCGACTGAAGGTTTCAGTGGAATGAGGGGTCTGGATGATATAATTATATAGTTGTGTGTTTGTGTTTTACTAATATTCATTTTGTGCTAATATAGTGAGGACTAGGCCTCAAGCTGTAGTCACTTGGAAGGATGTCAGGGCCAGTGCGCATTATTGTAGTCGATGGATGATTACGAAGAGCATGAGCAGGCGTTGTCTGCATTATATACATGCACGTTCTGCATTGTTGTACTTAACTGAAATTCCATATGTTGTCCTATATTATTGTCCAATAATATACATTATTAATAATACATTATTTTATATATAGTTATTATTATATATAATATATTATTAATATATATTATTGTCCAATAACTCAATATATAAGTTTGCTGATGACACCACAGCTGTAGGCCGTATCTTGGGTAATGATGAGTCTGAGTACAGAGAGGAGATTAAGAACCTGGTGCATGGTGTGAAGACAATAACCTATCCCTCAATGTCAGCAAGACAAAGGAATTGGTTGTTGACTTCAGAAGAAGTAGCGGACTGCACAACCCCGTCTACATCGGTGGTGCGCAGGTTCAACAGGTCAAAAGCTTTAAGTTCCTCGGGGTGAATATCACAAATGACCTGACTTGGTCTAACCAAGCAGAGTCCACTGCCAAGAAGGCCCACCAGCGCCTTTACTTCCTGAGAAAGCTGAAGAAATTTGGCCTGTCCCCTAAAACCCTCATTAATTTTTATAGGTGCACCATAGAAAGCATTCTTCTAGGACAACCTGGTATGGAAGTTGTCCTGTCCAAGACCGGAAGAAGCTGCAGAAGATAGTGAACATAGCCCAGCACATCACACAAACCAATCTTCCAACCGTGGACTCATTTTACACTACACGCTGTCGGAGCAGTGCTGCCAGGATAATCAAGGACAAGACCCACCCAGCCAACACACTTTTTGTCCCACTTCCCTCTGGGAGAAGGTACAGGAGCATGAAGATTCGTACATCAAAATTTGGGAACAGCTTCTTTCCAACTGTGATAAGACTGCTGAACAGATCCTGATCCGGATCTGGGCCATACCTTCCAAATATCTGGACCTGACTTGTACTACCTTACTTTCCCTTTTCTATTTTCTAATTATTATTTATAATTTAAATTTTTATTTTTTTAAATTATATTTACTTCAATTTGTACTTCAGGAAGCGTGAAGCGCAGAAACAAATATCACTTATTAAGCGCAGAAACAAATATGATTGTACGCTCTAGTATCAATTGTTTGGTGACAATAAAATAAAGTAAAAGTAAAGAACTGGGACACTGGGTCTCAAGCTGTGGTGTCGGGACCGGTGTACTTCACCGGACATGGTGTGCCTTGTTCAGTTTGATGTCACTGCTGCCCCCAGTGTTCACTCAGAGGGAGACAGGCTTTATTGGGCGTGACTAATAATTGATAGCATGAGCTTTGGGAGTCTTTTATTCAGTGTTTGTGACAGCATTTCTGCTTGCTGTAATGTTTGACTGTTGGCAGACCTTGACCCCGAAGTAGTGCTGTCTCATTTGGCGGTTTTCATGAATATTCAGGTGTGGTTGAATGACAATTAAACTTGAATTGTATTGAATTGAATTGAACAATAATCCAAAAAGTTATCGGCTGGTGAGTGTGCAACAAGCTGCTTGCAGAAGCGGTGGAATGTAAAATGTACGAGAAGTTTGGATCAGTACAAAGCGGTACGATTTAGTGGCCATTACAGAGATGTGGTTGCAGGGTGGAGAGGATTGTGAATTAAATATCCAAGGACATCAGGTAATACAGAAGGATAGGCAGGAAGGTAAGTGAGGTGGGGCAGCACACTTAATTAAAGATGAGATCATGGTGATAGTGAGAGACGATATAAAATCAAAGGAGCGGGATGTTGAACCCATCTGGGTAGAAATTAGGAATAGTAAAGTGAAAAAAATCACTGGTAGGAGTTGGTTATTGGCCACCAAGTAATAACATTATGGTGGCACAGGCAATAAACAGAGAAATGTCTGAGGCATGTCAGAGTGGAACAGTAGTTCTCATGGGGGACTTTAACTTGCACATAGATTGGGTGAATCAAGTTGGTCAAGTCGTCTTGAGGGGGGCTTCATAGAATGGATCCGTGATGGCTTTCTTGAATAGCAAGTTACTGAACCTACAAGGGAATGTGTATCTCAGATATGGTCCTGTGCAATGAGACAGGTAAAGTTAGTGATCTTGTAGTTAGGGATCCCCTTGGAAAGAGTGATCACAGTATGATTGAATTTCTCATACAAATGGAGGGTGCAATATTTCAATCTAAAACAAGTGTCTTATACCTAAACAATGGAGAGTACGATGGGTGAGGGAGGATTTGGCTATAGTAGGTTGGAAACATAGGCTATGGTGGGACAGTTAAGGAATGGTGGAAGATTTTCAAAGAGATTTTTGATGGTGCACAACAAAAGCATATTCCAGTTAAAAGCAAGGACAGTAAGGGTGGGCAGATCAGATTTGGATAACTGAGAAGATAAAAGGCAACAAACTAAAAGCTTGGGCCAAACTAAAAGTCACCAGGAGCAGTAGGAAACTGGAAGATTGGGAAAATTTTAAAAAGCAACAAAGTATCACTAAGCGAGCAATAAAGACGGAGACTAGATTATGAAAATAAACTAGCACAAAATGTAAAAACTGAGAGTAAAAGTTTATATAATTATATAAAGCAGAAAAGGGTGACTAAAGTGAACGTAGGTCCCTTGGAGGACAAGAAGGGGGAATTGATTTTGGAATAATGAGGAATTTTTTGAGGGTTTGAATGATTATTTTGTGTCGGTCTTCACAGTGGAAGACACATCTAACATGCAAAAGAGAGATGTTGTGGATGTGATGGGAGGTGAGGACTTTGATAGAATAGCTTTCACTGAAGAAAGAGTGCTGAGCAAACTTGTGGGCCTGAACATAGATCAGTACCCTGGTCCTGATGGAATGCATCCCAGGGTATTGAAAGAAATGGCAGAAGTTATAGTAGAGGCTTTGGTGATGATTTACCAAAATTCTCTGGACTCTGGGCAGGCCCTGGTGGATTGGAAGACAGTGAATGTCACGCCACTGTTTAAATAAAAGATCTAGGCAAAAAGCAGGAAACTTTTGGCCAGTTAGTTTACATCTGTGCTTGGGAAAATACTTGAAGCTCACATTAGTGAAGAAATAGGGTTATGGAGGATTCAGGTAGGTGGGACCAGGCAGATTAACAGGTCAGCTCAGATAATGTTGACCAAAGGGCCTGTGTCTGTGCTGTAGTGCTTCATGACTCTATGACATGATGTTCTGAACTTCTGACCATCCTTTTATTATGGACGTCCTATCTTATCCATAGCTCCTCTCTGGCAGTATCAAGAGCTGGAACATTATGTGTCAGTCCTGCTCCTCCTTCAACTCTTTTTCACTTCTGAAAATACAATATCAGATTTATTGCTTTGAGATAAATACAGTTTAGCTGATGAGACATTCCTCACTTCCTATCCTGTCATTGTCTACTGGACAAACTTCAACATTTGTGTTGTAAGAGAAAGAACAGTGAGAGCTAATATCGAGTAAATAGGGATGTGGATTGTGCAAATGTATGAATAAATAAATGAATAAATAAAATTTATTTCAGTCAGTACAAACATAACAAAAAGCATCATTTTCAACCATGATTTCATAATGATAATTTCATAAGACCAAATTAAATAATAAAAATAAACAACAAAAACATAGATATACTTTAAAACAGACTGAAAGGGTGTAGGCTGAAGCTACTGCTTATTACGCCTACCCCTCTTACTTATACAAAAACATGTTTGGCATCAATCATCATATCTAAACAAAAAAATTCCATAATCTTTTAACACAAAATCCAATTCCAAGTATCATTTATTTACATTATTCCCATTTATTTTAAATCATGTATTTTATATTTGTTCATTAAATTATTTTTAAATTCTCACTACGACTGTTCCATAGATTCACCCCTCTGACTGAAATACAATGATTTTTTACATTTGTTCTTATCCTTTGTTTTTGAAATATACATGTTCCTCTCAAATCATGTTGACTTTTTCTCATTTTAAACAACCTTCGGATAATTTGTGGTAACTGTCCATTTTTTTTTACTTTATACATAATTTGTATTATTTTAAAATCTACCAATTCTCTGAATTTTAAAGTATTTAGTTGAATAAATAGTGGGTTGGTTGGCTCATAATAACTTGTCTTATTTACAATTGGTATGGCTTTCTTTTGGAGCAGAAAACTGAGTTTGTATTTGTTTAGTATGTATTCCCCCATACCTCTACACAGTAGGTCATGTATGGGACTATAAATGAACAGTATAATGATTTCAGAAATCTTGTGCTTTGTATAGTATTGCAATAGATTTTGACATTTTTGCTTTGACATTAATTTATGTGGTTTCCAGCTTAATTTACTATCTATTACCACTCCTAAAAATTTTGTTTCAGATACCTTATCAATTTCAACATAATTTATTCATCGTTTATGTGAGAATAGAGAACCACAGAGAAAGCCTGGAAGTAAAAACAAAGAAAGCAGAAGTGATGGCATTGGACTTTCAGAAACATTATTAAATATTTTACAGTGAGCACCTGTTGTAGTAATAAAAAATTGGAGTTAGTGATAGGTCTGTGGTAATCATCTTATTCTGTAATCAGTCTGTTATGTATGGAAGACTTTCAGTAGCCACCTTTCTGTTTTGACAGTGTAGTTTTATTGGTAATCTCATTCAGCAGAGAATGGAAAAGCTCATTCAAGTCAAAGCCACTATGAAGCAAAAGGTAGGGCATATCATAGAGCAAAAATTAGTGAGGTTAGAGATTAGGAAGCATTTAAAAACCAACAAAAGGCATCCAAAAAGCCATGGGGTTGGGGGGAGAGGAAGATGAAATGTAAAGGTACTCTGGGCAACAATATCACAGATAAAAAAAATTTTTTTCTCATATATATAAAGAGTAAAAGAGAGGCAAGAGTGGATTTTGTACCACAGCAAAATGAAGTTGGAGAGCAAGTAACAGGGGACAAGGAAATGGTGGGTGAACTGAGTAAGTATTTTGCATCAGTCTTCACAGGAGCAGAATGCCAAAAGTTCCAAAGTATCAGGGGGCAGAGGTAAGTAAAGATGCTATTACTAGGGAGAATCTGCTTGGCAAATGGGAAAGTCTAATGGTAGATAAGTCAAACAGACCAAAGGGACTACACTCCAGATTTCTGAAAGTGGTAGCTTACAGGATTGTGACAGCAGTAATAATGATCTGTCATGAATCACTAGATTCTGGAATGGTTCCAGAAGACTGGAAAACTACAAATATCACTCACTCTTGAGAAGGGAGGGTAGCAGAAGAAAAGAATTTTTAAGCCTGTTAACCTGACCTCAGTGGAAGATGTTGGAGTTTATTGTTCAGAATGTGATTTTGGGGTACTTGGAGGCACATGATAAAACAGCAAAAGTCAGCATGGTTTCCATCAGGGAAAATCTTGCCTGACAAATCTGTTGGAATTCTTTTGAGGAAGTAACCAGCAGGATATGCAAAGGAGAATTGGTGGATGCTGTGTATTTGGATTTTCAGAAGGCCTTTGATAAGGTGCCATACTTGAGGCTGGTTAACAAGATAAGAGCCCACGGTATTAAAGGAAAGATATGCACATGGATAGAGCATCAGCTGATTAGCAAAAGGCCTTTTCTACTTGGCAATGAACTAGGTTGTGCAATGGAACAGATGGACCTCATAGTAGAAGTGCATCACTCATTGAAAAGAGGATCACTGGCAGAGTATGGTGGCAATTTTTTAAAAATTGAGGATACAAGTAAATGGAAGTGTATGAGGCAAGTACAATAATGGCATTTAGAATGATACATGGAGGGGTTGTGACTAAGAGATATGAGCCAAACCCAGGAAATTGGGATCAGATGGTGAGCAATTGGTCAGCATGAATTTATTGGGCCAAAGGGCCTGTATTGCTCTATCACTCTATGACTCTCTATAACTCTATTCCTTCATCCAAGTCAGTAATGTTGATGATAAATTCTTGAGGTTCATCACTGACTGCTGAAGCATCCTGTAATGACTGATTTTCAATCAGAGATCAACCCATTTATCTTTGTTCTCTATTGTCTGTTCATTGTTGTGGACACAGAGACTTGAACTACAGTCAGCTGCCAATGATAGTAGACCATTCTCATCTGCATAGTTGATACCAGACTCCCAAAACAATAATGTTCACTGAGACACAGTAGTCAATGAGCTCTATGTCAGGTCTGAGATGTTGATCTGCATTGTATAATTCCTGTGTACTCCTGAGTATTACATATATTACTGTTTAGAAGTGTAAAGGTCCTTCTCCCCGTAACCTCTGATACCGAGTCCAAACATTAACATGTCAATCTCTACCTTAAGTACACCCAACAACCTGGCCTCCACAGCTGCCTGTGGTAACCAGTTCTATAAATCTGCATCTTTGTTTAAATAGATGCCCTTCTACCCTGAAGCTGTACCCTCTTATCCTGGACTCGCCCATTATGTGAAATATCCTTTCCACATCTACTCTGTCTCGGCCTTTCAACGTTCAAAAGGCTTCAATGAGATCACCCCTCATCCTTCTAAATTCCAGTGAGTACAGACCCAGAGCCATCAAACTTTCCTCAGATGCTAACTCTATCATTCCTGGAATCATCCTTGTGAACCTTCTCTGAACCCTCTCCAATTCCAGTACATCTTTTCAATGATAAAGAGCCCCTTTGAGTGTCCTATGGACTCGGACCCCAAGATCCCTCTGATCCTCCACACAGTCAAAAGCCTTACCACTATAATACTATATTCTGTCATCAGATTTGACTTCCCAAAATGAACCAGCTCACACTTCTCTGGGTTCAACTCCATATGCCACATCTCAGCCCAGTTTTGTATCCTATCAATGTCCCGCTGTAACCTCTGACAGCCCTTCACACTATCCACAACACCTCCAACCTTTGCGTCATCAGCAAATTTATAAACCCATCCCTCTATTTCCTCATTCAGGTCATTTATAAAAATCATGAACAGTAAGGTGCCAGACAGATCCCTGAGACACACCACTGGTCACCAGCCTCCATGCAGAGAATGACCCATTTACAACCACCCTTTGCCTTCAGTGGGCAGCAAGTTCAGGATCCACAAAGCAATGCCCCCTTGGATCCCATGCCTCCTTACTTACTCAATAAGCCTTGCATTGGGTACCTTATCAAATGCCTTGCTGAAATACACTACATCTGCTACTCCACCTTCAATGTGTTTAGTTACATCCTCAAAAAATTCAATCAGGCTCGTAAGGCGCGACCTGCCTTTCACAAAGCCATACTGATTGTTCCTAATCATATTATGCCTCTCCAAATGTTCACAAATCCTGCCTCTCAGGATTTTCTCCATCAACTTACCAACCACTGAGGTAGGACACACTGATTTATAATTTCCTGGGCTTTCTCTTCTCCCTTTCTTGGATAATAGAACAACATCCACATCCCTCCAATCTATCTCCCTATCTGGTCATCGTTGTCCCTGTTACTATTGGGTGGTCTGTAAAAAACACCCACTAGAGTTATTGATCCCTTTCTGTTCCTATCTTCCACTCACAGAGACTCCATAGACAATCCGTCCATGTCTTCCTCCTTTTCTGCACCCGTGACACTATCTCTGATCAGCAGTGCCACACCCCCAACTCTTTCACCTCCCTCCCTGTCCTTTCTGAAACATCTAAAGCCCGGCACTCGAAGTAACTATTCCTGCCCCTGAGCCATCCAAGTCTCTGTAATGGCCACAACATCACAGCTCCAAGTACTGATCCACGCTCTAAACTCACCTGCTTTGTTCATAATACTCCTTGCTTTAAAATAGACACATCTCAAACCATTGGTCTGAACGCATCCCTTCTCGATCACCTGCCTATCCTCCCTCTTGCACTGTCTCCAAGCTTTCTCTATTTGTGAGCCAATCGCCTCTTCCTCCATCTCTTCAGTTTGGTTCCCAACCCCCCAGTAATCCTAGTTTAAACTTTCCCCAATAGCCTTAGCAAACCTCCCCACCAGGATATTGGTCCCCCTTGAATTCAAGTGCAACCTGTCTTTTTTGTACAGATCACTCCTGCCCCAAAAGCTGTCCCAATGATCCAGAAATCTAAATCCCTGCCCCCTGCTCCAATTCCTCAGCCACACATTTATCCTCCACCTCACTCTATTCCTATACTCACTGTCGCGTGGCACAGGCCGTAATCCCGAGGTGACTACCTTTGTGGTCCTGGTTCTCAACTTCATTCCTAACTCCCTGTTGTCTGATTTTAGGACTTCCTACCTTTTCCCGCCTGTGTCGTTGGTACCAATATCTACCATGACCACTGGCTGTTCTCCTCCCACTTCAGGATATCATGGACGCAATCAGAAACATGATGGACTCTAGCACCTAGGAGGCAAACTACCATCTGTGCTTCTTTCCTGCATCCACAGAATCGCCTGTCTGACCTCCTAACTATAGATTCCCCTATCACTGCTTCCATCCTCTTCCTTTCCCTACCATTCTGAGCCACAGGCCAGACTCTGTCCTGGAGACTGTTGCTTCCCCCAGGCAGGCAATTTCTCAGGTAAGGACATGTTCAGCACAGCTTTGTGGGTTGAAGGGCCTGTATTGCGCTGTAGGATTTCTATGTTTCTATGTTCCTATGTTGTGTATATTACACATATCATGATAATAAGTGTACTTTGAACTTTGAATTGAACTCTGTATCCGACACCCGAGATATTATAGAATCGTGCTAATCGCTACACTACTGTGGCATCCTGAAATCCACTTCCTGGCTCTGACTGACATTGAGTGCAAGGTTATTGTTGCAATAGCACTCAAGTAGCTGATCTACAGCATTTCACTGCTGCACATCTCCTTGTCACCATTACCGAAACAACCATTATCTCATAGCCAAAAGCAAGAGAGGGTGCACAAGAGATTCACAGGAATGGACAGCTTGAGTTGTCAGGAGATATTGAAGGGGCTGGGACTGCTTTCCCCGGAGAAAATGAAAGGAAGAGTTACCTTGCTGAGGTTTATAAGATGGTGAGGGACAAAGAGAGGGTTGTGTTACGAACCCCGTAACTGGGTGTCTTACCAGCAAAGATAGAAGTGTCCGTTGGAGTCTGGTGATACTATTTTCAACAATATTTATTATAAAAAATATACAAAATAATATCAATGCGAATATACAGAGAATATACGTTAGCAATACTAAACCTAAAAGTGTGGGTATAATAATAATCACTAATGAAACAAGCTCTATCGTTGTCTAGGGGATAATGAATTGTTAGATGGAAATATAAAGTTCAGTTCAGTTCATGCAGGCTGCGGTAGTGGTCGGTCGATGTGTTGCAATTGTTGGAGAGAGAGAGAGGAGAGAACAGTAACAGCTATTGACTTGCCAACTTTCCTTTACGATTTTGATCCATCAATACGTTGTTGTTGTGGCCATTCACGTATGACCCCTCCGTCCTTTAGCAAGACCGTTCTTCCGTGGTGGACTCATCACCCAGGCAAGGGTGGACACACACACAAGCCCCCACCGGCCTCGCTATAAAACACTGTGAGTTAAAATTTACCGACCCTTCGTTCGGTCTTCGATGTCCCACCCTGTCTCGTGGGTTTCTGATGCTCACTAGCGTTCCTCCTGGTGCGTCTGAGGGGTGTTCCCCAGACCTTACTTTTATCCCCACTCACAGGGTCTCAGGTGTCAATCAGGTTGAGATGATGTAACCCATCAAACCAGCCCACTCTGGTTGCTCCCTGAGGGGTTTCAATGAATAGAACAGTACCAAGTACACAATCCTTCTCCAAAAGACAATAGCAGTAATCAATGGTTCCGTTCTGCTTTTGTTAGTAGGAGCCATTCCACTGTGTGTATCTCTGCGCTGTCTCTCTCTCAGTAATTTTCATGAGCTGTTATCAATAACAACTGCCCTGTCAGAGTCCTGTGTCTCTCTCACTTCCTTGATAACAGCATCGGAATAGTAGCGATTTGCGATTCTCCAAAGGGGGGGGGGGGGGGGCATTGGTGATTCTGTACCCTTCTGCCCATCAGAGTTGTTCATCATTCGTAACAGTTGATACTCCCAGCCTTTTTCCCAGGAGGAAGAGGTTAAAAGTAGAGAGCAAAGAATTCAGATGAAAGTGGCAAGATTAAAAGGAGATCTGAGAGGAACGATTTCACACTGGCCATGTGGGTATCCTGAATGAGCTGTCAGAAGAATTGATCAATGCAGCTTCAAGTACATGTTGAGTGGTACATAGAGAGGAGTAGCAAATGGGCTTATGGGACTGTCTGGCCAAATATTGCTACGATTGATGTGTTCAGATGTGTTTTGTTTGTGCTATTGTAAATGTGCTATTACATTTTGGGTGTTGGAGAATGGAGTTCAATTCAAAGTTCAAAGTACATTTATTATCAAATTACGTATTCTTTATACAACCTTGAGATTCAATTCCTTACAGGCAGCCACAAAAGAAAGAAACCCTCTAGAATCCATTAAAAGGAAGAAAATCTTCAAATATCCAATGTGCAGAACAAAAATCTGAGCCAACAATAAATGTAAACCAATAACATTCCAAACTGAAGATCACAAAAGTCACAGCTGATCAAGGCCAGTGAGTTGCAGGATAGAGCCTCAGTTCAATGCAAGGAAGAGTAAAAGTTGCAGAGCAGTGAGCTGAACGGTGGCCCATCCCCACCACCCTGACCTTTTTAATCTGACCTGGCACTTGACTCAGTAAAACTGTGGTTATCCCCTCACTCTCGGACCCTGGCCCTGCCGCTTCTCTATGCTCACAGGCCTAGGACCCATCACCTCGTTTCACCCCAAACTGGGCCTTTCAATATGGCCTGGCACTTCAATTGAACAAATTTTATCTTTTTCCTCACTCTCAGGCCCAGGCCTGGGCCCTGCCACCTCAATTTTGCCTTGTCTACATATCCACTCCAGTCACACAATGGCTCATTCATCGCTCTCAGGCCTGGCTCCACCACCATGATTGAGCCCATGCATGTCATGCAGTAACTAGGCAGCACATTCAAGACTTCAGTTCTCACCACAAAAATGGCAGGTCACACTGGCCATTTAAAAGCTTAACTCCAAAAAGGAAGTTACAGGCTCTTGTTTGCAGTGATCAATTTTGAGAAAAATTGTGATAAATACAGTACTTTGTAGCTTTGCTTACTGCCAACAAGTCATTGCTATGGTACACCAGTGACATCCTAAACCCATTTCCAGCATTCACTGTAAGCAAGTTCATATTTCCCATTGTGTGTGTGTGTGTGTGTGTGTGTGTGTGCGTGCGTGCGTGCGTGCGTGCGTGCGTGCGTGCGTGCGTGCGTGCGTGTGTGTGTGTGTGTGTTTGTGCGAGTTTTCTCTGAGTGCTTTGCGTTTCCCCCCACTGTCCAAGGAGTACCAGTTTGTAGATTAATTGGTCATTGTAAATTGTCTGGTGATCAGACTAGGATTAAACTGGTGGGTTCCCAGATGGCATGGCTCAAAGGGCCAGAAGGACAACCAGAACTCCAATTGTGGCCCAATGTAACCCATGATTTTTACAACCAGGGTTTAAAGTATGGAGTTCAGGATCCCATCATCAGCACAATATCAAAAACAAATGTTGAAAGTCAGTTGAAAATCCAGAGGTAGAGGCTTGAAGCCCAAAGTCCTGGGTCTATGTTTCTGAGAATCCACTGGGGAAATCAAAGGCCCATTGTAGGAGGTTCACATCCAAAGGATGCTTCACTGAGGAGCTGGGTGTTTACTACAGAGATGTCAGCACAGTACAATAATCACAAGGTGTACATTCCCATCAGTTTCTGGTTAGAACATTTTAAGCTTTCCAAAACCTCTGCAGAAGTAATTTTTTTATGGAAGAACCCTATGGGAGACAACTGTCGTTCTTCTGGAGGAAGTCTTGGTACTGACGATCCATGAGCTCAGTCTATCTCAGGTGAAGATTTTAAAATATTCGGAAATAAGTTAGCCAAAGTTTTACAAAAAATTCCGAAGGTTGATTGTCTTCCATTAACTCTTTAAAACCCAGAATTCATAAATTATTTCTTCTGTTTCTATTTTCTAAGTTGATAATCTTCTGTCTTAATTTTTCATTAACCTTTGACTGTTTATCACATATCTTTTCCAGGTCATCAATCTTTGCAACCAACATCATCAACGTGTCTTCATTCTCTTTTAAAGAGCAAACACGAGGAAATCTGCAGATGCTGGAAATTCAAACAACAACACATACAAAATGCTGGTGGAACACAGCAGGCCAGGCAGCATCTATAGTGAGAAGCGCTGTCGAGGTTTCGAGCCGAGACCCTTCGTCAGGACTAACCGAAAGGAAAGATAGTAAGAGATTTGTAAGTAGTGGGGGGAGAGGGAAATGTGAAATGATAAGAGAAGACCGGAGGGGGTGGGATGAAGCTAAGAGCTGGAAAGGTGATTGGCGAAAGTGATACAGAGCTGGAGAAGGTTGGAGGAACAACACTGAAGGAAAAAAGGGGGATGGATACCGGTATAGACTTGGAACATGGACACCATTTCCGACACCTCCCTCCCCTTTCTTGGAGAAAGATCAAGAAAGACAGAAAGATCAAGAAAGGGGAGGAAGGTGTTGGAAAAGGTGTCCATGTTCCAAGTCTATACCGGTATCCATCCCCCTTTTTTCCTTCGCTACATCGACGACTGCATTGGCGCTGCCTCTTGCATGCATGCTGAGCTCGTCGACTTCATTAACTTTGCCTCCAACTTTCACCCTACCCTCAAGTTTACCTGGTCCATTTCCGACACCTCCCTCCCTTTTCTTGATCTTCTCTGGAGACGGCCTATCTACAGATATCTACTATAAGCCTACAGACTCTCACAACTACCTGGACTATTCCTCTTCCCACCCTGTCTCTTGCAAAAATGCTATCCCCTTCTCACAATTCCTCCGTCTGCACCGCATCTGCTCTCAGGATGAAGCTTTTCATTCCAGGACAAAGGAGATGTCTTCCTTTTTTAAACAAAGGGGCTTCCCTTCGTCCACCATCAACTCTGCTCTCAAACGCATCTCTCCCATTTCCCACACATCTGCCCTCACCCCATCCACCCGCCACCCAACTCTGGATAGGGTTCCCCTTGTCCTTACCTACCACCCCACTAGCCTCCAGGTCCAACGTATTATTCTCCGTAACTTCCGCCACCTCCAAAGGGATCTCACTCCCAAACACTTTTTTCCCTCCCCCCCTTCTGCTTTTTGCAGGGATCGCTCCCTACACGACTCCCTTGTCCACTCATCCCCCCCATCCCTTCCCACTGATCTCCCTCCTGGCACTTATCCTTGTAAACGGAACAAGTGCTACACCTGCCCTTACACTTCCTCCCTCACCACCATTCAGGGCCCCAGACAATCCTTCCAGGTGAGGCGACACTTCACCTGTGAGTCAGCTTGTGTGGTATACTGCGTCCGGTGCTCCCGGTGTGGCCTTTTATATATTGGTGAGACCCGACACAGACTGGGAGACCGTTTCGCTGAACACCTACGCTCAGTCCGCCTAAAAAAGCAGGATCTCCCAGTGGCCACACATTTTAATTCCACATCCCATTCCCATTCTGATATGTCTATCCATGGCCTCCTCTATTGTCAAAATGAATCCAAACTCAGGTTGGAGGAACAATACCTTATATACCGGCTGGGTAGCTTCCAACCTGATGGCATGAACATTGACCTCTCTAACTTCTGTTAATGCCCCTCCTCCCCTTCTTACCCCATCCCTGACATATTTAGTTGTTTGCCTGTTCTCCATCTCCCTCTGGTGCTCCCCCACTCCCTTCTTTCTCCTGAGGCCTCCCGTCCCATGATCCTTTCCCTTCTCCAACTCTGTATCACTTTCGCCAATCACCTTTTCAGCTCTTAGCTTCATCCCACCCCCTCTGGTCTTCTCCTATCATTTCGCATTTCCCCCTCCCCCCACTACTTTCAAATCTCTTACTATCTTTCCTTTCGGTTATTCCTGACGAAGGGTCTCGGCCCGAAACGTCAACAGCGCTTCTCCCTATAGATGCTGCCTGGCCTGCTGTGTTCCACCAGCATTTTGTGTGTGCTGTTGTTTTCATTCTCTTTTATCTGTTTATCATGCTCACTTAAAGTTTTTTGAATAGAATCCAATTTTACATCCATTCGTTTAAGTTCAGTGTAGAGTTTCCGGAATTTCTGCTGGAACTCCTCCAAAAGTTCATTTTTGTGCTTTCAAAGTGCCTCCATAATAGATTCCAAAGCTATAGGAGGGTCCTCTTCTTTTTTAGTAGCTTTGGCACCACTCATTGTAAAGCAATATTGTGTTTAAAAGTAAGTTTTCAAAACAAGTTGGAAACAGTAAATAAGTAGAATAGGAGCAGCTATAAAAACACTGCTACTCCATCAACAGCCAGTAGAGTTCTCCTGATCATAGTTCTGATAAAACTGTTGCTGATTTCACTGAGCCACTCCTTGATATTGGAAAACATCATTCATGTCAACTAACTCTCTTTGTTTTAGGGTTGTCACCTCTTCAAAGATTTGTAATATGCATCTCTTTTAAACAAGTCCATGCTAATGTTTCCCCCCTTTAATCATGTATCTCCAATGCTCCAAAATTCCATCCTTAACAACGGACTCTAAAATCTTTCTGAGATCAGGCTAACTAGTCTGTGATTTTCCGTCTTTTGCCTCAGTTCCTCCACAAACAGGTATGTTATTTTCATGATTTTCCAGTTCTCTGGGATATTCGCTGCCTCTGGTGATTCTTGAATAATCCCTGCTAATGCCTGTATAATCCCTTCAATTACCTCTTTCGATATTTTCGGGTGTGATCCACCTTGCCCAGGTGATGTCCACCTTTCAAGCGCTTTCCCTCATTCGTATGTTTCTAATGGATTTACTGTGGTTGTTCTGGCCCAGTTGGTTCACCATCCAACTCAACACTACAATTTAACAATTCCTCAGATTAACTTCAACTGATACGTCAAGGCGGTTGGAAGCAGTCACTGGGTGTGGGACATTCAGATTCTGTACAATGGAAACTATGAAGGGGAAGACAATGTTTATGTTAATTGGCCATTGGATCCTTCAGCATGAGATCAGGGAAGGCATGACATGGGCATCTCCTCTATTATCACATCGTACCACCCACTTAAATCACACTTCAGGATATTCTGGCCAGTTATACATTCAGGGAGCCACTGTAACAAAGGGAGTATATTTTCATTTCGAGTTGGTCAAGTGGGAGTTTCAAGTGGGAGTACGTGAAGAGGCTAGCTTTTCACTTGAATCCGCATAAGGATTAAAATGGCAGAATTTTGCGGCATTTTCTTGGAGTTGGACAATCTCTGGGCAGGATATATTAGAAAGGGTGAATAAAAGTAAGGCTGGCACAAGTGAAGTGACCAATGGTGGAGCAGCCATTTTTTGGAGTGTCTTTAGCTCATTCGGCTCCACAGAGCTTGGAGTGCCTTTGGTTCATCAGGGTTTGTCGAGATCAGGCTTGGGAAAGGTAAGTTACTGTTAAGTTTATTTTATTCTTCTTAATTATTCATTCCTCATCCATTAGGGCACAGTTATTGCAATGAGAATGGCTCAAAGGGCAGTGATTTGATCTGTGTGTGAGATGTGTGTATTCTGGGAGAGCTCCAGCCTTCTGGATAACCACATCTGCACCAGGTGCATTGAGCTGTAGCTCAATCCTTGACTTCTCACCGGAAAACCCACAGTCTGTGCAGATCAGAAATAACATCTCCACCTCACTGATAACACTGGACAACAAAGATTTTGCTTCCTGAACACCTTTAGGTGTATCTTATGAACTTTGGGCTACTGATCATGAAAATCACCATGGAATTTCCTATTATGCACCAATTTTTGAAATCACTTATCTTTATTATTTTAATTCATAATTCAAGTCAATTAAAATGTTGCCTACAATGTAAGTTGCAAAGTTTCCTATCTTGCCCAGGCATGCTTAGGCAGCACAGCTGCTGCACGGAAGGACTGGTTTTAGTAATAATTATTGGGTTCAGGACTGTTAGGATAGAATTTGCTATCATCAGGCACAAAAATTTCTGTGAAAGATTTTGATATTTGAGACAGATGTTTCCCAGAATAATTGATGCTAAGATTAGTGAAAGCATTTTTGTTGGTCCACAAATCAAACAGGTTGTCAATGACAGGCAATTTGTAGAATTTCTAGTGGGACTGGAGAAAATCACATGGAAGGCATTCAAGGAAATTGTTGAAATTTTCCTCAGCATCTACAGAGCACCAAACCGCATGCAGCTGGTTGAAAGCAGACTTCAAGCATATAAAACCATGACATGCAACACGTCACTAAACATTCATTTTCTGCATTCCCATTTAGACTTCTTCCCAGAAAATCTTGCTGCTGTTAGTGATGAGTATGGTGAAAGCTTTCACCAGGACATTGCGGTCATTGAGAAAAGATACCAGGGCAACTAGAATCCATCAATGTTGGCAAATTATTATTGGATACTTAAGCAAGAAGCCTCAGACACTGAATACAATTGAAAAGCAGTAACAAAATATTTTTAACTTAGTTGAACTTTTGCAAAGCATCAGCACTATTATGCAATTAAACACATTATATTCAATAAAAGTTAATTTGTTGTTTCTTCAACTTCCTACATAACACAAGTAGTCTGAAATTATATTTGTGTTTATCTTCAAGCAGTCTATCATAAACAAAAGAGAAATTCTGAGGAAGCAACACTTCTGAAAAAAATTTGTTGTCCAGTGTAATCAAAACTGGCACGCACTGTACTCTGTCTACACCCATGACTATGTGGCTCAGTGCAGTTCAAATGCCATCTGTAATTCTCATGACAACACAACTACTGTTAGCAGAATTTCCGATGGTGATAAGAAGGTGCAGAGGAGTGAGAAATATCAGCTAGTTAAGTGGTGTCACTGCAATAACGTTGGACTCAACTTCAGTAAGACCAAATAATTAATTGTGAATTAATTTAGAAAACGTAAGATGAGAGAAGAAACAGCAGTCCATGTAGAGGGATCAGAAGTGGAAAGAGTGAGCAATTTCAAGTTCCTGGGTGCCAAAATCTCTGAGGATCTAACCTGGGCCCAACATATCAATGCAGTTACAAAGAAGGCAGGACAGTGGATACACTTTGTTAGGAGTTTGAGGACATTTGGTGTACGGGAGAATAAGGAAGTGATAGATAGGAGCTACAGGAATGTAGTCACCCCAAGGTTGCAGGAGGCAGTTAACTGAGTGACTGTCAGGAGAAGGGAGAGAAATTACCATGGCCCGAGCATTAATTCCCTATCTTGCTCCTAATTTCCTTTGATTGTGCCATGATTCCAAACATTAATTTCCCATTTACTGCTAATTCTCTTTGATGATGGCATGCCTGATTTCCATCAAGACCGGCAGCATAAGAACCCTGGCGTTACAACCATTAGTCGCCATTAGTCGTTGGTTTTACCTGTGTGGTGATTAATGTTTCCCAGCCACTTAGAACCACACGTTCTAAGTTTTGCTCCAGTTTCAGGGTTTACCTATGAAACCCCGTCTCTCAGTGTCAAGGCTCCGTGTCCAGGTTCCTCCTGTTTGCTGTTCAAGAGAGCCTCACATACCTGAACCAGAGCACTACGCTGGGGATCTAGGGAAGTGCCGGGACTTCCTTCTGCAGCAGTCATTGGTGTTCGAACAGCAGTCATCCACGTACTCCACGGATAAGTCAAAGATGGCTTATATATTGGGTTTGTTGTGGGAAAGTGCCTTAGCGTGGACTACAGCTGTCTGGAATAATCAACATGATATCTGCTCTTCTTTCCCCACCTTTATCGCGGAAATGAGAAAGATCTTTGACCACCCCGTCCGTGGTAAAGATGCCGCTAAGCATCTACTCACTCTCCGCCAGGGCTCACGCAGTGTTGCCAAATATTCCGTGGAGTTCCGGACATTAGCGGCCAACTCGAGGTGGATCGATGAGGCACTCCAAGGAGTATTTCGGAATGGCCTCAACGACAGGGTGAAAGACGAGTTGGTAGCAAGAGATGACATCAACAGCCTGGATTCCTTAATCTTCCTTGCCACCAGGTTGGACAATCATCTCCAAGAAAGCCATAGGGAAAGAACTGGTCGTCCACCGCCTTTGGCCACTCCACAGCACTCATTACCGTCTCCCACCAACACAAGTCTCTCTTCTCCTGCTCCTAGAATAGCTCCCAGCCCAGCTGTTTCCACCGCTCAGGGAGAGGAACCCATGCAGCTGGGATAGAACCATCTTTCTCCCACAGAGCGACTTTGGAGATTCAGAGCAGGGGAATATCTCTATTGCAGCCAGTCCAGCCACTTCCGTGCTACCTGTCCCCTTCGCCCAACAGGGAAGGCTCACCTGTAGAAAGGGAGACCCTGGAGAGCCAGACTATATTCCCTTCTGTCCCTCAATCCCGGATGCAGATCCCAGCCACTTTATGTTACAACTAACAATCCCTACCTCTATCAGCTCTGGTGGACTCTGGTGCTTAGGGAAACCTTCTGGATGAAGATATAGCTTCCCGGGCCAGAATTCCTTGGGAGCCGTTGAGTACCCCTCTGGAAGCCTGGGCACTAGACGGCAGACTTCTGGCCCTGGTAACACAATGCACACCACCCCTGTCTGTTATTATCTCTGAGAACCATTGGGAGCAAGTACAATTTAACTTAATTTCCTCTCCTCAAGCTCCTATAGTTCTCGGTTACCCCTGGTACACAGCTGCTATAATCCTCACATTGACTGGCCCACCGGGAAGGTAGCCAGCTGGTGTCCATTCTGTCACTCCACTTGTCGACAGTCGACTCTGTCCCCTGTGAAACTCACCATGACCTCTTCTGCCTCTGAAACCCCTGACTTATTCTATGTTCCAGCAGAGTATCATGACTTGGGACAAGTGTTTAGTAAACAATGGGCTTTTTCCCTGCCTCTACACTGACCTTACAATTGTGCCATTGACCTTCTCCCTCGAGCCCCACTATCCACCAGTCAGCTGTATAACCTGTCCCAGCCAGAGAGGGAAGCAATGGAGGCTTACCTAAATGACTTTCTTGCAGCGGGCATTATCCGACTCTCATCCTCCCCTGCTGGTGCAGGATTCTTCTTTGTGTGGAAGAAAGATGGTTCACTGCACCCCTGCATTGACTACTGAGGCCTAAATAGCATAATGATTAAGAACAAGTATCCACTGCCCCTTATCAACTCTGCTTTTGAACCACTTCATGGAGCCACCATCTTCTCCAAGCTGGACCTACAATGTGCCTAATATCTGGTCAGGATAAGGGAGGGAGATGAGTGGAAAGCAACATTTAACACCCCTTTTGGTCACCTCGAATACCTGGTCATGCCATTCGGCCTCACAAATGCCCCCGCCGTCTTCCAAGCCCTCATAAACAACGTCCTTAGCGACTTTATTAACCGTTTCCTGTTTGTTTATTTGGATGACTTCTTGATCTTCTCCAGCAGTCTTCAGGATCACATCCACCATGTCCGTCAGGTTCTGCAGGGGCTACGGGAGAGCAAACTATTCGTTAAAGATTAGAAGTGCGAGTTTCATGTCCCCTCACTCATCATCGAGAGTGGGCGAGTGAGAGCGGATCCCGAAAAAGTGGCCAAAACCCACGACATACAAGCAACTCTAGTGATTTCTGGGGTTTGCAAACTTCTATCATCGTTTCATCAGGGAAAACATCTGGGTGGCAGCACCCCTTACTCGACTCACCTCACCTATGACTCCTTTTCACTGGGACCCAGAAGCATACTCAGCCTTCTTGGAGCTGAAGAGGCATTTCAACTCCACTCCCATCCCGGTCCAATCAGACCCCACTTGTCAATTCATTGTGGAGGATGCTGCCTCCGACTCTGGGGTGGGAGCGGTCCTCTCCTAATGTTCAGGTCCTGACCAAAAACTCCATCCCTGTGCCTTCTTTTCTCGCCAGCTGTCCCCCACTGAATGGAATTATGATGTAGGGAACCTGGAGTTACTGGCCGTCAAACTTGCTTTGGAGGAATGGAGGCACTGGCTGGAGGGAGCAGAACATCCGTTTGTCATCTGAACAGATCACAAGAACCTCACATACATTTGAACTGCCAAATGCTTGAATTCCTGCCAAGCCCACTGGGGATTTCTTTTTGGCCGGTTCAGATTCACAGTCACCTATCGTCTGGGGTCCAAGAACAGGAAGCCCGATGCTCTCTCTCATCAATATGTCACCATGGAGGGCCTTCCCAACCCAGAGATCATCCTTTCACCATCCTGTGTGTGACTGCCCTCACCTGGGAGATCAAATCCATAGTCAAAGAGGACCAACGGACTCAGCCTGACCCAAGCAATGGGCCCTCCAATCGCCTCTTTGTGCCCAATTCTGTTCATTCGCAGTTTCTCCAGTGGGAGCACATTTCACATTTTGCCTGTCATCCCAGAATCGATCAGACTCTGTCCCTTCTGAAGAGACATTTCTGGTGGCTTGCTATGGATGCTGGCACCCATTCCTTCATCTTTGGGTAGATAAGCTGACTGAATGAATCACTTCCCAAACTCACAGCAGGTGAACGGCCTCTACCCAGTGTGAACTTGGTGGAACGCAGCAGGCCAGGCAGCATCTCGGTGGTCAGACTCAAATTGCCCAAATCTATGCACATTCATCCCACATTCCTTGTCTCCCCATTGAAACCAGTATCTGTCAGCCCTTTGTGCCCTCCTGCCAAAACCCCTCCACCCACCCGGATCATCACCGAACACCCAGCATACATCATCTGGCGGATACTGGATGTGCGCCGCTGAGGCAGAGGCCTCCAGTACCTGGTCGATTGGGAGGGGTACGGCCCGGAGAAACACTCCTGGATCCTGGACCCTTCCCTCATGAGTGATTTCCATCGAGACAATCCAGACAAGCCTGATGGTTCGCCTGGAGACTCCCGTTGAAGGGGGTACTATCACAGTCCCGAGCATTAATTCCCTATCTTGCTCCTAGTTTCCTTTGATTGTGCCACGATTCCGACCGTTAATTTCCCATTTACTGCTAATTCTCTTTGATGACGGCACACCTGGTTTCCATCAAGACCGGCAGCATAAGAACCACGGCATTACAAACATTAGTCACCAGATCATTGCTTTTACTTGTGTGGTGATTAACGTTTCGCAGCCTCTTAGAACCATGTGTTCTATGTTTTGCTCCAGTTTCAGGGTTTAGCTATGAAACCACTCCTCTCTGTGTCAAGGCTCCTTGTCCAGGTTCCTCCTGTTTGCTGTTCAATATTCATGTTCGCATAAGCATCCTAATTCAATCTCCATGCCTGTGTCCTGCACTTGGGTTCGCTTCATTCACTCATTGCAACAGAAATGGGCAGCCCTTGCCATTCCCCTCAATAGTAAGTAAACCACTTTGGATACTGTTGATATGGATAACCTACTCGGGTGGGGGGTCATCTGTTTCTGGGTGTCCGGCACTGATTCTGGTGTTGTGGCTCAAAGAGAAGTGAAGGGGTCTACTGTTGTGTTAGGAGTTTCCATAGTTGGAGGAACAGAAATGAGATTCTGTGGGCAGATTAGGGACATCTAGATGATATATTGCCACCCAAGTGCCAGGGTCAAGGATATCCCAGATTGGGTCCACACCATTCCAAAGGGGGACAGTGAGCAGCCTGAAGTTGGTACATACTGGTGCCAATGAGATAGGTGGAATGGTTGAGGAGGTCCTGGAAAGATTTTAAGGGAGCTAGGTAGAAAACTGAAAGATGGGAACTCCAGATTATAATCTCTGGATTGCTGCCCATTCCATGTGCTAGTGAGGGTAAGATTAGGATGATCTGGCAGATGAATATGTGCCTGTGGAACTGTTGCAGGAGGCAAGAGATCTGATTTATGAATCATTGGGATCTCCTCTGGGGAATGTACAAACTGTTCTAAAGGGACAGGTTACTCCTGAACCCAATGGTGACCTGTATTGTTGTGGGGATGTTCAAAGGTTCACTTATACATCTCTAGGATTATTTTTCTCTAGAGAGCCACGACATAAAGACGCAATGGAAATTAAATCAAAGAGAAACGGCAACCCCCCCACATACACTCACACATAAATAACTAGAACAGTAACATAATTATCAACTCCCCAAGCCCTCCTCCCCATGCACAAAACACAAGAACAATGGCCCACATCCCCCCATGCACAAAACCCAGCAAGAACATCAGCCCCTAAACACCCCTCCTCCACACTAAAAGCACAATAAGAACTTCAGCCCCCAATTCTCCCTCCCCCATACAATAAAACAACAACAAAGAATGAGTGACAACACAGAATATGAAAACCAGAAGACTTCACTGGAAAAAAAAAGACTCTTTGCATTTATTCTATCAATATTTAATCTATTTCTGTATGATGTCCCCTCTGTCTTATATGCTTCAAGAGATAAAGTTGTAGCCCATTCAAACTTGTCCTATAAATCATGCCCTTATAAATCTTCTCTGCACTCTATCCCATAACAGGGCAACCAAACTTGTTCACAATTTTCCAAGTATAATGTCATCAATATCCTGTACATCCGCAACACAATGGCTTGCGTCTAAAATCAATGCCCTTTCTGACGAACACCAACATGCCAAACAGCTTCTTCACTATCCTGATGGCATGTGAGGTTGTTTTCAACAACTTATGCTCTTATTCTCCCAGTTCCTTCTGTCCCAAAACACTCTCTAGAGTTTGACATCCACTTTATAATTCTCATACTGGTTTGACTTCCTGAAATACAATGGTTCCAGTTAATTGGGCCATCAGACATTGAAACAGTTGCTTATTTGGGACAGCTCTTAAAGAAGGAAAACTAATCAAGGAAACAGCTGGGATTGCCTTTGTTATTTTTGACATTGTGCCGACTAATTCAGACAGGAGAAACAAGCAGTTTCTAACTAGTGGCAGTCATGCAGACTACTGTGGCCATTAGTCCCTACGCTGTGCTAAGAGCAAACAGTCTTTAAATACTGTCAGTTGCATGTGTTTGTGTTCAAAAAGCAGTGATTTTTGTCACTGATAGTTGGTACGAAATAGGCAGTAAGGCAATTTGGAACTGTTTTGCTCACTGCAGTTTCAAGCATTCAGGCATGGAGATGTCAGAAACGGCCTGGAGTGAAAATGAACATTGTAAATACTTCAACAACTTAGGTACAATGAAGAAATTGATAGTATCGACAACTTTAATATCACTTTAATGAAACAGAGCACGAGGAAGAACAAGATGCTGTTCACCTGCAGGCAGCCAGGTTCCCCCTGCTGGTTACCTGCTGATGAGGCAGCACCACAACAAAAAGTAGACAAATACAATGAACTGCAGGACACAATATACTGCACGCTTATCTCCTTTTATCTCCATGTATCAATCTCTCTCTCCCCCTCCCCCTATTTATTTGTCCATACATGCATATTTGCCTGTCTTTCTCTCTTTCCCTCTCTATTTACTTCTTTCTGTCTTGCTCTCTTCCACTCTCCCTCATTGACCCCCAGTTTTTATTTCTCTCTCTCCTTTCTCTCCTGTACCTTTTCTGTTGTTTCCTCTCTTCTCATCTCTAATTTGTTCTCTTCTTCTCAGGAATAATCTCTATTAGAACAATGTAGAACAGAAGACAGACCCATGAGTGAAGCCTTTTTGTTTTATTCAGATCAAAAACAAGGGGATCATGAGGGAGAGGGTAGGACCACGAAGGAATTTTTTGTTTGCAGCCGTGGGACATCAGAAAGTACTAAATGAGCACTTTTCACCTGTATAGTTTAAGGATAGTGAGATCAGTGTGGGGTGTTCGGATATTCTGGGTCATTTTGAGATCAAGATTAAGATGGTGTTGGATCTCCTGACAGCACACACAGAATGCTGGAGGAACTCAGTAGGCCTGGAGGGAAAAAGGATAAGGAGCCAAAGTGATACGGTGGGGGAAGAGAGGGAGAAACACAAAGTGTTATATGAAACTGGAGTGGGGGAAAATATGAAGTAAAGAGCTGGGAATTTGATTGGTGAAAGAGATACAGTTCTGGAAAAGGCAGCATCTGATAGGAGAGGACAGAAGGCCATGGAGGAAAGAAAAGGGGGAGAAGCACCGGAGAAAGGTGATGGGCAGGTAAGGAGATCAGGTGAGATAGAGAAATGGGAATGGGGAATGGTGAGGGAGAGGGGATGGGTGATTACCAGAAGTTCAAGAAATCAATGTTAATTCCTCTTCCCACTCCCATTCCGACATGTCAATCCATTGTCCCCTCTACTGTCGTGATGAGGCCACACTCAAGTTGTAAAAGCAACACATTAGATTCTGTCTGGGAAGCCTCCAATCTGATGGCATGAACATTGATTTCTCAAACTTCCAGCAATACCCCCCCACTTCAACATTCCCCATTTCCTTTTCCCTCTCTCACCTAATCAACTTGCCCACCCATCGCCTCCCTCTAGGTGCCCCTCCCCCTTTTATTTCTTCCATTGCCATCTGTCCTCTCCTATCAGATTTCCGCTTCTCTAACCTTGTATCTCTCATCAATCAACTTCCCATCTCTTTATTTCACCTCTCCCCCATTCCTGGTTTCACCTATCACCTTCACTTTCTCCCTCAACTCCCAACCCCACCTTCTAACGCTGACTCCTCATCTTTTTTTTCTCCAGTCTTTCCGAAGGATCTTGGCCCAAAATGTTAACTAACTCATTTAATTGATGCTGCCTGGCCTCCTGAGTTCCTCCAGCATTTGTGTGTGTTACTTGGATTTCCAGCATCTGCAGATTTTCTCTTGTTTGTGGTTGGATCTCTTGAGAGAATTAAGGTATATAAATCACCAAGGTCTGTTGGAATCTATGTTGGGACCCTAATGGGAACTTTCTTGTTGAGTGCTGTTGGAGAGAAATTTTGGGGATAGGATTTACGATTTCCTCACATGTGGAAGAACATGGGTTAATTTAGGACAGTTAACAAGCTGGAGTAAATTACTTGAGGCAAGTGGATAAACAGGGAATGGAGGGATATGAATTGGTGGAAACAATTATTTTAACTTGGCATTTTGCTGATCAGCTGTACTGTTCTCAGTTATTTTCCTTCTCCAGACGCCCCCTGCTGGTTAACTACTGATAAACCAGCACAACTCAATAAACTGCATCTCTCCCCTTTGGCTTAAACTTCACTTAACTAGACTACAGAGTTCATAACCACTTGTCAAACATGAACATAACCATTACTAGCTCATGTACTGAAATAATTGTGTCATCTGTTATGTTTTGTAACTTCAAAACTTTAAACTAATTCAAAGAAATTCATAGGAGTCGGAAAATCCTGGTGTAGTTCGAGGCACACCCATATCACACGGTAGTGTGATGACATGTGCGATTAACATAGTTTTACATATATCCAGCACGACAGACCATTCCATCTACAATTTTGTACCAATCGATGCCAATTTTTACTTACTACCCTCCTACTGTGTATTATTCAGCTTCCTCCATTCACCCCATACTCGTCAGTCTAACTAAAATCCTCTTAAGCTCTACCAAACTGCCTGACTCCATTACTGGTAATCCATTCGAGGCACCTAGCAGTCACTGGATAAACGACTTGCCCCTCAGGTCATCTTTAAACATCTACCCTCTTACCTTAACACATGTCCTCTGGTGTTGGACATTTTTAATCTGGAGAAAAGATCTTGACTGTCTATCCTATCTCTGCCTCTCATAATTAAATAAAAACCCTATCAGGTCTCCCCTCACTCTCTGACACACTAGGAAGAACAACACACAATTGTCCAACCTATTCTTATGGCTCATACTCTCTATCGAGACAGCCGGTAAACCTCTTCTGCTCTCCCTCAAAACTATCCACTACCCTCTTGTAATATCATAACAGAAATATGCCAAAATTCTACAAATGTGGCCATAACAAAATTTATCACAGCTGCAACAAGTCTTCTCTGTTAAATGGCCTGACCAATGGAGACAAACAGACACATGTCTTCCTTACTACCCTGTTCAGTTGTATTGTCACTTTCAGGGAGCTATGGACTTGCACACATCTCTCCAACCATCAATATTCCTAAGGGTCATTGCATTTATTGCATAATTTTCTCTTAGATCTAACCTCATGAAGTGTAATACTTTGCTGATGACCAGGTGAAACTTCATTTACCATTTGTCCATCCATGCCTCTAGCTACTCTATATCTTGCTGTGTCCTTTGGCAACCAACACCATAAAGCACAATTTTTCTGTCATCCACAAGCATTCAATCAGCTTAAATACATTTTTGTCCCATTCGTAGATATATCACAAACAACAGAGGTACAGTGTCAGCAGCGATCCATGAAGAACACCACTGGTCACTGACCTCAGTCAGAACGACACCTCTACAGTTGACTTCTGTATTCTATGGCTGAGTGATTTTGAATCTAATCTACCAATTCCACGTGCCTTCATCTGCTGGGTGAGCGTATCATGAAGAATGTTGTAAAAGGCTTTACTGAAGTCAGTAAAGACAACATCCACTGCGTTGCCCTCATCAGTCATCTTTGTCACCTCCTCAAAATTGTAATTATTTTATACGACCTGTCCTCTCCTGTACAGAGCTGACTTTTATACTAAGCCAATGCTTTCATAAATGCAAGTAAATCCAACCTTTAAAAATCTTCTCCAATAGCTTATATACTAATAATATGAGGCTCTCTGGCCTATATTTTCCAGATTTGTTCCTGTTGCCTCACTTAAATGAAGGAACAGCGTTGGTTCTTCCCTGGTTCTCTGCCACAGGAGAATCCTCTGGGATTATGTTATGGGAGGCACATATCCATCAAAAAGGGCAGGAAAAGTTTCAAATATTCCTGGATGCAGATGATCAGGACAGAAGGGTGAGTGGTAGCCGTGGTGTAGATGGCCATGTTCCTGTGTTGGAGATTATCAAAACTACAATTTAGATATAAAACAAGAGATGGGATCTCATGTCTGAGATGTTGAAGAGCATATTTTGCAGTGAATTTGCAGAAATGGAAATGCCACAGTGAAGTTACAACAAAGCTTTTGGGTTATGCAAATACATACTTGGATAACACAATCACAACTGAGAAGAAAGTACATTCTGATGTGTTCAATAGAATTTGATGAATGTACTTTGGGCCCAGTGAGGCAGGCAGGATTGCCATACTTGATCCTGGGCAATGAGTCATTCCACATGTGTATATATCATTGAGGGATCACCAAAGTAAAAATGATCATAACATCAGTAGGGACAGAGGAAAGGAGTTGTAAGAGGAGGTCAGAAAGGAAATATCCTCATGAAAGCTGAGTTCATGGTTAACGCCCAGAATGATATCTGTACGTTATTTAGTGAAGGGTATGATGGAGCAAGCTGGGATGTTTAATGTTTGTCATTGCTGATGGCAGCTCTTCATTCCAGACTACTTACTTCTCAGTTGCTGTGATAGGTTCAAACTTTTGTCTCTGGACCACTAGTCCAGGACTCTAGGCGACTGCTTCAGTAGCAACAGTTGTCTTCTCATTGGTGGAGCATTGTCTGGTCATCTGAAAACAGAGAGTAGGAATGAAGGGATCCTATTCTGGCTGGCTGCCGGTTACCAGTGGAGTTCGACAGGGGTTGGTGTTGGGATTGCTGCTTTTTACAATGTATGTCAATGATTTGGACTATGATATTAATAGATTTGTGGCTAAATTTGCCAGTGATACAAAGATAGGTGGAGGACCAGGTAGTGCTGAAGAAACAGTGTCATGGTCAAGTCCGTGAAATCCGCATTCCGGTTCACGGTCCGGTCCAAGTTCCTTATTCCAGGTTTTCCGGGTTTCCCCCAGTTTCTGTTGAGGCAGCTGATTCTTACTCGGGCTGGCCTCATAAATAGCTTCAGGATTCAGCCTCTGGCTGCTGCATTGTTCCTGTTCAAACCCCCTGTCTGTATCCCTTCCCTTCACCTTCCTGCCTGGAGCCTTGCCGTGCCTTGCCTCTGCCTGAAGCCTTGCCTTGCCTCACCTCACCTCTGCCTGGAGCCTTGCCTTGCCTCACCTCGCCTCTGCCTGAAGCCTTGCCTTGCCTCGCCTCGCCTCTAACTGGAGCCTTGCCTTGCCTCGCCTCGCCTCTGCCTGGAACCTTGCCTCACCTCACCTCTGCCTGGAACCTTGCCTTGCCTCGCCTCGCCTCTAACTGGAGCCTTGCCTTGCCTCGCCTCGCCTCTAACTGGAGCCTTGCCTTGCCTCACCTCATCTCTGCCTGGAGCCTTGCCTCACCTTGTCTGTGTCTGGAGCCTCACTCTGTTTGGAATTGTCTGTCCGTGTCCATGTCTTCGCTAGGTAGGTCCGGCCGTTTGCCGCTACCTAGCATTGGGAACTGTCTCATCATGTTCAGCGTTCTGTGTAATGAGTCCCAGCCCTACGTTCTGTATCCAAGAGGGGTCCTAGCTCTGTGTTCTGTGTAGTGAGTCCTGGCCCTATGTCCTGTACCCAAGGAGGGGTCCCGGCTTGGTGATCCATGTTCCTGTCTCTCCCTTGACCCAGGGTTCTGTGTTCCTGTTCTCCCTCGACCTAGGCGCTGTGTTCTGCATTCCTGTTCGTCCTCGATCCAGCCTCTGTTTCTGCATTCCTGTTCTCCCTTGACCAAGGCTCTGTGGTCCTGTCCTAGCCATGGCTTTATGTTCTCATCTTGTCCATGTGCCTCGACTAGCCCAGGAGTACCTTGCCCAGCCCGGTGCTGGGATTCCCTCATCCTGTGCTGGGGTTCCCTTGTCCTGTCCTTGTTTCTCACATCCAGTCCTGTTGCCTCTCCTCATCCTGTAGCCACGTCTTGCCCTCGCCTGGTTCTGGAGTCCGAGCCTCAGTCAAGACACAGGTTCTGGGTCCTTACCCAGTCTCTGGCTCAGAGTCCAAGCTCAGGCTCTTAGTTCCCAGTTCCATGTCCTGTTTCTGCTATCCTTGTCAAGTCCAAGCCCAGGCCCGGAATCATTGTCTTGTCCAGGGCCTGTGTCATGTCCAGCATCCTTTCTTCCTCACTTCCCTTGCTTTCTTCTCATGCCTAGTCTTGTTCCTGGCAGTTCAGTGCCAATGTCTTGCTTTGGGTCCACCCTCAATGCCCCCCGTATGACAAACAGAGAGCCTGCAGAGAGACTTAGATAGTTTAGGGGAATGGGCAAAGAAGTGGCAAATGAAATACATTGTTGGAAAGTGTATGGTCATGCACTTTGGTGGAGAAAGTAAATGGGAAAACTATTATTTAGATGGGGAGAGAATTTAAAATGCAGAGATGCAAAGGGACTTTAGAGTCCTTGTGCAAGATACCCTAAAGGTTAACTTCTATGTTGAGTCGGTTGTGAAGAAAGTGAATGCAATGTTGGCATTCATTTCTAGAGGTATAGAATATTAGAGCAGAGGTGTTATGTTGAGGCTCTCTAAGGCACTCATGAGACCACACTTGGAGTATTGTGTGCAGTTTTGGGCTCCTTATTTTAGAAAGGATATATTGACATTGGAGAGGGTTTGGAGAAGATTCACAAGAATGATTCCAGGAATGAAAGGGTTACTGTATGAGGAACAGCCGGCAGCTCTTGGGCTGTATTCCCTGGAGTTCAGGAGAATGAGGGGGGATCTCATAGAAATATTCTGAATGTTAAAAGGCCTAAACAGATTAGATATGGCAAAGTTATTCCCCATGGCAGGGGATTCTAGAACAAGATGGCATGACTTCAGGATTGAAGGACATCCTTTTAGAACTGAGATGTGGAGAAATTGCTTTAGTCAAAGGGTGGTAAATTTGTGGAATTTGTTGTCACTGAGAGGCTGTGGAGGCTAAGTCATTGGGTGTATTTAAGGCAGAGATAGATAGGTTCTTGATTAGCCTGGGCATCAAAGAGTATGGGGTGAAAACAGTGGAGTGGGGATGACTGGAAGAACTGGATCAGCCAATGATTAAACGGTGGAGCAGTCTTGATGGGCTGAATAACCTACTTCTGCTCCTATATCTTATGGTCTTATGATAACAAATGTGTCCATCAATACAGTGAGAACATTTCTAGCAACAATATTATCACATGTAAATCTCAGGTTAAGCAGCATAATGCAAATAATATTTAGATATAAGATTTTTAAAAGTTAACTTCTATGAGTAGCCAATGTGCTGTATCAGTTTACACTTAAATAACAATGAACTCTTCAAATTCTCCATGACTTCATTTTATCTGACATTACCTTTGAAGCCCTGGCTAATCAAGAGCCTATCTCTCTCTGCCTTAAATATACACAATGACTTGGCCTCCACAGCCGCTGGTGACAACAAATTCCACAGATTTACCACCCTCTGATTAAAGTAATTTCTCCGCATCTCTGTTCTAAATGGACGTCATTCAATCCTGAACTTGTGCCCTCTTGTCCCAGACTCCCCTATCATGGGAAATAACTTTGCTATATCAAATCTGTTCTTGAACAAGGATGCAGTCAATATTTTAGGATTTAGGGAGGAGAAATTCCCTGTGCAGAGGGTTTTGTATTTTTTAAATGTGTTGTCTCAGAGGACTGAGGATGATCAGAATGTACAAATTCCCATTATTATATTGTAGGACATCTCAGTAAATGGAATGTTTAGTCTGCAGTAAACACCCAACTCCTGAGTGAAGTTCCTTTAGATGGAAACCTGTCAAGCCGCAATTCTCTGGCCTCTAAGTGATTCCAGGTCTTCTCCAAATACTTGTACCTTTGTCTCTGCTCTTAGAGGTAATCAAGGAAGATACAGTGATCTCTCAAAACTTTGAACCAATACCATCTCCCAGTGAAAAAGATCAGTCACCAATCTGGACATCAGAAGTTTTAAGAGGAGAGGTTTCAATCAGGTCCATTGCCAAAGGATGAAAGGCAGCAGTGGATCACTACAATGATAAAGAGCTTTGGCCAATGACCGATCATCAGTTGGGATTGATTAACAAAAGCAAATTAAAGGAAAGCAGAGGCAAGCACAGCATCCATCATCTGTGTGGACATAGTCATGGTGGTGATCTTGAGGATTTAGCTATTTGAGGCTTCATAAAAGAGAGGCTTCAGTCAGAGAAAACAAAAGAAAGAAGCATGTTTTTTTTCATTTTCTTCTCAGGGACAATAGAGATGCCAGGCAGGATAGTGAAATGCTCTTCTTGTACAATGTGGGAAGGCAGGGAGACTTCCAATGTTCCTGATGTCTACAACTGCCAGAGGTGCATCCAGCTGCAGCTAATAACAAACTGCATCAAGGAACTGGTCTGGCTCTGGATGAACTCCGGATCATTCAGGAGGCTGAGGGGGTGATAGATAGGACATATAGAGAGGTAGCAATACCCAAGGTGCAGGATGCAGGAAACTGGGTAACAATCAGGAAGGGGAAAGGGTTTAAGGAGCCAGTGCAGAGTACCCCTGTGGTCATCCCCCTCAACAACAGGTATGTCACTTTGGATAATTTTGGGGGATGGCCTAACAGAGCTAAAGGTAAAAGAATCTGAGGAGAAAATGATCATAATATGATGAAATTCACCCTGAAGTTTGAGAAGGAGATACTCAAGTCAGCTGTAGCAGTATTACAGTGGAGTTGAGGGAATTACAAAGGCATGAGAGGGGAGATAGCCAGAACTGATCGGAAAAATATAACACTGACACAGGTGATGGCAGAGCAGCAATGGCTGGAATTTCTGGGAGCAATTCAGAAGGCACAGGATATATACATGCCAAAGAGGAAGAAGTATTCTAACGGAAAGATGACACAACTGTGACAGACAAGAACAGTCAAAGCCAACATGAAAGCTAAAGAGAGGGCATATAATAGGGCAAAAATTAATGGGAAGTTACAGGAATGGGAAGCTTTTAAAAAAACAACTGGAGGCAACTAAGAAGTCATTAAAAAGGTAAAGATGGAATACTAAAGTAAGTTAGCCAATAATATTAAAGAGGGTACCAAAATATTCTTCAGATACTTAAAGTGTAAGAGAGAGGCAAGAGTGGATATCAGACCACTGGAAAACAACGCTGGAAAGGTAGTCATGGAAAACAAGAAAATGGCAGGCAAACTGAAAAATGATTTTGCATCACTCTTCACTGTGGAAGACACTAGCAGTATGGTAGAAATTCTAGGTGTTGGAGTCATGAAGCATGTGAAGTTACAATAACTAGAGAGAAGGTTCTTGATAAACTGAAAGATCTGAAGGTAGATAAGTCATGTGGACCAAATGGTGTACACCACAAGCTTCTGAAAAAAGTGGCTAAAGAGATCTGAGAAAAGATATGGTGAAATTGGAGGGGGTTCAAAGGAGGCTCACGAAAATAATTCCAGGATAGAATGGCTTGTCATGTGAAGAATGTTTGATGATTTTGGGCTCATATTCACTAGAATTCAGAAGAAAGACAGGTAACCTTACTGAAACTTATCGAATGGTGAAAGGTTTTGACAGATTGGATGTGGAGAGGATGTTTGCTATGGTGGAGAGAGTCTAAGACCAGAGGACACAGCCTGAGAATAGAGGGGTGTTCTTTTGGAATGGACATTAGGAGGAATTTTTTTGTTCAGAGACTGGTGAATCTGTGGAATCCTTTGCCAAAGGTAACTGTAGAAGTCAAGTCTACATGTATATTTAAGGAAGAGGTTGATAGATTCTTGAATGGTCAGGCATGAAGGGATATGGGAGAAGGCAGGAGATTGGAGCTGAGAGGAATATTGGATCAGATATGATGAAACAGTAAAACGGTCTTGATTGGCAACTGGCATAATTCTTCCCCTATATTTTATGGTGTTACAACAGCAACCGCTGGAGAACATTGATCCATGGAGCAGCCAAGAATTTTGTGGAATCCAGAAGAGTGACTGCTGCGGAAGGATCCTATCACCCAAGCACCTGCAGCCCAGCAGTTCTGGTGTCCTGACTGCTCCAGAGTCTGCACAACCAGAATTGGGCTCTACAGATACTAATGATCGTGCCTTCGCATCTGAGGATGCTTCCTCCCTTCTGATCTTTGCAAGCGAAGAACCAGCCGTCATGGTCATATGATAAGATTATTAGCAAACTGCTGTTTTATCAACAATATCACATCAGAAGATGGGAATTAACACTTTCTGTGTGTTACAGAGAAAAAGCAACACATCTGCTCTCAGAATAAAATGAGTTCTACAGATAAATATCATGTAAATCTCCCATCCTTCAACAGCATGAGATCACTCTTCATTTCATTAAACTGGCTCAGTTTAATTAACCCTTTGTGAGCTTTACATAAAAATTCTACAATGGCACAGTGGTTTAAGGATTGCTGGATAAATACATTTTCTGAAACAATTAATTTGAAATATTTAAATTCATCTTCATCTCTATGGAACTTAGAAATCTCAGTGGACCTGAAAGACTGTACTGGAATGGGGTTGATACACTGGGACAGGCGTCACTTTGCTCAATGTCTCATCATGTCCAAATTCAATTCTGAACACAACCCAAGCCTGATGAATGTTTGGGGAGCTGAATCCAATCTGTCTGGGTGATTGTTGATTTCTGGTTTGTCAGTTCTATCCATGTGGGTCACAGATTCATAGAATGTTTACGGCTGCAAAGGATGCTATTCACCCTGTGAAATATGTTCCATCTCTGTACAAGTAACCAAGATAATATCCATTCCCCCACCCACTACCCACAGACACACAATCCATCTTCCTCCCAACTCTCCTAGCCTAGTCACATCTCTTTCCTTCACAATTATCTCCAGATTTCTCCTTTGACTTTATCTTGTCTAAGATATTTCCATTGTTCCACCTGAAAATTCAGTTCCCAAACCACACAGCAGCAAATTTAACAACTTTCAGTGGAGTAAGGAGAGCAATATAATGAATCATAATCCACCGAAGGAAGGTTGTGTGTAGACAGCGCAGAGAGTCAAGGAGAAGCACACAAGAATAATCCCATGAATGAAAGACTTCACGGAAGGGGACTATCTCTGCACATGCACTCAGTGAAATTCAAGAAGATGAGTGGGGATCTTATTGAAATGTTTTGGATCCAAAAGGCCTGGATAGATTGGCTATGAAGAGGCTGTTTCCTTTAGTAGGTGAGTCTAGGATCTGAGGGCACAGACTCAGAGTAAATGGATGTCCCATTAAATAGGTTGCCTGCAGAAAGACTGAATCCACCTGGGCGGACATGAAATGGAGTGCTGAGAAAATTATGACATCATCATGCAGAGCGAACATGTATTTATGAAGGAAAAACCAAGCTCAATAATCTAATAGTGATTTTCATGATATAACCAGCAGGAGAAGTTAATGGATACCCACTGTCCAGTATGTCATCATTAACATTAAAACTAAATCTGCAGTAATGAATAACTCCCGAATGAAGCACCTGTGGATGGGAACCCACAGGTCATCACTACTGTGACCTCTATATGACCCCAGTACCTATCCAAAGGGCTGGTTCCACATTAGAGTGGCATGATAGTGCATTGGTTAGCACAATGCTTTACAGTTCCAATGATCTGAGTTCAATTCCCTGCAGACATGTAGGTTTCCTCTGGGAGCACCAGTTTTCTCTCACATTCCAAAGACATACCAGTTGATGGGTTAATTGGTTATTGTAAAGTTTCCTGTGACTAGGCTAGGGTTAAGATAGGGATTGCTGGCCAGTGTGGTTGGAGGGGACAGAAGAGCCTATTCCACACTGTATCTCAATAAATATATAAATTATATTCTTATCGGGGGTAAGGCAGGAGATTGAGTCTGAGAAGAGAAATGGATCAGCCATGATGAAACGGCAGAGCAGACCTGATGGGCAAAATGGCCTAATTCTGCTTCTATGTCTTATGGCCTTATTAGGTGCCTGTGACATTACTAATAAGACAGAGTGAGATCTCAAAATATTACTTCAACACTCGTTCTCAGTAACAAGTTCAGGGCAGTATGTTCCTTTTTTGTAAACAAATTTGTAAACAGCTCACCATTATCGTCTCAAGGGCAATTAGGAATTTTCAATACATGCTGTCTCAGCTTTCAAATTCTATATTGAATAAGTAAAATAGCATTGCATCCCACAATAAAGAAGGGCAAATCCAGTCCAGCTAATTACCAGCCAATCAGTCTGCTTGGTCTCTTCAGCAAGTGAGAGGAGTCATTCATAGTGAGGTTGCAAGAGGGGACATTCCCCATTGACTGTATGATGCTCAGTTCCATTCACAACTCTTCAGAAAATGAAGCAGTCCATCCAGCAAAAATACTCAGACATGGGACAATAAGTGGCAAGTAGCAATTTCCCCGGGCAATGACTGTTTCTAAAAGTGAGGGCTGTCCCTTAACAGCCAATGACATTAATGTAACCAGTTCCCTCACCATTTACAGATCGGGAGTTACTATTGACCTGAAAACCAGTTGAATCAGACACACAGATTATGTGGCAGAAAGATTCACTCAGAAGTCGGGTGTATCTCAGCAAATGATTCATCTTTGACATGCTAAAGACTTTACATCATCTGTAAAGTTTGAGATCAGGAACATAGAGGAATACTCTCTGTACTCTTCTGTGCCACCTGTTTGCCACACTGATGATCCCACAATCCAGCATAGACAAACAATGACTATTGTTCTGCCAGGCAGCAGGAGCATGAACCCGAATGATGTGCAAATGGATCAAAGATTTCAGGAAGAAGTTGTCATGACCTGAAATTCACTGATTGAAGGGCTGGTGGAAGTCAAAAAGAACTATGAAATGTTTTGGCTAAATGTGTGAAGGAACAATACCCAATGGCAGAGGGAAAGAGCAGGAGAATTAAACTAAATGGATTGCACAATCAAACAGATGGTACAGATAGGATGGGGCAAATAATCTCCTCCTGTGCAGTATCATTGCATCATTCTATTGTTCTAGAGGGGATGAGGATGAGCTGAATGTACAATGAGTTTCAGAGATCACTTGCTCTGCTTGTGAGAGTGAAGTGATTGAAGAACAAGAGAGATTCCAGAGTAAGAAAGTCATTTGACCCATTATTCCCACTTCACTGGAGATCGATGGATTTCTGCCCATATCATGTTAGTTCAGGGATCTCGTTGAACTGTCCCAGGAGAAGCATCAAATATCAAGCAGCCTATTATCTCTCCATGTTTCCTGTTTCTCCTGAACAGACTTCACTCCGGCTCCTTATTGGAAAGTGGTCATCATTTTAAATTGAACCCATTCATCACAAATAGATTACAAAGTTTCCAGAGTCAGTGACGGAGGGAGATCATCCCCCATGATGGGAAATAGAGGGGCAACAGACCAGAGCAAGTATATGAGTGAATGAGGTGATCTGTGTAAGCACTCTCGTGTTTTTGAAGTATTCAATTGAATATTACATCCTAACTGTTTATGTTGATAATATTCATTGAGCTCTAATATCACTAAACCATCATGGGATCATCAATGCTTTCTGCAGCCTCCATTTCTCGGTGTTCAGCTACAGATTAGCATTCTACAGTCACACTTGTAGCTCACAAGTCATATCTGTGGTTTCCTGTTAATTTGGTTCTTATTTGTCTACTAGTGATTCGATAGTGGAAATATTTACATCAGTTAGTTTAATTTCAATATTTTCTGAAGCTTCTAAGATCTAAAACTACACATATGTGGGGATACGTATTGATGCAGAGAGCTGAGAGAGAGAGGTAGGAATGGCAGCAGGATATCCCCACCTTCACTGGCAAATTTGACACTAATGATGAATTGTTTACTTGTGTTTCAGGTTTGAGGGAAGAAACACAATGCTGATGTGGGTTTTGGTGGTGACTGCACTGCTTGTCAGTGATGTGGCAGGTAAGCTGCATTGATTCCAGGAGCTTTAAAAATACAGTATATTGCTGTGAGGAATGAATGACCGGGCACTGTGTTGGGCCAGTGAGACATGGGACGTTGGACTGGTCAGGAGGTGATCGGAATTGTCTCTTGTCTGGGATATTCATCTCCAAACTGTTGAAATGGAAGATGAGTCAGAAACTATTTTGCAGATTAGAAGACAGAGATCTCTCCAAAGTGATGGTTCAGAACAAAATAAAGTTGTCGGTGGAGGAACATACGCAAAATGCTGGTGGAACGCAGCAGGACAGGCAGAATTTTTGTGTGTTGCTTGAATTTCCAGCATCTGTAGATATTCTTGTGTTTGTCGGTAGAGGGGTTTGTGACTTACCTGTGAGGAACCCAGTAGATAGAGAGAAGAAATTTCTGCAGGCACTGGGTCAATGCACCAAGTACAGTCTGTTTGTCACTTGTGAGGGTGCGGATGACGGACTGATGGAGCACGATCAGACTGCAAGGGACGCACAATAGCTTCTGATCATCTTTTCCTTTTTCTCTGGAGAAGGATTTATTCCATTTCTCAGAGGATGGCACTGAAATCCTGGTTCCATTTTCATTAGCAACAACTTGGTTCTTATTTGATGAAATTTGTTTTCTTTGTTTTGCTGTTAAAGAGCATTTTTAATTATTCCAAATCTCCAGCTTGCTGCTCTTTTATCACTGATAAAATCCTTTTCCTTTGATCTTTGTCATTGAATGTTACTGATGGCTGGACAGCTCTTCCTGCTGTCCTTTGTATCTCTGGTGGATATACAGTATGTTTGCTATAAACTGTGGGTTTGTTCTCTAAATTTTCATTATTACTTCTCTGCTATCACACCTGTGAGGGTAGTTTTACGTCTAACACTGTACAACGACCATAAAACAGTGAATTTCATCATATGTATCAGCGAAAATAAAGCAGATTCTGATTCTGATTCCTTTTGTATTTTCTCCATCACCCACCCAACCAAAGCAAAGTCATACCTCATCTACATCTGGCTTATTTCACTTCTAAGTTATTGAAAGTCACTTTCAAATGAATATGTTTCATTTTTAGCTAACAAGATTATGAAATAAACTATTCTCATTGCTCTTTGCTGAACTGTTGTTGGATCTTTAACATTGAGATCCAGGAACCTATTCTGTATATACTTTGTGAATACTGTTAATGTGGATTTCCCAATCTACATGAAGGTCACAGTCCCTCATGACTGCACTATTAGCCTTCTGAAATGTGCCTGTAATGTTCTGATGTATTCCACACTTTACACTACCACCACTGGGGGCCCAGAGACAAACCCAATAACTTCTGCCCATTTCCATTTCTCAGCAACTGAAAAAGCAGCAAACTGACATTACTTCTTCATTTACTGAACCCAGATCCTTTCTCCCCGTCTTCATCCCATCATTTACTGTCAGGGCCAACCCCTCCTTTATCAATTTCCCTGTTTCTTCAAATCCTATCTGAAAATATTTAATCCTCAATATTGGTCAAGTTGAAACTAGAGGAAAAGACAAAAAATTTACACCAACTGACAGATTTACCACAGGAAGACAGACTGAGGGAGGGGGTCAGGGTGGGATGAGATGGAAGGAAAAGAGGTGAGAACAAAATGGTGCAAGATGTTGTGTCAGTGATCATGGTGAGTAGATGGTCAAAATGTGTGTATGTCTAAATGTCTATCCAACTGTCTGTCTGCTCAGCAGAGTTTAGTTAACGATGGACTTGGACCTCCTTGCCCGCAGACCAGGCACACACTTTGTCTGGACAGAGTGGTAGTTGTTGTGTAACAGCCATCCCATGTTGAAAGAAACCCGTATCAACACCTTCCACTCTTTGGAAGGCAAATCCTTCTTGATCCCAATGGAGATTCTAAGAAGAGAAATTGTACAGACTTCTTTTAACATCTCCATGTGACTGTGCTTGAATAACAGCACTTCCCTAAAGGATGATTTGTACTGTCACTCAGATCATTTCCCAACATCTTGTCACTCCCTGTGTCAGGCTGATCAGCCTGCAGTTCCTCCATTTATTCCTTTCCCCCTGTTACAACACATGGACTGGAGGAGATAACATTAGGTCTGTATTAAACACTAGACAGGCCATGGCTACAGCTGGTGCTCCTTCCTCCCCTCGAGCCCTGACCTTCTGTGTGTCCATCAAGGTCTTGTGTTGTGAAACAGCAAAATTTGTGATTGCTTGGAACTGATACATTGGTTGTTGTAGTTGATTTAAATTCTATTTCTCTTTGACTGAAAGGGTCTCAGCAGGACCTTGAAATTCGTGAAATATCCAGAGGACTCTGTGATGAAAACTGGTTTTATTTTTCTCCTTTAAACTCCTGTTACCGGTTTTTCAGTGACACAATGACATGGGCGGCTGCCGAGGTAAGTCCCTGAAACCAGCGATTGCTCTGGGAGGCTTGGTGAACATTGGTTTGCCATGAACTCACAGTGGAGCCTCTAGTTGAATTGTCTATGATGAATCCTTGTGCTCCAGGGGGTGTTTCATTGCAGCCATGCACTCCATTTACTATCAGTTGTGTCAAAGGGTGAAATATTTGGATTTTAGGGGAATCTACACATTCAGAAGTGGGTTTGGACACTAATGATTTTGCAGGAGAGGTTCAAGTTACTTCTTTACTAATCTGATTGAGCTTTTTGAGGATGTGGCAAAGCTGACTGATGAAGGCAGAGCTGTGGATAATGTTTTACATGGATTTTCATTAGTCATTTGACAAGGTCCTGAATGAGATGCTCATCCAGTGATGAAAGTGAGTGAGATCTGTGGTGACTTGGCTGCTTGAATTCAGAATTGACTTGCATGTAGATGACAGAGTGTAGTGGTCAGCTTATCTTATTCTGGATGGTATTCCTTGACTGATAGTGTTCCATTGTGAACTGCCCTGGGACATCTGCAGCCTGTGACATACGTAAGTGACATTAATAAAAATGTGGATAGGTGGGTTTTGAGAGTTTACAGCCTTTACAAAGATTGATGGTGTTGTGGAGAGTGTGGAAATGATCATACTAGATATGGGTGGATAAACAACTGTTGGTGTTTAATCTAGGCTGATGTTGCACTTTGGAATATTAAGTGTAATGGAACGGTGCCTAGTTAGTGGTGGGATTCTTAACGTCAATAGTGTCAGAATCAGAATCAGGTTTATTATCACAGGCATTTGTCAGGAAATCTGTTAACTTAACAGCAGCAGTTCAATGCAATACATAATATAGAAGAGAAAAAGTAAAAATAAATAAATAAGTAAATCTATTGCTGTATACGTATATTGAATAGATTCAAAATCATGCAAAAAGCAGAAATAATATGTTAAAAAAGTGAAGTTGTGTTCATGGATTCAATGTCCATTTGGGAATCAGATGGCAGAGGAGAAGAAGCTGTTCCTAAATCACCAAGTGTGTGCCTTCAGGCTTCTGTACCTCCTACCTGATGGTAACATCATGCCCTGAGTGCTGGGGGGTCCTTAATAATGGACACTGCCTTCCTGAGACACCACTCCTTGAAGATGTCCTGGGTACTTTGTAGGCTACTATGCAAGATGGAGCCGACTAAATTTATGACCCTCTGCAGCTTCTTTCAGTCCTATGCAGTAGCTTCTTCCTCCATACCAGACAGTGATGCAGCCTGTCAGAAAGGTCTCCACAGTACAACTATAGAAGTTTTTGAGTATTTTTGTTGACATACCAATTCTCTTCAAACTCCTAATGAAGTACAGTCACTGACGTCTTCTTTATAGCTGCATCAATATGTTGGGACCAGATTAGGTCCTCAGAGATCTTGATACCCAGGAACTTTAAACTGTTCACTCTGTCCACTTCTGATCCCTCTAAAAGGATTGATATGTTTTCCTTCATCTTACCCTTCCTAAAGTCCACAATCAGCTCTTTTGTCTTATTGATGTTGAGTGCCAGGTTGTTGCTGTGACACTACTCCACCAGTTGGCATGTCTCACTCCTGTACGCCCTCTCATGTCCACCTGAGATTCTATCAACAATGGTTGTATCAACAGCAAATTTATTGCTGGTATTTGAGCTATGCCTAGCCACATAGTCATGGGTATAGAGCGAGTAGTGCAGTGGGCTAAGCACACACACCTGAGGTGCACCAGTGTTGATAGTCTGCAAGGAAGATATGTTATCACCCATCCGCACAGATTGTCATCTTCCGGTTTGGAAATCAAGGATCCAACTGCAGAGGGAATTACAGAAACCCAGGTTCTGTAATTAGTCAATCAGGATTGTGGGTATGATGGTGTTAAATGCTGGGCTGTAGTTGATGAACAGCATCTTGACATAGGTGTTTGTATTGTCCAGTTGGTTTAAGACCATGTGAATCGCCATTGAGATTGTGTCTGCCTATTGTGGTGATAGGCAAATGGAAATGGGCTCACATCTTTGCTGAAGCAGGAGCTCAGTCCAGTCATGGCCAACCTCTCAAAGCATTTCATCACTGTAGAAGTAAATGCTACTAGGCAATAGTCATTAAGGCAGCTCACATTATTCTTCTTAGGCACTGGCATAATTGTTACCAATTTGAAGCAAGTAGGAACTTCCACCCCAGCAATGAGAGGTTCAGAATGTCCTTGAACACTCCCGCCAGTTGGTTGGCACAAGTTTTCAGAGCCTTACCAGGTACTCCGTCATAGGAGTCTATAGCTGCCTGAAAGTGATTGCACCAGCTGATAGGTGGCAAAGGTATATGTTATGTTTGTTCTGATTAAATGAGGCAATAGGATCAAGAGTCATGAATTATGTTGCAGTGTTACTGAACGCTGGATAGGCCCCATCTGGAGAATTCCATTCCTTCCTGGTCCGCTCATTACAGAAAGGATGTGAAGGCTTTGGGAATGATTCAGAAAAAGTTTACTAAGATGCTGTCTGCTTTTTGATCATGTGCTCTAATGAGAGATTTGACAAACTAGGCTTGAAACATAGAAAATAGGTGCAGGAGTAGGCCATTCGGCCCTTCGAGCCTGCACCGCCATTCAGTATGATCATGGCTGATCATCCAACTCAGAACCCTGTACCTGTTTTCTCTCCATACCCCCGATCCCTTTAGCCACAAGGGCCATATCTAAATTCCTCTTAAATATAGCCAATGAACCGGCCTCAACTGTTTCCTGTGGCAGAGAATTCTACAGATTCACCGCTCTCTGTGTGAAGAAGCTTTTCCTCATCTCGGTCCTAAAAGGCTTCCCCTTTATCCTTAAACTGTGACCCCTCATTCTGGACTTCTCCAACATCAGAAACAATCTTCCTGCATCTAGCCTGTCCAATCCCTTTAGAATTGTATATGTTTCAATAAGATCCCCCCTCAATCTTCTAAATTCCAGTGAGTATAAGCCTAGTCGATCCAGTCTTTCTTCATATGAAAGTCCTGCCATCCCAGGAATCAATCTGGTGAACCTTCTTTGTACGCTGGCTTGCTTTGTAGCCAGAGTACACAGCTGGTATCATGTTCCCATGATCGATGTGTCTGTACCAGAAGGCATGTACGTATTTAAGCTGAGGGGGAGTAAGTTAAATGGTGCTATGTGGGGCAAATTTTGACAAGTAGGTGGTCGTCGCCTGGAATGTGTTCTCTGCAGTGGTGGTGGCAGTATATAGAGGTGTTTAAGATTACCAAAACCGTTTTAATGAAGAACATGACCAGAACATATGTGACAAAGTAGCTACTTCAGTTTTACACCTATCACAGTAGTTGGCTATACTAGGAAATATGTTAGATAGTCTCTCCTTTGTTAAATAATAATGGTGAACAATTTTAAACTAAATTAAACCATGATTGGCACATATAGAAGAAGAATTTACATTGTTCAAAACTCACAACCAATCTTGATTAACAAAGATCATATTAATTCTCTCTCCCAATCTTGTTTAATCTTTAGTGAGAGGTTCTCTTTTTGTAACAAATGTAAATTATAAATTCTGCTAATGGAACCTCTCACTAAAATATCCAACTTCAAAATGGTATCCAACAAATCAGATTCTTGCAAATATGGAAACTTAGATAAATATTGTAAAAAATGTCTAACCTGAAGATATTGCAGAAAGTGTGTATGAGCGAGAGAATATTTGTTAACTCTCCAAAAGTCATCAATCGACCATCACAAAATAAATCTGTAAAAGAACGGATCCCTTTATTTCTCCATAGGAGAAAAATGGGATCATTTATTGAAGGTTTAAATAAAAAGTTCCAATATAAAAAACTAGACAGCTTAAGTTGTTTGAAATTTTAAAAATTGCGAAACTGAAACCAGATCTGTAAGGACTGTTTAATAACAGGGTAAAGATTTAAATTTGGAATTTTAGAGAGTTGTAAAGTTAATGGAACTCCGAATATTGAAGTTAAATGAAATTGTTTAATAGCTTTTAATTCCAAATCAACCCATTGTAGTTTTTGGCTCTTGTCAAGTTAATATAGCCAAAACATAATTGTCTGATATTAATAGCCCAATAATACAGTCTTAAATTAGGAAGTGCATGACCACCATCTTTTTTACATTTTTGTAGATGATACTTATTAATTCTTGATCTTTTATTCTTCCAAACAAAGGAAGAAATAAGAGAGTCAGATTGATCAAAAAACGTTTTAGTTAAAAAGATAGGTATATTTTGGAAAATACATTCAAATCTAGGCAAAATCATCATTTTCACAGCATGGATATGACCTATTAAACAGAGAGTAATTGGATTCCATCTAAAAAGCAGTTGTTTCATGGAGTCCATTAAAGGAACTATATTAGCTTTATAAAGATCTTTATATTTTTTAGTAATTATAATACCTAAATATTTAAAAGTATTAACTATTCTAAAAGGAATATCATTATAAATAAAAACAGGGGCATTTAATGGAAACAATTCACTTTTATTCAAGTTAAGTTTATATCCTGAAAATTTACCAAAATCTTTTAGTGTTCCAAAAGATTAGGAATTGATTCCTCAGGATTCGAAATAAAAACCAAAAGATCATCTGCATAAAGAAAAATCTTATTTATGGTTCCATTTATAGAAATACCATGAATATTTTTAGCTTCATGTAGTGTTATGGCCAAAGGCTCCAATACAAGATTAAATAACAAAGGGCTTAATGGACATTCCTTTCTAGTAACACGAGAAAGTGAAAACAAAGAGGACCTGAATTATTAGTGATAACCGTGACAATAGGATTCCTATAAATCATTTGAATCCACCTATTAAAATTATTATCAAAACCAAATTTTTCTAACATTTTAAACAAATATGGCCACTCAACTCTATCAAATGCCTTTTCTGTGTTGAGAGAGATAACACATTGAGGTTGCTTAGATATTGGTGAATATATAATGTTCATCAATCTCCGAACATTAGAGAAAGAGTAACGGCCTTTAATAAAGACCGTTTGATCCATAGAAATTATTTGTTAGTTAAAAATTTTCCAAACTGTTAGCCATTATCTTAGAATTATGGATCCACTTTTAATACTGAAATAGGTCTATATGATGAACTTTCAGTAGGATCTTTATCTTTCTTAAGGATTAAGGAAATAGATGCTTCATAAAAGGAAGAAGGTAAGCTACCCTTCTGAAAGGATTCATGAAATATTTTCAAAGAATACGGAGAAAGTAATCTTTCAAATTTTTTGTAAAATCCTACCGAATAACCATCAAGTCCAGGAGCTTTACCTGATTGCATTAATAAAATAACTTTCTGAATTTCATGCTCAGTAATTGGAGCATCAAGCACCTGTTGATCTTCAACAGAAATTTGAGGAAGTTTAATCTTATCTAAAAAGCCTTCATTTTGGAGAAATCTGCAGGAAATTGAGATCTATAAAGATCAGAATAAAAATCTTGAAAAATATTATTAATGCCTTCATGGTTACTTGCTATATCTCCATTACATTTTACGAATCTTTAAAATTTGTGTTTTAGCTCTAGCTGCTCTTAATTGGGAAGCTAAGAGCTTATTATTTTTATCCCCAAAAATATAAAATTGACTTTTCAATTTAAACAAATTTCCTTCAATAGGAAATGTTAATAATGAAATATATTGTGATTGTAGTTCTACTCTTCCTTTAAATGAAACAACATTTGGAGAGATCGCATTGATGTTGTCTAATTCTTTAATTTGTTTAGAGATTTTATCTAATTCCATTCTTGTTTGTTTCCTCAGTTTACCTATATATGAAATAATCTGACTACGTAAATAGGCTTTTAATGTATCCCAAATTACTAACTTTGAGATATTTCCTGTACTATTAAAGAGAAAAAAACTCTTATCTGAGTTTCAATAAACTCAAAAAATTCTGAACTTTGTAACAAGTGTTCTGGAAAATGCCAAAATGGTCTGGTAGAAACAACAACTTACAGTTCAAATATTTGTTTTAAAGGAGCATGATCAGAGATAACAATTGCTTCATACTCACATTTCTGAACATTAAATAGAAGTCGAGGGTCAACTATAAAATAGTCGATTCTCAAATATATATAATGAACTTGTGAGAAAAAAAGAGTATTCTCTATCACTAGGATGCATATGCCTCCATATTTCAATTAAACCATAATCAATTAAAAAGGAATTAATAAATGATGCAGAATGATTAGGGAGTTGATGTTTGGGTGATGACTGATCCATTAAAGGATTTAAACAAGTATTAAAATCCACCCATTAATAACATATATTCATTTAAATCAGGTAATAGAGTAAAGACAGCTTTAAAAAAAAGAGGGATCATCTACATTTGCTTCATAAATATTAACCAAAACTGTTTTCCTATTATAAATTAATCCTTTAACAATCAAAAATCTACCATTAATATTGGCTATAATATCATCCTGATTAAAAAGGATATTGGAATCAATAAAAATAGGACCACTTCTAATTTTACTCTGAGAATTTGCATGAAACGGATGACCCTCCAAGATAAAAAAAAAAGATTTTTATCACATAACCTGATTTGCGTCTCTTGAGCAAAGATTATATATCAGGTTGGAATCAGTTAATAACTTTAAATGTTTTCTTATGCTTAATAGGATGACTCCAACCACAGATATTCCAACTGAAAACATTTAACTGTTTAGATATCATCATGAGACTTTGTATCTAAAAATAGTTAGATGCATGTCAGGATAAGATAGTCAAGAATGACGGAGATGAACAACAATAAAAATAATTTGCGTATGCTCTAGGATTCCATAATGGGGATAGAAAAAGAAAAAATCTCACCCAAATGACAAAGCCCAGAAATAAGTCGATACCCATCAATGCAAGCCCCAAGAAAAGCATAGAAAGCAATTATAAACTCCACCCACCTAAATAAAAAAAATGAAGTAATCTCTATCCCTCTCTACCGAGCATAAAACTCATTACAGTCGACGTGTATCTCAATATAATTAAATTGGAAGGAACAGTGTTTTTTTTTGTAAAACAAAACAACCTTCAATTTTAAAAGTAACCTTCATAATATTTGATAACGGAAGAAAAACACATCCTGACGAACGGTCTCGGCCCGAAACGTCGACAGTGCTTCTCCTTATAGATGCTGCCTGGCCTGCTGTGTTCCACCAGCATTTTGTGTGTGTTGTTGTCCAAAACAATTGAAATATTTGCACAAAAGAAAAACAATCGCCATCTTTAAATTATCCAATCTATCTTTAAAACGTAAAGAAACTCAAATAATTACTTAAAAGATCTTTACAAAAGCATACGGAACAAAATAAGTTCATTTAAATGCTGCAGAGAAAAAATTCTAGATGGTTCAAAATTATCTACAGTCTTTCAACAGTTTTCCCGCTATGTCTCCTGAGGTTAAAACCATCCAAACGTCTTTTTCAGAGATAAACATACATTTTAAGGTAAAGACTTTCTATAACCATCCAATTTCATCACTCTTTACGCCACGAGACAATCAAACCATTGTAAATCATTCAAACTTCAGGCATTAGACTCATCAGGCAAAGAGTTAATAAAACGCAATGCTTCGGCTGGGTCATCAAAAATACGAGTCCCAGAATTTTTGACAGAAAGCGTTAATTTAGCTGGATATTGTAATGATGGAAAGGGCTTTTTTTGATACGCTCATCTCATAGCCGACGTAAATGCAGCACACTTAACAACTTCACGTGGGAAATCTTCAAAAAAAGTGAATCTCCGAACCTTGAAATTGAAACAACTTTCATTTTCTTGCAAGCTTAATAATGTGGTCTTTGTCTCTAACATGGAGAAAACGCACAACAATATGCCTGTTTTTACCTTGATCCAACAGTTTTAAAGCACCGGTCCTGTCAGTCATTTCAATTTCTGGAGGTAGCGAACAAACCTCCGGAAATAAAGACTAAAACATTTTAGCAACATAATCCAGCGTGTCGGCAGATTCTGATTTCTCTTTTAATCCAACAATTAAAATATTATTCCGACGCGACCGAGCTTCCAGATCGACGATTCGTTGTTGAGCTTTTTCCAAACGAGAAGAAGGGTCAGCCGCATTTTGACTAACTTCTTTAAGATCGAGGCTCAGAGAGTCAATTTTTTCTTCAAATTTCAATTTTATTTGAGTTATTTCAGTGCCGATACTGTTGATGTGAGACTCTAAACTCTTCACCCAAGGGGGCTCCTCCAAGATCTTGTCAGCTTTTTTAGGCTTTCGGTTGCCTGGGTCCGGGTTCTTTTTAGTGCTTCTTAAAGTAGCCATAATTATAACTGTTGCTCTACAGATCCAACTGAATAAAGTTGAAATTTCGAAGTTTAAATCAGAAAAGGGAGAGATTAAAAGCGGACAGAAAGAAACTGTGTCTCACATGTCCGTGAGCGGAAAGCGGAGTCAATTCAGCATCATTGGCTTAATTAACACATCACAAACTTGTGGATCTGAGGGCCTGTTCCTAAACTCTACTGTTGTTTGTTCTGTCACGTTGGACAATTTGCTGAGAGGCCTGTAAGAGGATGAAGGACTTTGATTCTCACCGACAAATAAATTATTTTTTTCATTTAAAGGATTTCTGTAATCGAGACGAACGTTGTGGACAGCTGGCTTCTGTGAACTCAGAGGAACACAACACATTCATTTCTAATGTGGTCTTTATCGTGAACCAAAAAAAGCCAACGGCCTGGATTGGCCTGAATGACATTTGCAAGGTAAAGTTAATGGTATTTGAATGTGTTGACTCATATCTGCTATCTAAAATGTTCAGAGAATGATCAGGGAAGGACAAAAAATATTGGTCTGACCAGTGTCACCACCTCCTGTGAACAAATAAAGTCCCACATGTTTATACAACTGTTTATCTCCACGTGAGCCTTCTCTCACCTTCCCTCATCTGGAACAATCAGTGTGACTTTCTGTTCTCATTCATCTGCTCCTATCCTTATCCAGGGCTGTACTAAAGGTCAGGGAGTTAAGATGACCATTTCTGAAATGCTAACCCACTGATAGATCTGTCACCTGGTCAGATTTATTGCCTAGAATCAGATCCAGAGAATGTTACAGGTGTTTAGGAAAGATTACTGACCAGGAATCCCTCCTGAACACACTCAACATGTTGTGCCCCATCACACTACAGAGTGAAGGAGGATGAAAGGTGACTTAATAAAGGCATACAAGGGGAGGCATAGATAGAATGGACAGCCAGTGTCATTTTCCCCTGGGTATCAATGACTAACATGAAAGCATTTACTTTTAAAGTGATTGGGGGAAATTATTGGGGAGATGTCAGAGGTAGATTTGAAGCACAGTGAGTGGGAAATGCATTATATAGACCTTATATAGGAGTAGATACTGTCATACAGGGGTGTTGTATCAGGACCCAAATTCAGGATACAGACACTGTAGTGCTAGGAACAGGGCAGGAGAAGGGACTGGGAACAAGGAGCCTGGGGTGGACTCCAAGCCCGAGACTGAACAAGGACCCAGAACCTGCGTCTTGCCTTGGTCTTGGACCCCCAGACCCTGGCGAGGACGTGACGAGGCTTGGCTAGAGGCTTGTGTCTTGAGGCGTGGCCGGAAACTTGAGGCTGGGGTCTTGAGGCTTGGCCGGAGACTTGAGGCAGACTAGGAACTGTACATAAATATAGAGCCAGGACTTCCCCTTTGATAAGCCGGGACTCAACTTTTACTCCACACCAAGGTGGGGCAGGACTGTCTGTCGGGTAATGGCAGAACAGCCAGACTTACCCGACAGAGGCAAAGACAAGACAGATTCCCCCCACAGGGCAATAGCAGAACAGCCTGACTTACCCCACAGAGGCAAGGACAAGACAAGACGGATTATCCCACAGGGCAACAGCAGGACAGCCCAACTTACCCCACAGGGCAAGGTCAGGAAGAGACAAACACCAAAGAATGACAGACAGTTCCATCTGTGTATCAGGGCTTGGCTGGCTACAGAAACAACCAGATCCCTACCTAGCTCAGAGTGGCTGACGGCCACCCAGCTGGCCCGGGAAACAGCTGAATCCATACCGCAATGACAGCTCCAACTACTGACAGCAAGACTCCAAGAAGCAATGGTTCTCCATCCCAGCCTAAAGATGGCAAGTGGCCGTACCAGCCTTCCACCAGCCATTTGCTCTATAAGGGCAAAGGCAACACCCCCAACACACTCCATCCCAGGGCCACTTATATTTCCAGCCAACAAGATGAGCAACAGGTGTTTATGGTTTAGTCCAAGCTAAACAAGGGACAGCTGGAAGACCCGGAGTCTGGAGCCCATGGACCGCAAACCGGGATGCGGACCCCAGACCGGACCACGACAGATACATTAGAGATATTTAAGATACTCTTAGAACGGCACATGGATGAAAGCAAAATGGAGGGTTATGTGGGAGAGAAGAGTGAGATTGATGTTAGAGTAGGTTGAAAGGTGAATGTAACATTGTGGGCCAAAGTGCCTGTACTGTGTTCTCACTGTCTAGTTTCTATGTTCTTCTCCCTGCACAATATTTTATAGATTTTAACACCATAATAATTATCTACTTTCACTGTCTAGAACTACCCACTTTGCTTTAACATTTGAATGCAGTGACTATGACAATAGGACCACATCCCAACTGAAAAGCACCTTTGAATATTGAAATGTTGGTCATAAACTCCAGACACTCAAAATATACTAAGTGTAACACAAACATGATACTAGAGGATTCAGCAGACCAGGCAAAATCTATGGTGGGAACAGACTGGCTTATGGTTCTAGCTGAGACCTTTCTTCATCTTTTCATGTGTTGACTGTTTATTTCCCATCATAGTTTCTGCTTAACCTGCTGAGTTCCTCCAGCATGTTGTGTGTTAGGATTTCTAGCATCTGTAGAAACTCTTGTGTCACCTAAAATATACAACTTTTGAGAAGGATGTTCCCCCCCCCCCCTCCCCCAGTCAAACCATATGATGGTTTGTCCTCACTCAGCTCTCCATAAAATAGGTGCTTTCTAGAGATGGCTGAAAGAGCTCAAGTTTGCTCAACCTTTGTTGGTAACTGTAACCTCTTAGTTCTGGTAACTTCTCACCCTCAGTTGTGTCTCTGTAGCCTTTCCATTTAGTGGAGCCTGGAACTGTACACAGATCAGAGTGCAGTCTCACCACAGTTCTATCTAGGATTTACACAGCTTCTCTACTTTTTAATTCCTGTCCCTTCAGAAATTATCTCTGCTGCTTTGTGTGCTGGTAACTCGCTTTGGAGGGAGGATACATTCACAGCAGGTAGAATGCTACATGTTCTATATATGGAAATACATTTTATAATCAGTGTCATATGCTCTGCATATGTAAATGCAATATATAGACAGACAGTGCTGCTGTGTTGGTTACTGATGAGAACCCTGATGCATCTGCTTTGTTATTTATCCTGTTCTTCTACTGCGGTGGTATGATCTCTGATTAACCCACCTCCCACATTTCCCTTCCTCCTGACTGATTCTCTCTGCATTCAGATTTTGGTTAATTGTTTCCCTAAAGTTGAAGCATTTTTGTTCCCAAAATGTAGCAAGGACTCTGGACAAGGCTTGTGTGCAGTGCGATGTCACTGAGTAGCTGTGAAGTAATTTGAGAATTGGGAATTATGACGTTGTGAGTATATGAAATTGAAATAAATCACATGAATCTCCTGACATCAGTAACAAGCCTGTTACATTTGCATGGAATACTTCACACAAAATCATCAGAAAAACTTTGCAAATATTGTACAATGGAAAATAGTTAATCAAAACTTTAAAAATACTTGGCTAATAAACCTCAGAGACTGATTAGTGTCACTCGTTCTTGAGTAAGGCCATGGTATCCGATCTACAGTGTTGTGATGTGTACGGGGGTAGCTGATTAGATCAATCTGTGCTCCAAGGTTTACTTACATGACGGACAGAGTTCGGGGATGCAATAACCTCAGTGGTGTTTGAATTTTCAGATATTCTATTCCTCTTTGTTCCTCAATTCCAGCATTCTCATTTGAATGACCACCACTTTTTGTGCAGATATCCCTAACAGGATGATCCAATTTTGTGGTTCCCAGTGGTTTGGGTCAATGTTGAAACTTATCGGAGTTGTTCTCAGAAAGTCTTTGCATCTCATTTTCTGTCCACGATATGATGGTTTGTCCTCACTCAGCTCTCCATAAAATAGCTGCTTTCTAGAGAGCTCGAGATTGAATCCTGGCCCCTAGGTATGTGAGGCAGCAGCACTACCTGCTACATGACTGTGTCACAGTTGACTGAGCTGTCAAGAACATGACTAACTAACTAACCACAGATAACTTTGATGCACCATCAATAACTCACTCTGAGATGTAAGAAGTGAGATATCAGCTTTTATTGACCGGAAGAATGAACAACACAACATCCTGGAGAATGAGGGCCGGCCTCAGGCTTCATTCGCCTTTATACAGGGGTTTGTGGGAGGAGCCTCAGCAGGGGTCTGTTGGGAGCAAGCCACTCTGGTATATGTAGTTCACCACAAACTTGAAGTAGATTCACTGAGCATGGGCACACCCAAATATATGACACTGGCCAACCCACATTAAGGAGAGTTGTTCTCTGTTATTGTTCAATGTGCCATGAGGCAATGCGTTCATATTAAACTCTGTTTTGTCCTCAAACAAGATTCAATGAAGGGCTGAAGTGTTTCTCAGCTGCAACTTACTGTGATTCATGTTTTTACAACCAGTCAGGATTCTGAGGTGAAGCTGACCTCACTGACTGATTGATATTGCATTTTATATCTTCATGTACAGATAATTCTGAGATTTCTGATGAGCTTCCTATTTTTGACTATAATAAATGATAGTAATTGCACACAGTAAGGATCTCAAAGTTTAAATTTCAAAGTAAATTTATTATCAAAGTATGTATATGTTGCCATATACTACCCTGAGATTCATTTTCTTGCAGGCACTTACAGGAAAAAAGAAATACAATAGAATTTTACAATAAAACTGTACATAATGAGACAAAGCCTTGAGAACAACCAGTGTGGATAGGAAGACGAACAGCGCAAATAGAAATAATACTGAGGAAATGAGTTGCAAAGAGTCCTTGAAAGTGAGTCTGTAGGTCACAGAATCAGTTCAAAGTAGTCGTGAATTAAGTTATCCACTCCAGTTCATGACCATTGTCGGGTAGTAACTGTTCCTGAGCCGAGTGGGGTGCTAATAAACACTCCTATATCTCCTGCCTACCTGTGCTTGCCAGAACTGGACTGAGTGCCCAGCAGTTAGAGAGGGATGTGATTGTCCTGACTCATATTCTGGTCTCACTCTGGCTCAGGTACAGCTCCTCCCTGTATCATTAAGTGACAGGTTACTCAGCATTCCCACAGGAATAATCACTGATTTATATCCCACAGGAGGGGAATTTCACGTGGGTTGATGGATCTTTGTACTGTTACAGCAAGTGGGCTAAGAATCAACCTGATGATTTTAAACGCAAAGAAGACTGTGTGAACATTCATCGTTTCAGTAAGTATCACAGTGAATGAAATTTTACTTTCTTAAATGTGAATTTTAGACACAGTGTTGAACAGGAGGTTATCTCAACAGTTGTACTGTTCCACAGAGGGAGTGAGTTCCACAGGACTCCTTGAGTGCTGTGCTCGGCAGAACTGGACTGAGGGCCCGGTGGTTAGAGGGGGATATATGGGAGGGTTCAGGGGAACATACGCTGAGTGTTACTGAGCAGGAGGAATGTACTGGAGTTAGAAGAAGGTACACTATGACTCTGCACATAAAGAAAGAACTGAACACAGCCATACAAGTGTAACAGCTGGGAAAGGTTTCACTACTAATGTAATGGTCTTTCTGTAGAGACAGTGTTTGGGTTGTGGTTAGAGATAGCGGGTGCTCTAGAATGTGAGCCATCTCAATCTCACAGGTTTGGTGGGACCGGAATGTGTACACCCTAGACTAACACAGCTGAGGAAACCAAGTGGTTTCATTGTGGAGATATCATCCCAGATCAATTTTGCTGGATGCTGTGTGATCGCCCTGAGCATTGATCCAGTGGGTTGTGTGGTTAAGTCTGTGTTAAACTATTGTCCGGTGAAATGATTACGTTACGTGTTTATGGATGCTGCAGGGGTTGAGTGATGGTACGAATCCACGGGGTTGCAGATAACGAATGTGTGTGTATCGAGTGGGGTAGACATTCGTAGCCCCAATGAATTGTTAATTCAGACTTTACATACCATTAAAGCATTAGGATCAGTTAGGATCATGGAGCGGGGGTTTTGACAAAATGGCAGGCAAAGAATTTGTTTTTGTTCAGACTAGCGCTGATGTAACAACAGTGGATTGGCCTGGTACTATTGGGGCCCAGGAAGAGAGGGCCATAGGCTGCCCAAACTTTCTGGGAGGAGGGGAGTGTAGACGAGTGTGCCGAATCGGAATCCGAGTTTCCCGTAGCCGGGGGCAAAGACTTTAAAGACAAGTTGTTTCTGTTTCTGTGGAGCAAGGGGAAGGAGTGATCTGATGTGGAAGGTCTAAAGAGTCCTCCAGTGAGCGTTCTGAGTTGGTATCAGCCCTTACCTTCCTGGTGAATAAATGGGAAAAGGCCCAGGTGTGAAAAGCTCCTTATTGTAGGCTCAGAACATTCTCGGCAACAATGCCCACCCCCGACGGATAAGAGGAGTCACTCAATTTTGGGCAACTCCCTGGTACTTGGAGATTGAAAGAGGAAGTTAATAGTGAAGATATTGAAGGAGGAAGATGTCTTTTCTACAGACGAGTTTGATGTTGGTTGTTCCAAGAGCACTCGCCACACCATCCGGGTGACAGAGGACACCCCATTCAGAGAAAGGACACGGCAACTGGGACCTGCAGAGGTGGAAGACGTTTGGCAGCATCTGCGGAAGCTGAAGGAAGCTGGGATCATCCCTGAGTCCAAAAGCCCATATGTGTCTCTAGTAGTGGTGGCCAGGAAGAAGAATGGGAAGGTATGATGTGTGTGGACTATGGGACTCTGGACTGGTGTACAGTCCCCGACATGTACACAGTCCCAAAAATGGAGGACGAGCTGGCCTGCCTGAGTGGTGCGAAGTGGTTCAGTGTGCCGGACTTGAGGAGTAGGTATTATCATACCCCCACGAATAAGGTTGACAAAGAGAAGATGGCATTCATATGTCCACAGGGATTCTGCCAGTTTGAAAGGATTCCCCAGGACATATTGGGAGCAATGGTGACTTTTCAGCGTGTTATAGAGAAAACGGTGGGGATATGAACTTGCTTGAGGTATTGGTGTACCTGGATGATCTCATAGTGTTCATGTCCACATTGCAGGAAAATGAAGCGAGGCTACTGAAGGTGCTGGGCCACCTAAAGGCTGGACAACTTTTCCTGGACAATCCCAGTTCTGCAAGGTGTCTGCCAACTATGTTGGGCAGATAGTCTAAGAGGATGGAGTAGTTATGGATCCATCTAAGGTAGAGGCAGTGACCACATGGCCAATGCTCCAGACTGTGAGTGCTCTGCACTCGTTCTTTGGGTTCTGTGGGTACAATCAGAGGTTTGTGAAGGACTATGCGAAAGTGAGTCACCTTAAATCAGCTTCTGTGCGGTTAGCCTTCCTTGGGGAATAAAAGGAGGAGGACGAAAGGAGAGGATGATAAAGATTATCTTAGTCCTTCGGAGCCTTTTGGAGTGAGATGGGATGCGAGACATGAAGAGGCCTTACAGTTACTGAAGGAGCTGCTGAAGAAAGTGCCTGTGCTGCCTTTTGCAGACCCCCGATTGCCATTTGTACGCCAGCAGAGAGGGCTTAGGGGATGTTCTGAATTAGGATCAGGGCACAGGGTTGAGACCTCTTGCAGTTGTCATCTGGAGTCTGTCACCCTCTGAGTGAAACTACTCCACACACAAATTGGAGTTCCTGTCATTAAAGTGAGCTTTGGTGGATAAGCTAGATTATGATCCATACCGTGTCAAGTTTGAAGTGAGGATGAACAACAGCCCATTAACCTATACCCTGACCTCAGCGAAAATGGATGCCACAGGCCATTGGTGGTTGGTGGCATTGTCTACTTATGATTCCAGTCTGAAGTACCGGCTGGGAAGAGGAACATTGATGCTGATGCTTTGTCCTGAAGGTCTGGACAGGGACAGAGAGTGAGAGAGCATTCCTGCCCCTGGAGTCAAAGCCATGTACCAGAATTCCATCACAGGAAGGCAAAGAAAAGGCAAGGGCAGAATTGAGTGGTAGATCATTTGGGAGCTTCTGATGGAGCCATTCTACAAGCTTACTGCAACCTGATTGCTCTGAAGACAAAACAGTTGCCAGAATTGAGTCAGGGGAAGTGGCAGCCGCTCAGCGAGATGACCCGTGTACAGGCACCATTTGGCCAGCGGTTGTGGAAGGGGACATGGCCCAAGCGGACAAGACAAAACACTGTGTGGAGTCTCTGCTACTGAGAGATTGGCCCAGAGTTGAGTTGAGGAACCAGACTCTGAACTGGGTCATGTCACCTCTCGTCATTCCAGCATTCCCAGATGGTTCTGTCTGAGAAGTATGAAATGATTCTGTTGAAGTCACTGCATGGCAATTCCAGTCATGTAGGAGTTAACAAAACCTAAGGATTGCTCAGAGATCAGTTCTACTGCCCTTGAATGAAGCCAGGAGTCAAAGAATACTGCAAGTTGTGCATTCAGTGCATAGGGAGGAAGATGCTGCCGGTGAGGGTTGCTCCGTCATCCCACTTGCAGAGTGCAGGACCATTGGATCTGGTGTGTATGGAGTTCGTGTCAATAGAACTTGATGCCAACAACATGCCAAATGTCTTTGTTATTACAGATCACTATGCCAGATATGTGCAAGCCTTCCCTACCAAGGATCCACCATGGCCAAAGTGTTATGGGAGAAATATTCCATTTGTGATGGCCTCCCCAGGTGGATACATAGCAATCAGGGATGGGATTTCGAGAGTAGGCTCATATATGAGTTACTAAGCATGCATGGAGTCAAGAAGTCAAGGACCACACCCTATCACCTGCAGGGTGATCCCTAGCCCAAGAGGTTCAATTGGACCTTGCTATACATGGTCAGAACCTTGGAGATCAGTCAAAAGAACAAGTGGAGTCAACACATTGGACATCTGGTCCACTACTACAACAGTACACAGAATGAAGCTACTGGGCATTTGCCATATTGTCTGATGTTAGGTGCGAAGTGAGGTTCCCCATTGTCCTCTGTTTTGGGATCAGCAAGGAAGATCTACCACAGAAGACTTATCTGAAGTATATGTCTGATATGAGAAGGGAACTGCAAAAGGCTTATGAACTAGCTGAGACCTCAGCTACCAAGCAAAATCAAGGAAATAAGAGGAGGTATGATCAAAAGGTTAGGTTTTCCCAACTAATGCCTGGAGACCGAACCCTCATAAGGAATTTGGGGCTACCTGGGAAGTATAAGTTGGCTGACCACTGGGCACCTATGCCCTAAGAGTCAGATGCCAAATGTACCAGTTTTCAGGTGAAACCAGAGGATGGGAATGGGCCTGTCAAGATTCTCCATCTGAACCACCTTCTACCTCTGGGGCAAGAGGTACATGTTGACCCAGAGCCTGACCTGGACTCTACACCAAGTATGAGGACTCTGTGGTGACATGGGGAACCAAAGGTCCAGCAGCAGGAAGGATTAGACTGGACTCTACTCCTGGATGAGATACAACTCGGAGGATGAGGAAATGGGGGTGTGGTATATGCCGCAATGTGCTAACTCCCCAATAATTGATGAAGAGATTCCCAACCCTTCTCACACTGAGGCCGGTGAAACGGGGAGAACTTGGAGTGGACAAACAGGTTTGTGGTTAGAAAATAATGGAGGCTGGACACTAAAGTAACTGAGCATGAAGGCAACCTCAGACAAGTGATTAGGGGACCTGAGAGATTGGGACGCAGGAGTAATGCTCTAAAAGTAATCCGGGAAATTATAGGCTGGTAAATTTGATGTTGGTAGTAGGTAAATTATTGGAAGGAGTACTAAGAGACAGGATCTACAAGTATTTGGATAGGCAGGGGCTTATTAGGGAGCGTCAATATGGCTTTGTGCGTGGTAGGTCATGTTTAACAAATTTATTAGGGTTTTTCGAGGAGGTTACCAGGAAATTGGATGAAGGGGAGGCAGTGGATGTTGTCTATGTGGACTTCAGTAAGACCTTTGATAAGGTCCCGCATACAAGGTTAGTTAGGAAGATTCAGTCACTAGGTATACATGGTGAGGTAGTAAATTGGATTAGACATTGGTTCAATGGGAGAAGTCAGAGAGTGGTAGTGGAGGATTGCTTCTCTGAGTGGAGGCCTGTGACTAGTAGTGTCCCACAGGGATCAGTGCTGGGTCCTTTGTTATTTGTCATCTACATCAATGATCTGGATGATAATTTGGTAAATTGGATCAGCAAATTTGCTGATGATACAAAGATTGGAGGTGTAGTGGATAGTGAGGAAGGTTTTCAAAGCTTGCAGAGGGATTTGGGCCAGCTGGCAAAATGGGCTGAAAAATGGCAAACAGAGTTTAATACAGACAAGTATGAGGTATTGCACTTTGGAAGGACAAACCAAGGTAGAACATACAAGGTAAATGGTACGGCATTGAGGAGTGTAGTAGAACAGAGGGATCTGGGAATACAGATACAAAATTCCCTAAAAGTAGCGTCACAGGTAGATAGGGTCGTAAAGAGAGCTTTTGGTACATTGGCCTTTATAAATCAAAGTATTGAGTATAAGAGTTGGAATGTTATGGCGAGGTTGTATAAGGTATGGTGAGGCCGAATTTGGAGTATTGTGTGCAGTTTTGGTCACCAAATTACAGGAAGGATATTAATAAGGTTGAAAAAGTGCAGAGAAAGTTTACAAGGATGTTGCCGGGACTTGAGAAACTGAGTTACAGAGAAAGGTTGAATAGGTTAGGACTTTATTCCCTGGAGCATAGAAGAATGAGGGGAGATTTGATAGAGTTATATAAAATTATGATGGGTATAGATAGAATGAATGCAAGCAGACTTTTTCCACTGAGGCTAGAAGAGGAAAAAACCAGAGGACATGGGGTAAGGTGAAAGGGGAAATGTTTAAAGGGAATATTAGGGGGACTTATTTACACAGCAAGTGGTGGGAATGTGGAATGAGCTGCCAGATGAAGTGGTAAATTCGGGCTCACTTTTAACATTTAAGAAAAATGTGGACAGGTACATGGATGAGAGGTGTATGGAGGGATCTCCAGGACCAGGTCAGTGGGACTAGGCAGAAAAATGGTTCGACACAGACAAGAAGGACCAAAAGGCCTGTTTCTGTGCTGTAATGTTCTATGGTAATGGACAGGGAGGGTCTCCCCAGGTAGACAGGAAAGAGTCCAGGGAGTTTTGGAAGCTGAAGAAGTAGATGGTGGGGTAAGGAGGTCCCAATGAGTCACTAAGCCACCAGACAGATTGGCCTATGTTGCAACTAGGGAACAGAGTGTGACACCTATCTCCTTGGTGAGCTATGTCACTGCCAGTTACACCTGGGTTGGACTTTGTGCTTTGTATGAAGGGGTGACAAATTATCTCAATGTCATAAGAACATGACTAATTTTGGTGGGGGTCGAGTGTAACAGCCTGAGAAAGGTTTCACTGCTAATGTAATACTCTTTCCGTAGAAGCACTGTTTGGGTTATGGTTAGAGAGATAACAGGTGCTTTGGAGTGTGAGCTGTCTCAATCTCATGGGTTTGGCGGGACCAGAGTGTGTATTCCCTAGACTTACGCAGCCAAGGAAACCATTTGGTTTCACCAGTAATGAATTGTTAAAGGATAAAAATTAAAGCAGAAACATACTGCTCCATCACTGGAACACCTCTGTTTCAGACAAAGTCTGATTAGGATGAGTCAGCACGGCTTCCTTTCGGCAAGTCATGGTTGATGATGAACCAGTGACAAAATCAAAAGATTAAGTTTAAAGATTAGTTTTACTTGTCACATTTGCATCAGAACTTTGAAACATGCAGTGAAATGCATCATCTGCAGTCCAGTGATGTGCCGTGTGCAGCCTGCAAGTGTCACCACACTTCCAGCACCAACATAGCAAACCCACAACCTACCAGCTGGCTGGTCTTTGGAATGTGGGTTGAAGCCGAGCACCCAGAGGAAACCCATGTTCCTTTCAGACAGCGACAGGAATTGAACCCTGATCTTCCAGTTACTGGTGCTGTAGATTGTTACTCTAACCACTACATTACTGTGCCATCCATTGAGACGACCCTACTGGTAGGGTGCAATACATGAACTCACTCAGGGAAGAAGGGAGAGCAAGTAATTGAAGTGGCAATCAGAGAGCACATTGGCTCCTGTGACCATAACTCTATTAGCTTTAATAGGATAGCACAGGTCCACAAGTCAGGGTTGAAAACTGAAGCATGACAATTTTACAGGATTTCAAATGGGTGGAGCCTTTCTGAAGTGAAAGTAAAGACTGTTAAGTGAGAAAGGTATATTTAGAGTCCAGGGGCAACATATTCCTTTCAGGGTGAAATGTACACCTGGCAAGTTTAGAGAACTTTGGCTGAAGAATGATATTGAGGCTCTAGTTAAGAAAAATATTCACCAGATATCATTGGTTGGGCATTCGAGAAACTCTCGATGACTAGAAAAATGAGAAGAAAACACTTAAGATGGAAAACAAGAGGGCAAAGACTGCACATGAGATAGATCTGCAGGTACCTTCAGGAAAAGAACGTAATGGTTCGATAATGTTATTGAGAGTAAGAGACCATAAGACAGGAGCAGAAGTAGACCATTCAGCCCATTTAGTCTGCTTCACCATTACATCATGGATGATCGTGGATCCCACTCAGCCCCATACATCTGCCTTCTCGCCATATCCTTTTGTACCCTGACCAATCAGGAAGCAATCAATTTTTGCCTTAAATATACCCATGGACTTTGCCTCCACTGCAGTCTGTGGCAGAGCATTCAACAGATTCACTACTCTCTGGCTAAAAAAAATCCTCCAAACCTCTGTTCTAACAGGTCACTCCTCAGTTTTGAGGCTGTGCCTTACAGTTCTTGGTACCTCCACCATAGGAATCATCATCTCCTCATCCACCCTATCTAACCCTTTTAACATTCGGTAGGTTTCAATGAGATCCCCACACATTCTTCTAAATTCCACTGAGTACAGCCCCAAAGCTGCCAAATGTTCTTCATATGTTAACCCCTTCATTCCCAGAATAATCATCGTGAACCTCCTCTGGACTCTCTCCAATGATAACACATCCTTTCTGAAATATGGGGCCCAAAATTGTTGACAATACTCCAAGTGTGGTCTGACTAGAGTCATATAAAGGATTAGCATGACCTTCTTGCTTTTATATTCTATTCCCCTTGAAATAAATGACAACATTGCATTTGCCCTCTTTACCACAGACCCAACCTGTAAATTAACCTTTTGGGAGTCTTGCATAAGGACTCCAAATCCTTCTACACCTCTGATGTTTGAACCTTCTCCCCATTTAGATAATAGTCCACACTGTTGTTCCTTTTACCAAAATACATTATCATACATTTCCCAACACTGTATTCCATCTGCCACTTTTTTGTCCATTTTTCAAATTTGACTAAGTCCTGCTGCAATTGCTTTGCTTCCACAGTACTACCCACCCCTCCACCTATCTTTGTATCATCTTCAAACTTTGCCACAAAGCCATTTAATCCATTATCCAAATCAGTGAGAAACAATGTGAAAAGTAATAGCCCCAATACTAACCCCTGAGGAACACCACTAGTCATCGGTAGCCAACCAGAAAAGGTCCCTTTTATTCCCACTCACGGCCTCATACCTATCAGCCATTCCTATATCCATGCCAGTATCTTTCCTGTAACAGCATAGGATTTTATCCTGCTAAGCAGCCTCATGCTTGGCACCTCATCAAATGCCTTCTGATTATCCAAGTAAGTGACATCCATTACCTCTCCTTTGTCTACCCTGCTTGTTACTTCCTCAAACATTTCTTAACAGATTTGTCAGGCAAGATTTCCCTTTTACAGAAATCTTTCTGACTTGGACTTATTGTATCATTAGTCTCCAAATATCCTGAAACTTCATCCTTCATAATAGACTCCAACACTTTCCCAACCACTAACTGGCCTATAATTTCCTTTCTTTTACCTTCCTCCCTTTTTAAAAAGTGGCACATTAGTAATCTTACAGTCCTCCGGGACCATGCCAGAATCAAGTGCTTTTTGAAAGATCATGGCCAATGTGTCCGTTACTCTTCAGCAACCTCTCTCAGGACTCTGGGATGTAGTCCATCTGGCCGAGGTGACTTATCCACCTTAAGACCTTTGGGTTTCCCTAGCACATTTCCGCCGGGCCTGAGTCGATGTAGTAGTAGTTTTCCATTGACACTCACTCCTGCTGCCTGATGCTCATGGACCTCTGGCACCCTGTTTCAGCATACATGACTGAATTGAAGAGATTGTCTGAGCGTTGATACACTGAGATTGATTTGTAGAATCTTAAATGAAATCACTCAACAATGGCTCCTAACTGAAGCACTACTTAAATTTAAGAGTGCAGTTGAAGTTGCTGTACCAATGGAAACAGCAGACAGAGATGTAATTGGGTTGTAGTCAGGAATGAAAGTGCACATGGGCAAAATTGCAATAGCTTAACAGAAACCAGCCTGGCCAAACAAATGTTGTTACCACTATGACAGGGGCTCATATACACCAAACTAATGCAGACTTAAATGCAAAGCTTATATAAGATGCAATAAAGTTATATATTGGCAGACAAAAATAATAGAATGCACAGAGAACAGAAAAGGGTAAAAACGCAAGTTGACATTTCAAAAAGAGCACTAATCTGCATGCTATTGATGAAAAATCTCATAATGAAGAGAATGACACAGGACTAAGTAGCCTTCAGACTAACAATGTGAATACTAATGGACAATCAATATGACTTACACCAGAAGTGAATAACAAATTAATTAAAATGAAACTAGACTTTGGTTCAGCTATTTCAGACATTCCACAAAATGAGTTTTAAAAGCATTTCAAAGATACTAAACTGAAGCCTGCAGGTATCTCACTAAGAATGTATAATAGAGAAAGGATAATTCCTGTGGAGATGACATTTGTAAAAGCAAAATACAACAATTAACAAGCTACCTTGGCTTGAATGTAGTAAAAACAGGAGGACCAGCATTGTGATGATGTGATTGGCTGAAACAACTGCAATTTGATTGGCACTCCATCCACAATTTGCATGTCACATCATCTGGAATGAAGTCACTTGTAAATACATTAAGAAAGGTACAGCAGTGTTCAAGGATGAGTTTGGAACACTCAGAGGTATATCTAAAGTAACATAGTGTTAAATGAAATGTTGCATCCAAGTTTTACCAAGCCTGTCTGCGTCCTTATGCTATCCATGATAAAGAAGTCTGTGAGCTGATCGCGTGGAGAGTGAAAGAATTCTTTGCAAGATTGAGTGCAATACCAGACATCCTAGTAGCCAGGAAAAATGGATATGTCAGGATCTGTGGTGATTCTAAGGTCACCATCAGACCAGTACTGAAAGTAGATGAATGCCCTCCGCCCAAGACAGAGGATATCTTTGCAGACCTTCCTGGAGGAAAACACTTCAACAAAATGGACTTGTCTAAGGCCTACTTGAACATAAAGATGGATTAGGAATGCAAACATAAACATCTACAAAGGGTTTTATTGTTAAATTTAACTTGTTTTTTGAATGAACATCTGTATCTGCACACCGGCAGAAAACAATGGGCCAGTTGCTGCAATGCTGTCCAGGCACTTAATGTTACCTGGATGATGTCATTGTTACTGGTAAGGATGACAAGGAACATTGCTAAAACCTCAAGACGCTGTTAAAAAGATTATAAAATTATAGCTCAGAGTGCAATGCAATAAACATGAACTCTTAAACTTGCTGAGATCATACTATTGATCTGCAGAGATTGCACAATAGTGCTGAGGAAATTCAAGTAGTGGTGGAAGCCCCACGGTCAAAGGATGTGTTACAGTCATAGTCCTTTTAGGATTTATTAACTACTATAACAGGTTCCTGCCAAAACTAGCAACTGTGCTCTGCTCCTTTAAATCATTGCTGCACATCTGGATAAAATGGCAATAGACAAAGCAGAGTGAGATGTCCTTCAAAAAGGTAAAAGAGATGGTGATGTCAGACACTGAACTGATATATTATGATCTATATCATCCTTTGAAGCTTGCCTGTGATGCCTTGCCTTATAGCATAGGTGTAGTTAGGTCACAAGTTACGAGTGATGGAAGTGAATGCTTTTGCATCATGTTCCCTTCCTGCTGCAGAAAAAAACACACTGATTAACAGAGAGACCTTGATCTCGTTTGGGGTGTAAAACACTTTAAGCTGTACTTGTATGGGCAAGAGTTTACCATCATTATTTATCATTTTCAATGCATGGAAGGGTATTCAACCAACAGTAGCAGCACGAATACAGAGATGGAGGACATAATTGCAATATCGATTCGAAAAGGACAGCTAATCATGGATTTGCTGATGGATTGTCTTGTTTACCCTTGGAAAAGGAAATACCAGAACAGTTTACAAAAAAAATACTGTTTTCTTGACATACTCTTCCTAACATAAACCAAAAGCCCCCCTATTACAGCAAAGACAAACCAAAAGGAAACCAGAAACGACCCCACATGATCACTCAGAATGACTTGAATGTGTATCAGAATCTCCAGTACCCCATTTTTACAGCTGTTGAGAGGAATTTCCCTTGACAGAGGTTGCCTTATGTGGGGATTGAGAGTTGTTGTACCATCCAAGCTGAGAGCTAAAGTTTTGGAGGAGCCAGTCATCCAGGTGTGGTTAAAATGAAAGCGTTGGTGCATTGCTTTGTCTGCTGCCGTTGGATAGATCAGCAGATCAAATACCTTGCCATGCACTGTATAGGATGCCAAAATGTCATGAAGATGTCAAAAGCAGGGTATCTCCATCTCAGGGAATGGCCTGCAATACCCTAGCAGAGGATTCATGTGGATTTTCCCTGGCCATTCATGGATACAAACTTTTTTGTAGCAGTGGATGCAGTTACAAAGTGGACAGGAGTGCTCCCAAAAGACTCCACTGCAGTCTTGTACACTGTACAAGACTGTACAGTGAGAAGGCTCTTTGCAAGGTCTGGTGTTCCAGAACACTTAGTCAGTGTTAATGGACCACAGATTGTGGGGGAACAGTTTCAATTCTTCCTAAAAATAAATGGACATATTATATTTGCACCTTAGCACCCAGCTACAAATGGCTTGGTGGAAAGGTTTGCACAGAGTCCAAAGAACACTCTGTGAACAAAGTCAACGGAACACACCACACTGACACTGAGCTAGAAGCTTGCTAATTTCCTCCTTGCATATGGTAATGCAGAACACTCCACAACTAATAACTCACCAGCTATGCTGTTCCTGATTCGCCCCTTGTGTTCACGCTTGGACTTCCTCAAGCCCATTCAGAGGAGTATGCAGGACAAGTGGCTATGGCAAATTGATGACAGAGGTAATTAAAAATAGTGTTTGAAAAGATTAAGGACAGAAGTGGATCACTCTCATACACGGTAGAGATTGCATCTGATATTATCTGAAAATTATACATCGATCAACTGAGGAGAGTTAATTGTTTGAGAAGATAGTTGGCAATCACTGTCAGAACCATTTCCTGCAGTCTGAGTCCACTCCTACAACCAGTACGGAGGAGGTCCCAAATCCTGAGCCTGTCTCACCTGCCAAGCGGAGCCATCCCCTTGTCAGGAAAGACGTTATCCCAAAAGCATAAGAAATCCTGCACAGTGGTTAAATCTTTAGGCCTGAATGGAAATTTAATGCTTACTGTGCTGAGGACGTGTGTCTGTAGTTTTTGTATTACATCGTATACTGTGTTGGGGTGTAATCTCTACTGAGTTGGAGTTTAAAGTTAAGCAGGGAGGAGTGTTCTGCATTTAATATTTCAGTAGTATTTGAGTAATATTGTAAGTATATTGTTTGAGTCAGCATTCTTGCTCTTTAACTAATTCATTATGGGTTATATGTATGAATCCATGAACTGCCTACGTCATTACTCTACCAGGCAATATGTGCGCAGCTTGCTGAAAGTGAACACCAAGTTAGACTCACATTTCAGACTCCAGTGTCTTCCTGTGAATTAGTTCAGTGTTTTGACATTACAAATCATAGCAGCAACATTGTTACACAGAGGTGAGTGAAATGACTGGGGTCCCTGAGGAAGTGTTTGAGACAGATATCATAGTATCATCGAAGAAAATAGTCCATGGATGTATGGAATGGGGCCCAAGCACAGGAAATTGGGATCAGCTGCCTGGGCGCACTGGTCAGGCATGGACTGGTTGGGCGGAAAGGCCTGTATCTGTGCTGTTTGCTCTACGACTCCATGACTTTACCAACAGGAGGGAAAATTCACAGACACTGACGAAAATAAATAAAACATTTACACTAAAGTGAAAATAGAAAATACTGGAAACAATCAGCAGATAAAGCAGCATCTGTGGAGAAGGAACAGAAGTAACATTTCTATCAATGACCTTTCTGTTTCTCTCTTTACACATGCTACCTGACCTATTGAGTATTTGCAGCATCTATCTTAGATTTCCAGAATTTGAAACATATTTATCTTGCGGACTCATGTCAGTTATTTTCTCCTTGTGTCTAGATGACATGGCTTGGAATGATGCGCCCTGTGACAAGAAAAATGGTTTTGTTTGTTCTTACAAACTGTGTTGAATTTAGAAAACTCCAGATCCATCTACTCATCATTTCCAGCGGTGGATTCATTTCCCTGATTTCTTTGTAGCCGCTCTCACTGTCTGTGGTGACTGTACTCATTTAATTTCTCAGCCAATAATAAATATAACTGCATTCTGAGCTGTGTGTGTTGTTGTTGTGCGAGTCCAGTTTCCAGCAGCCTTCCCGTCCCACTGTTACTTCCTCCCCACCTCGACACTCAGAGCTGCACTCAGGAGAAGACTGCAAAATTAACCCTTTCCCTTTGGCTGTACTTGTTGTGTCAGGTCCTGGCCACCACACATGAAAGGTATTCAGCCCTCCAAGACAATCAGTAAACTACATGGCATAACTACTCCTGACACATACTTAGTTTTTTGTGCGAGTTACTCAGGATTTCCAGCATCTGGAGAATCACTTGTATTCATGCTAACATCTGTCTCCCTCAGGTACTCTCACTGAACCAGGACACAGCCACTGGCATTGTGTGTGATGTTCATCTCCTCAGAGTGGGAGCTGAAACAATTCAGTGCAGCGCCCAGTGCACCACCTCTGGTTCTATACAGAGGTGGGGAGTGTGCAGGATGGGAGAATTAAGGGCTGGCACAAGCACAAAGGGCTGACTGGCTTCCCCTGCACTACCTGCTTCTGTGGGGTGAACAGCATATTCAGGGAAGCCCAGTGTGGGGAGGTACTCACTCACCCTACTTTATGTTTGACACACGAGAGCGAGAGACACACCTCCTGGTGTAGTCCTCACTACGCCAGAATGACATGTTCCAGATGAACCACTCCCACCATCGTCTGAACCAAGTTTGTCTGAGAGCCGTCCAGGACTTTGAGAGAAGCATCTCTGGCTCAGAGTTGACTGTAGGTGAATGGTGGGGTACTATTAACCCTAGAAATCGGGTGTTACATAGACCATAGGACATAGGAGCAGAATTAGGCCATTTGGCCCATCAAATCTGATCTGCCATTTCATTATGGCTGATCCACTTCCCTATCAACTCCATTCTCCTTTCTTCTCCCATGACCTTTCACACCCTGCCTAATCAAGAACCTATCAAACTGCATTAAATATACCCAGCGACCAGGGCTTCACAGCCACCTATGACAATAAATTCCATAGGTTCCCCACCACTGGCTTAAGAAATACTTTTTCATCTCCATTCTAAATGGACATCTTTCTATTCTGAGGTTGTGCCATCTGGTCCTGGAATCCCCACCGTAAGAAACATCCTCTCCACATCCTCTCTATCTAGAGCTTTCAATATTTGATAGGTTTCAATGAGACCTCTCCCTTTTTCTTCTAAATTCCAATGAGAAAAGGCCCAGAGTCATCAATCCCTCCTCTTATGATTAGCCTTTCATTCCTGGATCTAGACAGGTGGTGACTACAGTTTGATCCACTGGGTTTGATACCAACTCTTCAGCTGTTCTTATGGAACACAGTTAACTGCCAGTCTCTCTAAATCCATACCCCCACTACAATAAAACCCTCACCAACTTACCTCCTTGATCACCCTGCACAAGTGCCCAACATGTAGACCTCAATGACTCTCTCTTCCTTCATTTTCAACTGGTCTTCATGCACTGAGTCCCCTTTATTGCCAATGAATTCAAGAAGGTAAAGTCAGATAAAATGAAGCTGCAGAGACATTGGTAAGTTTAATGTTGCTGATGAGGAAAAAGAAATCACTTTGCTTGCTCATAGAAGTTAAATAAAAAATCACCTTACATAATTTTAAATATCAATTGCATTCTGTGCTCAGACTGAGATTAAATAAAGTTTCAACAGTTCAAAGTTCAAAGTAATTTTATTGTCAAAGTACATGTGCGGTATGTCACCATACAAAATAAACTGAGGTTCATTTTCTCTTGTGGACATATTCAATAAATCTGTAATAGAATAATAATCATAATAGTATCAATGAAATACTGCACCAACTTGGACATTCAACCAGTAAGTAAAATCCAACAAACTGCAAATACAAAGAGAAGGAAACAATAATAATAATAAATAATTTACTAAGCAACAAATATTGAAAACTTAAGATGAAGGGTCTTAAGATGAACAGGTTTCTCCGGTCCTGTTCACCCTGTACACATCAGACTTCCAATATAACTCGGAGTCCTGCCATGTGCAGAAGTTCGCTGATGACACGGCCATAGTGGGGTGTGTCAGGAATGGACAGGAGGAGGAGTATAGGAAACTGATACAGGACTTTGTGATATGGTGCAACTCAAACTACCTGCGTCTCAATATCACCAAGACCAAGGAGATGGTGGTGGACTTTAGGAGATCTAGGCCTCATATGGAGCCAGTGATCATTAATGGAGAATGTGTGGAGCAGGTTAAGACCTACAAGTATCTGGGAGTACAGTTAGACGAGAAGCTAGACTGGACTGCCAACACAGATGCCTTGTGCAGGAAGGCACAGAGTCGACTGTACTTCCTTAGAAGGTTGGCGTCATTCAATGTCTGTAGTGAGATGCTGAAGATGTTCTATAGGTCAGTTGTGGAGAGCGCCCTCTTCTTTGTGGTGGCGTGTTGGGGAGGAAGCATTAAGAAGAGGGACGCCTCATGTCTTAATAAGCTGGTAAGGAAGGCGGGCTCTGTCGTGGGCAAAGTACTGGAGAGTTTAACATCGGTAGCTGAGCGAAGGGCGCTGAGTAGGCTACGGTCAATTATGGAAAACTCTGAACATCCTCTACATAGCACCATCCAGAGACAGAGAAGCAGTTTCAGCGACAGGTTACTATCGATGCAATGCTTCACAGACAGGATGAAGAGGTCAATACTCCCCAATGCCATTAGGCTTTACAATTCTACCGCCAGGACTTAAGAACTTTTTAAAAGCTATTATTAATGCTTTTTGAGATAGTGATTTAGATGCATATCATATTTTTTACTGAGTTAAGTATTGTATGTAATTAGTTTTGCTACAACAAGTGTATGGGACATTGGAAAAAAAAGTTGAATTTCCCCATGGGGATGAATAAAGTATCTATCTATCTATCTATCTATCTATCTATCTATCTTGAAAGTGAGTCCATTGGTTGTGGGAACACTTTAATGATTGGGCAAGTGAAGTTGAGTGAAGTTATCCCTTTTGGTTCAAGAACCTGATGCATGAGGGGTAGAAACTGTTCCTGAAACAGGTGGTATGAGTCCTATGGCTCCTTTATATTCTTCCTGATGGTAGCAGCAAGAAAAGAGCATGTCCTGGGTGGTGGGGTCCCTGATGGGAAAGGGGAGAAAAGAAAAGCTGTAGTGATAAGGTATTCAATAGTGGAACAGACCGGAAATTCTGTGGCCAGTGGTCATGGTCCACATTTGTAGCAATGGCATAGGCAGCAATGGTGATAAGGTCCTGTAAAGTGAGTTCAGAAATTCAGGTGCTAAGGACAGGACCTTGGGGATGTTGATCTCAGGATTGCTGCCTGTGCCATGTACAAGTGAGAGTAGAAGTAGAAGTAATACAGCTAACATTTGGCAAAGGAGTTGATGCAGGAGAGAGAGAGCTTCAAATTTTTAGCTAATTGAGCTCTTATCCTGGGTAACTGAAAACCTGTGCAAATGGGACAGTTTATCCCAGAACTGGAAGGAGGTGGTTTGTCAGTGCTGCTGTGGGGTGGGGAGAGGGACAATGGCTTAAACTGGAGTTGTTGGGGAGATGGGAACCAGAATGGATGGTCAGTAAGTGGAGCGGATGAGGGGAAAGTAAATGTTAAACCTACATGCAAAGACAAGAAACTGAAAGACAACATGGTGGAACGAATGTTCTGAGTTGCGTCTATTTCAATAAATGGAGTTTTGTAGGTAAGACAAGTAAACTTAAAGCTTGGATAAGCTTATAGAATGATGATGTTCAAAGCAAATTTATTATCAAAGTTCATATATGTCACCATGTACAACCCTGCAATTCATTTTTCTGAAGGCATACTCAGCAAATGCATAGAATAGTAAATATAACAGGATCAACAAAAGGTCAACAAGAATGCAGAAGACATAAAACTATGCAAATGCAAATATAAATAGCAATAAATAATGAGAACATGAGATAATGAGAGAAAGAGTCCTTAAAGTGAGACCAATGGTTGGAGGAGCATTTCTATGATGGGACAAGTAAGTGTCATTTTCTCCTTTTATTCAAGACCCTAATAGTTGAGGGGTTCAAATTGATCTTGAACCTGGTGGTAGGAGTCTTGAGGCTCTTGTACCTTCTCCTTGATGGCAGCAGGGAGAAGAGATCATGACCTGGGTGGTGGGGATCTCCAATGATGGATACTGATTTTCTGCGACAGCATTTCATGTAGCTGTGCTCAATGATTGGGAGGACTGTACCCATGATGTACTGGGCTGATTCTACCACCTTTTGTAGAATTTTCCATTGAAAAGCATTGGTGTTTCCATACTAGGCCACGATTCAACCTGTCAATACACTCTCCACTGAAAATCTATAGATGTTTTTGAAGTTTTAGTTGTCATGTCAAATCTTCACAGATTCTTCAGGAAGTAGATGTGCTGCTATGATTTCTTCACAATTACACCTATGTGTTGGTTCCCAGATGGGTCCTTGGAAATAGTAACACCTTGGAATTTAAAGTTGCTAACCCTCTCCACATATGATCCTCCGATTAGGACTGGCTCACGGACCTCTGGTGTCCCTCTCCTGGAGCCTACAATCAATTCCTTAGTCTTGCTGCCATTGAGTGAGAGGTTGTTGTTGTGACATCACTCCACCAAATTTTCAATCTCCTCCAGTATGCTGATTCATTACCACCCTTGATTCAGCCCACAAGAGTGGTGTCATCAGTAAACTTAAATATGACATTGGGGTTGTGCTTAGCCATATAGTCATTGGTGTAAAGTGAGTAGAGCAGGGGTGTAAGCACACAGCCCTGTGGCACACCTGTGCTGATAGAGTTTGTGGATGAGATGTTGTTGAAAATCTAAACTGACTGGGGTCTACAAGTGAGGAAAACCAAAGCCCAATTGCATGAGGAGCTATTGAAGCCAAGATCTTGGAGCTTATTAGTTAGTTTTGAAGTGATGATGGTATTGAGTCCTGAGCTGTAATTGATAAAGAGCATCCTGAAATATACATCTGCTCGTAGGATGAGGTTTTTCATTCCAGGATGAAGGAGATATCTTCCTTTTTTTAAAGAAAGGGGCTTCCCTTCATCCAGCATCAACTCTGCTCTCAAACGCATCTCTCCCATTTCACACACAACTGCTCTCACCCCATCCTCCCGCTACACCACTAGGGATAGGGTTCCACTTGTCCTCACCTACCACCCCAAAAGCCTCCAGGTCCAACATATAATTATCCGTAAATTCCGCCACCTCCAACAGGATCCCACCACCAAGCATATTCTTCCATCCCCCCACTTTCTGCTTTCTGCAGGGATCGCTCCCTACGTGACTCCCTTGTCCATTCTTCCCCCCATCCCTTCCCACCGATCTCCCTCCCAGCACTTATCCTTGTAAGCGCAACAAGTGCTACACCTGCCCTTACACTTCCTCCCTCATCACCATTCAGGGCCCCAGACAGTCCTTCCAGGTGAGGCAACACTTCACCTGTGAGTTGGCTGGTGTGATATACTGTATCTGGTGCTCCTGCTGCAGCTTTCTATATATTGGTGAGACCCGACGCAGACTGGGAGACCGTTTTGCTGAACACCTACGCTCGGTCTGCCAGAGAAAGCAGGATCACCCAGTGACCACACATTTTAATTCCACGTCCCATTCCCATTCTGATATGTCTATCCATGGCTTCCTCTACTGTCAAGATGGAGCCACACTCAGGTTGGTGGAATAATACCTTATATTCCATCTAGGTAGCCTCCAACCTAATTTCCCCCTGCCCTTCTTACCCCATCCCTTATTTATTTATTTGTTTGTTTTGTTACGTACCCCGTAACTGGGTGCCTTACCAGCAAAGATAGAAGTATCCGTTGGAGTCTGGTATTATTTTCAAAACAGTGTTTATTAGTAAAATATACAAACCAATATCAACAATGCAAATATACAGATAATACACGTTAGCAATACTAAACCTAAAAGTGTGGGTATAATAATAATCAATAATAAACAAGCTCTATCGATGTCTAGGGGATAATGAATTGTCATATGTGAATATAATGTTCAGTTCAGTTCGTACAGGCTGAGGTAGTTGTTGGTCGATGTGTTGTAATTGTTGGAGAGAGAGAGAGAGAGAGAGAGAGAGAGAGAGAGAGAGAGAGAGAGAGAGAGAGAGAGAGAGAGAGAGCGAGAGAGAGAGCAAACAGTGACAGCCAGTCAAACCTTCCTTTACGTTCTTGATCTGTCGATGTGTTGTTGTGGCCATTCAGGTATGACCCCTCTGTCCTTTAGCTAGACCATTTTTCTATGGTGGACTCGTCACCCAGGCAAGGGTGGACACACACACAAGCCCCCACCGGCCTCGCTATAAACACTGTGAGTTAAAATTGACCGATCCTTCGTTCAGTCTCCGATGCCCCACACTTTCTCGTGGGTTCCAAAACTTAAGCAGTGCTCACTAGTGTGTCTCTTGGTGCGTCTGAGGGGTGTCTCCCCAGACCTCACTTTTATCCCTACTCACGGGGTCTCAGGTGTCAATCAGTTTTGAATGGCTTAGCCCATCAAACCAGCCCACTCCGGCTGTCCACTGAGGAATTTTAATGAACAGAATAATACCAAGTAAACAGCCCTCTCCGGAGCCGTAAGTCTTACAGGAGTCATAATATGGTGGAACAACAAGTCTCTCTTTCCCGGTGTTATCTCTCCCTTGTCTGAAGCAAATGTTCCAGTCCCAGTATGTTTTTGTTCCATCCCTTTCTCGCTCATTAGCAGCATGGCAACAGTAATGGTTTGTAATTCTCCCAGGGGAAGGGACATGGGCAACCCTACACCCTTCTGCCCATCAGAGTTGTTCATCCTTCGTAACACCCCCATCCTTCTAGGAATTTTCACCAAAGGGGAAAATTAACTAATACAGCGTCTTACAGAATTACAGAGTTTAGCAAAAATACAGAAGTGTTCTTAACTATAAAGCAATACAGATATACCTTCAACTTAGCATGTAGTTAAACAGTCAGCGATTACATTGTCACTCCCTTTAATATGGTGTATCTTAATATCTTAATAAATTCCTGTAACATCAGACTCCATTTTAATAACCACCAGTCTTTATTTTCCATGTTAGCCAACAAATAGCAAGGGTTGTGATCTTAGTTTAAGTGTATATTACAGAATGTGAACTAATACAGGTGTGATTATAATATAGTACATTACAAAAGTTTGTGCAAATACTAATCTCTATTTTACTTTTAAACTTAACAGTCAATCTTCCATGGTGTTGTCTTTATTATTTACATGCTTTGTCAAATTCCCTCAAAACCAAATCCTATTATTCAAAGTGACATTTTGTCAACCTTTTCCTCCTTTCCACTTAACTCTCCTTGCTCACCAGTGTGGAATAGGCTTTCACATACTCCTTTCATAGGAGTTATCTTATCACCAATGTTTTCCAAACTTAGCCTATTTTCTGAACTTCCACACAATTCTTTATTTTTGAGCAAGTCATTAATTTTGTCTTCAGGACCCTTCATTCTATTAGTTTTCAGTTTAACATCTGCAAGTTGTTTACCTTTAAATTCCAAAACAAACTGTAATTGATTCACAGGCACCTTGTTAATAAGCCATTGTTCTTTCATCCTGGTTACTGCTTCAAAAACCAATTCAAACTTTAAATTTTTTTTATTCAATAGTCTAGGAACAATACTTTTCTCTTCAATAATATTCACATCATCAGCTTTCATCTCCTCACTAACTTTTAACACACCTTCTAACACAAACAACTGAGAATTCTCACTCTCCACTGGTACCAAGGTTAACCCTTTCTTCACTAAACCAAGTCCATCTGACCCAAAAGAACTGCATTCCTTTTCAACTAAATCAGATACCTCAGACTTTTCCTGAGTTACATTACTAGGTTCAGTACCATGTGCATCCACATCCTGAACACACTCAAACAGGACATCTACCTCTTCCAGGCTTTCCATACCAGTCCCTTTTTCAAATTCTAAGTTCCCCTGATCCTCCCAGTTACTCTCTGGGCAACTCCCATTTGGAGTAAACTCAACCCTGCGGGTTAAAACAACTTCATCTGCTAACCCAGCAGACTCCTTCAAGGTAATGGCATCCTTTTCATCTAGGACTGCCCTTATATCATTATCGGGAACACATTTAAATTTTTCAACTTCAAACTGCTCTGTCAAGCCAGACAGATCATCCATGTCCAACCCTGGACCTTCCAACTGCCTTATCTGTTTCCCATCTTTACTCTGTGCCTCTATAAAGTCCCTCCTGGCTAAGGGTAGGTCTACCTCCTCTCCCTTACTCTCTTTCACCTCCCTATTCTCCGCTTTACTATCCCCTAACCCCTCTTGGTACAGGGTCGGTAAAAACGTCTCAGCCAAATCAACACTGGACTCATTTAAACTGTCCTCTTTCTCAGCTGCCTTTCTCGACATGCTGCAAGTGATTGCACATGCGGGATAGATCTTAGAATCCAGGGGCGGGTCCTCAGCACTCACAGACTTGCTTGTCAGTTTCACTGCTGCACACACGTCACCACCTGCTAAATCATTACCAAGAAGGACGTCCACGCCGTCTCTCAGTAATTCTGACCGCACCCCTACTTCGACTGGTCCAGATACCAGGTCACAGTTTAAAATGATCCCATGCAAAGGCACAGCTTCTGTCCCTTTTCCTATACCTCTTAAAACTACCTCTCCAGTCTCAGGACCAAAATCTAGCACCTTACTTAGGATCAATGACTGATCAGCCCCAGTATCTCTCCAGATTCTCACTGGAACTGGGGTCTCTCCTTCTTTCACAGACACCGTCCCTTCTGAAATAAATTTCTCACGCCCCTCTCGTACTCTATCTACCTTTGCCTTCCTCGTCGATTTGCTGATCGACTCAATACACCCTGTAGGGACTGTCGTTTTCCCTTTTCCTGTCTCCTTCTTCAGAGCAAAGCACTTAGATGCAATATGACCAACCTTCCCACAATTATAACAGGTCAAGCCAGGAACCTTCCTGCCAGCCTGCTTGTCCTTCTCCTTACCTTTACCACTAGCTCCCAGCTTATTCTCTACTTTAGCCGGTGGACTTTCTTTACTGTCCCTACTCCCTTTCTGGTAACTCTTATTTGAGGAAAACTTTGTCTTGTGGGTTAGGGCATATTCATCTGCGAACCTGGCAAATTCCGATATAGACTTATTCGCCTTCTCGTTCAGATACATCCGGATATTATCCAAAACACAACCTTTAAATTCCTCAATCAGAATTAACTCTCTGAAACGATGGAAATCCTCCTCCACCTTTTCTGCAGCACACCAGCGATCCAAGAGCACACCCTTTTCATAGGCAAAGTCTGCATACGTCTGATTCCACAATTTCTTTAAACCTCTGAACTTTTGTCTATACGCTTCAGGTACCAACTCATAGGCCCGAAGGATAGCCTCTTTTACTTCCTCATAAACCGCAGACTCGTCCATGGACAATGCCGCATATGCCCGTTGAGCCTTACTTTTTAATGCGCTTTGAAACAACGCCACCCACTGATCTCTGGGCCACTTCTGATTCACTGCCACCTTTTCAAAATGCAAGAAGTAACTATCAACATCTGTCTCCTCAAACGGAGGTACTAACCTAAATTCTCTACTAACATTAAACTTCTCCTCTCTTGAGCCTTCCCCTTGGTCTTTTCCCTGTTGCTTTAACCTCTCCATGTCCAGAGCATGCTACCTATCTCTCTCCTTTTCCCTTTCCTCCATCTCCATCCGCCTTTCAGCTTCCTCTTTCCTCCTTTCAACTTTCCTTTTTTCCTCCTCTGCTTCCAGCTGTTTTAACCTAAGTTCATGCTCCCTCTGTTTCTCTTTCTCAACCAACTTTAATTTTTCTTTCTCTAACTGAACCTCCCCCTCAGCTGGTTTCCTCTCAGGGAACAGGTCTAATTCATCTGGTGTGAACACACCCTTGGATACATAATGCTTAGCTATTTTTCTCTGTATATCCACCTTTCTCATCGACAATTTCACCTCTGGGAGATCTAATCGTTTCACAATATTCACCAATTCAGCCTTCCTGGCACCCTCTAATACCCCCGCAGTTGGGTCTTTTAAAAATCTGACTATGTCCATCTCTGCTGGTTTCCCGTTTGGTTACCCACGCAACCAGATCAAATAATGGACTTATAGCCCAATTCACTGGCCCCCCAATTTGGTGTCAAATCTCGAGACGAGGCCCCAATTTGTTACATACCCCGTAACTGGGTGTCTTACCAGCAAAGATAGAAGTATCCGTTGGAGTCTGGTACTATTTTCAAAACAGTGTTTATTAGTAAAATATACAAACCAATATCAACAATGCAAATATACAGATAATACACGTTAGCAATACTAAACCTAAAAGTGTGGGTATAATAATAATCAATAATAAACAAGCTCTATCGATGTCTAGGGGATAATGAATTGTCATATGTGAATATAATGTTCAGTTCAGTTCGTACAGGCTGAGGTAGTTGTTGGTCGATGTGTTGTAATTGTTGGAGAGAGAGAGAGAGAGAGAGAGCAAACAGTGACAGCCAGTCAAACCTTCCTTTACGTTCTTGATCCATCGATGTGTTGCTGTGGCCATTCAGGTATGACCCCTCTGTCCTTTAGCTAGACCATTTTTCTATGGTGGACTTGTCACCCAGGCAAGGGTGGGCACACACATAAGCCCCCACTGGCCTCACTATAAACACTGTGAGTTAAAATTGACCGATCCTTCGTTCGGTCTCCGATGCCCCACACTTTCTCGTGGGTTCCAACACTTAAGCAGTGCTCACTAGTGTGTCTCTTGGTGCGTCTGAGGGGTGTCTCCCTAGACCTCACTTTTATCCCTACTCACGGGGTCTCAGGTGTCAATCAGTTTTGAATGGCTTAGCCCATCAAACCAGCCCACTCCGGCTGTCCACTGAGGAATTTTAATGAACAGAATAGTACCAAGTAAACAGCCCTCTCCGGAGCCGTAAGTCTTACAGGAGTCATAATATGGTGGAACAACAAGTCTCTCTTTCCCGGTGTTATCTCTCCCTTGTCTGAAGCAAATGTTCCAGTCCCAGTATGTTTTTTTTCCATCACTTTCTCTCTCATTAGCAGCATGGCAACAGTAATGGTTTGTAATTCTCCCAGGGGAAGGGACATGGGCAACCCTACACCCTTCTGCCCATCAAAGTTGTTCATCCTTCGTAACAGTTTATCTGTTTATTTATTTATTTCTCCCTCTTTTTTTCTCGCTCTGCCCCTCTCATAATCACTCCTTGCCTGCTCTTCATCTCCCTCTGCTGCTCCCCTCCCCCTTTATTTCTCCCTAGGCCTCCCATCCCATGTCTCATTTCCTTCTCCAGCTGTGTATCCCTTTTGCCAATCAACTTTCCAGCTCTTAGCTTAATCCCTTCCCCTCCTGTCTTCTCATACATTTTGGATCTCCCACTCCCCCCTCCCACTTTCAAATCTCTTACTATCTCTTCTTTCAGTTAGTCCTGACGAAGAGTCTCGTCCTGACACGTTGACTGTACTTCTTCCTATAGATGCTGCCTGGCCTGCTGCGTTCCACCAGGGTTTTGTGTGTTTCCTGAAATATACATATTTGCTGTCCATATGTTCCAGGGTTGAGTGAAGAGCCAATGAGATGACATTTGCTGTGGACCTGTTTCTCCAGTATGTATACTGGATTGGATCAAAACAGCCCCTCAGATAGGAGCTGATATGTTTCATCACCAACCTCTCAAAATACCTAATCACTGTGGATGTAAGTGCAACTGGGCGATCGTCAGTTAGGCAGATCACCTTTTTAGGCACTGGTATAATTGAAGCCTGGTTGAAGCAGGTTGGTACCACACACTGCCGAAGTGAGACGTTATGATCTCAATGAACACACCAGCCAGTTGGTCAACAGCAGTGTATACTATAGTAGCTTTCTTTGCTATAGAGCTGGTGTTGAGGGTCCAGGTGAGATTCTCCGCCAGATGAACACTAAGAAATTTGGTACTCTTAACGATCTCTATCGAGGAGCTGTCAACGTTCAGCAAGGTGTGGTTGCTCCGGTGCCCTCCTGAAGTCAACAACCATCTCTTTTGTTTTGTTCACATTCAGAGACAGGTTGTTGGCTCTACACCAATCCATTAGCTGCTGTACCTCCTCTCTGTAGGCTGACTCGTCGTTCTTGCTGATGGGACCCACCACAGTCGTGTCATCGGCAAACTTGATGATGTGGTTTGAGCTGTGTGTTGCAGCACAGTCATGGGTCAGCAGAGTGAGCAACAGTGGACTGAGCACACAGCCCTGGGGGGCCCCGTGCTCAGTGTGATGGTGTTGGAGATGCTGCCTCTGATCCAGACTGACTGAGGTCTCCCAGTCAGGAAGTCTAGGATCCAGTTGCAGAGGGAGGTGTTCAGGCCCAGTAGGCTCAGCTTTCCAATCAGTTTCTGAGGGATGATTGTGTTGAATGCTGAACTAAAGTCTATGAACAGTATTCGAATGTACGTGTCTTTTTTGTTCAGGTGGGTTAGGGCCAGGTGGAGGGTGGTGGCAATGGTGTTGTCTGTTGAGCGGTTGGGATGGTACGCAAACTGCAGAGGGTCCAGTGAGGGGGGCAGCAAGGTCTAGATATGCCTCATGACGAGCCTCTGGAAACACTTCATGATGATCGATGTGAGTGCAATGGGACGGTAGTCATTTAGGCAGGACACTGAAGACTTCTTTGGCACGGGGACGATGGTGACGGCCTTGAAGCACATTGGAACAGTGGCACTGCTCAGGAAGATGTTGAAGATGTCAGTGAGAACATCTGCTAGCTGGTCTGCACATCTGCTAAGCACTCTACCAGGAATGTTGTCTGGTCCAGCAGCCTTCCGTAGGTTGACCCTGCACAGGGTTCTTCTCACATCAGCCATGGTGAGTCAGAGCACCTGGTCATTTGTAGGGGGGGTGGACTTTCTTGCCGCCATGTCATTTTCCACCTCAAAACAAGTGTAGAAGTTATTCAGCACATCTGGGAGGGAGGCATCACCCGCACAGTCAGGTGATGTTGTCCCATAGTTGGTGATGTCCTGATGCGCCGTGTGTCGCCGCTGTCCTGGAAGCGGCTGTGGATTCGCTGGGCGTGTGCACGCTTTGCCCCTCTGATGGCCGGGACAGTTTGGCCCTTGCTGTTGTTAGGGTTGCCTTGTTGCCTGCTCTGAAGGCGGAGTCACGGGTTCTCAGCAGTGCACGCAACTCCGCGGTCATCCCTGGCTTCTGGTTGGCGCGTATAGTGATGGTCTTGGACAGAGTAACATCATCAATGCATTTGCTGATGTAGCTGGTCACTGATGCTGTGTACTCCTCTAAGTTGGTAGAGTCGCCATCGGTTGCAGCCTCCCTGAACATGTGCCAGTCAGTGTGCTCAAAGCAGTCTTGAAGAGCAGAGATGGCTCCTACTGGCCAGGTTTTCATTCATTTTTCAATCTTTTTTATTGATTTCCAAATAAAGAATATACAACTCGGAGGAGGAGTTTAACAAGTAGATAATATAAAAGACATATAAACAGCAATAGTAAAAACAGAAAGTATATAATGTCAAAATCAAATAGATAAAATAGATAAAACTCCTCATAGCAATCATAAAAAAAAGATTGGAAATTTTATTGATAAGGAAAAAAAAACACTAACTAAACTGAAACAAAAAAAAGAGAAAGAGAAAAAAAAAGAAAAAGAAAGATTGGGCAGTCCAATTGAGGATAAAATTAGAAAGAAAAGAGAGAGAAAAAAATCACATCCCTCCAGTCATCTCCGAACCTTCATGGATAAGGATTTTCCCCAAAGAGAATAAAGAAAAATAAATAAATAAAAATAAGTTAAATCATGTGAAAATATTGAATAAAGGGTCACCAGACTTGTTCAAAATTAAAGGATGTATCAAATGTCCAGCTTTTAATTTTCTCCAAGCTTAGAGATGACATAATGGAAGAGAGCCAATAGAAAACAGTAGGTGGGTTAGATTCTTTCCAGTGTAGCAAAATAGCTTTCCTAGCCAGTAAAGTTGAAAAAGCTATCACATGCTGGGTGGAAGCAGACACTTTGCTTGCTTCCTCTGGAATAATCCCAAAAATTACTGAAAGTGGATTAGATTGAACATCCATATCTATAACTTTAGATAATATTCCAAACACATCCCTCCAAAGATTATTTAAATTTACACATGACCAAAACATATGAGTTAGAGCAGCCACTTCTGCATTACATCTGTCACAAATAGGGCTTATATTAAGAAAAATATGTGCCAATTTATCTTTGGACATATGGGCCCTGTGTACTATCTTAAACTGAATTAAGATATGGCGTGCGCAGATAGATGAATTATTGACTAAATAATAAATTTTATTCCATTGATTATCTGAAAGTGAATGTTGAAGTTCTACTTCCCAGGTGCGTTGAACCCTGTCATTAGGTGATATGCGAGCATTCGGTAACTGTTTATAAATGATAGCTATTAATCGTTTTTGAAAAGGTTTAAACTGAAAAATAACATAAGTCAAATTTAAAGAGTAGGCCAAGGGGTAATTAGGTAAAAAAATCATGTAAAAAATTCCTACCCTGTAAATACCTGAAAAAATGTTTATTAGAGATATCATATTTATCCATTAACTGTGAAAAAGACATTAAACAGTCTTTCAAAAACAAATCTAAAAAAGGGCCAGGTTTTCACCTGCTTCTGAACTGGTCTGTAGCGTCTGATGAGCGGTCTGTATGCTGGGATTAGCATATCAGAGATGTGGTCTGAGTAACTGAGGTGGGGGCGGGGCTCCGCCCAGTACATGTCGGAAATGTTTGTGTAAACAAGGTCCAACACTTTCTACCCCCTCGTTGCAAAGTCCACATACTGATGGAATTTGGAGAGTACTGACTTAAGGTTTGCGTGGTTAAAATCACCGATGACAATAAACAGTCCATCAGGGTGTGCGTTCTGCAGTTCGCTAATAGCCCCATACAGTTCACAGAGGGGGGAATGTAGTCAG